>NW_020664409.1:11021884-11142297 GCF_002925995.2 Terrapene triunguis
TACACAAGCTGCACGCACACCCCATGACTGTAGTGTAGACATACCCACCGTCATAATCTAGCCCATAGTTTGAGAGATTATATATAAATACCCATATAAACACAATCACCTATGTATGTGCATAGAGTATTGGCCACACAACCTTCTTGCAGGAAATTCTGTACAACATTACATACTATTGAATTTACCACATATCTATTTTGTTCACCCTTCACTACACTCTTTCTGTCTAGATTTGGGTCTCTTTTCCTCATTCTCTTTCTTGATCTGTGGGTACTATCGGACTAGTTTATTCCCAGGCTTTTTTCTTGATCACCTTCCTGCATATGCACCTCAACCTGTTTTCTACTAGGACCCCTTCTAATTTCCATGCCTGTTCAAGTCCTTGCCCCTTTCTGATGCAACCACAAGCAAGATGCTGATACCACTTGTGCTTGCAGTTTGGTAATGTGGCCTCTGATCCACAAGGAAGTGGACTGATACCAAAAATTCATTTTACATAGGCCACACATACAGGCTTCTAAGTAAGCTTTGGTAACCTGTGCAGCCTATTTGGGGCGAGGGTGTTGGAAGTTGAATGAACTGGAAGTGCCTGTTGTCAGGAGGAATCAGGAGTCACTGCCACAGCAGGAAAGAAGGAATCTGAGTGCTCGTCACTAGGAAGAAGGAAGGCTGAAATGGGTTTGGCAGCTGCTGTGGTTTGAATCAGAGGTGCTTGTCTCAAGAGCAGGATTTGGTCTCTGTCTTTCAAACTGTGTGCATAAAAACGTCACAACAAACTACCAGGTAAGGAGGCTGATAGGTATATTCTGGGAAGGCCACTGAAAGAGTAGGAGCCTCCCAAAAACCATGGGAAACTCTGCAACCAAATGCTTGGCACACACCTAGGGTCTGGAAATAAACAATTCAATTTGAGCAGCAGCTGCCAACAACCAGCATCAACTACAGATTCCATTGTGCTATACACAATTCGTACACACATAGAACAAGGGCTGTTAAGTCAGCCCCCCACCATAGAGACACCATCTACCAACTGTGTTCTAAGAACATTTCATATGCTTAGAGTTTGTGTGGTTCAGCTTTTATGGCAAAAGAAATGGAAGTATGGAACCAACCAGGAACTCTCTTCACCTTCTCAGAAACTTGAATCAGCCCATATTCCAAATTCAGAATAGCTCCCCTAATCAGAAAAACTTTCAAAAACTGTTTGTATTTTCATCCCATCCCATTGAATTCTCTATTTCACTTTTCATAGCCTATCAATCGGATGCTTAAAAAGGAGGCGAGTGCTGTTGGGAGGATTTTCAGATGTTATGCTGAAGTTACTCTCAAGGATTCTGTCCAGTCTTCCGAGTGGCAGCTACCACCATGGTTACTTTTTTCTCCTTTAGTTGTTTTTGTAACTGATTTTTCTGTAATGATTCCCTCCTCTGCTCTGCAGAGTTGCTTGGGAAAAGGCTGCCCTCCAGTGGAATTCTGAGTAGTAATTGGACAGCTTTCAGTCTCCCAAGAAGAGAATCTTTTATCCTGATCTAGACCACAGAGGGGCAGCAAAGGGGACGTAGTGTTAATAACTGGAGTTTAAAGAATTGCTGACATCCTGTTGTTTACCGTCTTCTAAGATTTTCTCACAACAGGGAAAGGTAACTCTGCTTTTCTCAACCATTCCTCAAAACACAGAATTGACCAAATTCCACATAATCATTATAGATAAATATGTTTGCTGTCAGTAACCTACATAGTTTTGAAAAACCCTGATTTTAACATCATGATTTTTTCTAGTTCCATCAAATTTAGCTTTGTGGAAAACTTACTGAAACCAGTAGAGTAGTAAAAAATGTAAGAGGAAAGCGTGAATTCCACAAGGGTCTGTGATTATTAGTTGGGGAAAAGCTCTGTTAAATTTCTTTAAAATATCAGCACCATCACCTCCGAACTTGGCTGAAATTCCTCAGTGCCCAGAATCCAAACAAAGGTGATCAAATATTTTTCCAAGTTATTAGAAAAAGCTAGAAAAAAATATTGCAAATATTTTTACCTCCTCTTCGTTTTTGTGAATGGTACCTAAATCCCCTGCTGAAACTAGCCCCCACAAAAGGAAACGTTTTGATAATGTCAAAATGTTTTTTTAGACATTTCTGACATTTATTTCTTTTTTTGTTTTTGATCAAAATAATGTACTGAAAATCACCACAAATTCACAAAATGTTTCAGCCGACCCGAATCTGCAATTTTCACTGGAAAGGAGTTTCAGCCAAAAAATGTCCCCTAGCTCCCTATACTATACATTAACTGGTAAAAGAATACAGCGGCTGGCCTCCTACTAAATACAGCATAATAGTTCTTTCACTATCTACCTACTCGATTCATGCAGATACTTTACATTTGTTCTCCATTATCAAAAACTATACGTTCAGAACAGGGATAGCTCTGTTTGATATCTGGCCAGATATTGGTTCCCACTACAGCTTTCAAAAATAAATTCTGCCCCTAGAAGTATGCATGCAATTCCCACTGAAGCCATGCACGTACAGAGCCCTAAGACTTAGGTAGGAATGCCAGCCTCTGCCATTTTGTTTTGCCACAGAAATCCAAGTCTGCAAAATATTTTGGATGAAAGCATACATGTTCATATTTTCACATAGGAATCATTTCACTCAAAGTAGTGACCACTTCTGGGGTGGAACACAGCTGTCCATTGGCACCCAGCAGCACTACAGAACAGTTTTACTGCACATTATTTTTCTTCTCCTCGTGAAGCTCAGAGTTAACAACCTAGATCCTCGATTGTGTCAGTTCTCTGCTCACCACACCTGAGGGGTGAGAGGCAAAGGTGGCTGTATGCAGCTTTGCGCTTCCTCAATCCTGAGGCTCTTACACTGGCTGGGTATTACTGGAATGCAGTGTGTTCCAGACACAGCCATGGCACAAGCCTACATCTGGATGGGGGGTAGAGGGAAAAGAGGAGGAATAGTAATATTGCAGCAGGTAGTGTAGGGTCAGATGTGCCAGCTGCAGGGCCGTAGCAACAAAGAACGTGGCCCCCTCCGAACGGTGGCCCCCTCCGAACATATGTCCAGGCAGGGCCCCTTACAATGCAGAAACTGGAATGCAGTATTTATTTTGCCACTTTTAGGGGCCCCCTTCCTTGCGCGGGGCCCCTTACAATGCAGAAACTGGAATGCGGTATTTATTTTGCCACTTTTAGGGGCCCCCTTCCTTGCGGGGCCCCCTCCGGTCGGAGGGTACGGAGGGCGCTCGCTACGCCTCTGGCCAGCTGGGAAGAGATTCCCCCTTACTGGGGAAACCCTCACCTGCCCATTTAGGGCTGCTCTACAGGCCCTTTGTACTACCAAATCAGTGCAAATAGGCCACAGCTTTGAGCAGAATCTCATTTTAACTATTTCAGGAGTTTCAGCTCCAAACATTACCTCACTATTACCAGATGGACATTCTCTCTACCTAGGGGAAAAACACACATAACTAGGTAACTTCACTCACCATGGCAAAATGGAAAAATGTAAGTGTAAGAAAAATGTAAATACTGTGGACAGTATTTTTTTAAATGAGCATCCTGAAATACTTAAACATTAAGTCTCACACTTGAAGTGAGTGTTATTATTGCAACCATTTGACAGATAGGGAAACTGAGGCAATGAAAGTTTCAATCTCCCAAGGTGACACAGAATGTCATTGGCAGAGCAGGGACCAGAACTCAGTGCTAGATTAATTCCTTACCCACTAGGGGAAATATATATCTTCCCCACACCCAGCCACCCACCCCCCTTCTTTTTAAGGAGATGAGTTTTTATGAGTTTTGTCATCCACAGCAGTCACCCCTGGAAACTTGTCAATTGCCATAGGTATTAAATTATCTGTATTTTCAGGATATTATAACAAAGCACAGGGAGTCTTCAAAGCTATCTAGGCTTTTGTTTAGTCCTTCCTATACCATAGTATTCAAGTACCTGGAGTAACATTGTCTATGGTTTAGCTACGGGAAAACTGGAAAGTTTTTAAGGGTATCTGTGTAACACAGAAATGTGTTAAACTAAAAGTAATTTTGGAGACTATGCAGCATCGGGCTGTCAAATACAGGCACTATTCTATGAGGGATAGTTAGTGGTCCTTCTGTTAGTATTGATGTAGGTGTACAAAGTGTAATCTTCAGAATTGGTATATCATGAGTAAGGAGCTTCCAAATACCATTAAAAAATATTGAACACACATTGAAATGTGAGAGGTGTGTGGAAAGGTGGGGGGCATAACTGATCACTTAAACTATGATGGGTATCAGTGGCAGAAAACAAGCAGGACTCCCTTGGGGACTGGGTGAGCTGCCTCTACAGCACTCCCAGCTCTTGCCTGCCCAAGAGTCTGATTTATTAATGAAAAGTTCCACAGGAACAAAAGACAGACATTGTAACTCAAGGAACACCCCAATGCCAGCCGGCAAGGAGCTCTAGGAGCAGCCCCCTCCAACTGAGCTTTGGTATCAGGTCCAGGTGCTCATTAGCCAATTAGCAGCCATCTAGGTAGTTAATTACTTATATTTAATTACTTGAGATGGGCTTGTTCTCCTAAAAGAAGCTTGTCACATGTAGGCTGGGCCCTGACTTCCCTTAAAGGGGCCAGCCACCCCATGATACATTGGTAACAGTAATTTGGCAATTAGCAGGTCTCACAATTGCAGTTTGTCTATAACCAGGTATGGGAAAACAGGTTGTTTCGGCATAAAGGGCATTAGGAGGAATTCCATCTATGCACTTGTACTCCACAAAATATGACTTCTCACTAACCTTTAACAGAGATTACGTAGATGCAAGGCAGAGCTGAAGTTGCTGTATGCTGTCACACATCATGAACAAGCCATGCAATATACCACATCTACATCATCCATCTTACACACAATATAGCTTCTTATTCTATGAAGGGACCATCTGCAAGTTGTGCATTTTCTAACCATACCTCTGAATTATCAGATAAGCCAAAAGGTTAAAAAAAAAGTCTCAGTCCTTTAATAGGTTTCCATATGGTTTTCCATTTCATATTAACAAACAACAACATAATTTTGCAGTTATTCTGACAGAAACAAAGCGTACCAATGGCCAGAATAAAATCAATCCTTTGTTTTAGAAATACTAAATTTACCACCATTTGCCTCCAGGTTGTATGTGGGAGGCAATGTGTGACAAAGACCTAAAATGACAGAGATTATACATATACAGAAAAATAATTCATGCAGAACATTTAAGTGCTGTGGGGTTCATTTTTTCAGTGTAACTAGCTCTGTTATCTCAGTTTCACGATTATTACCAACTTAAATGTTCCGTAATAACAGGTAGGGGACCCTAAGTTTCTGTGGAATGTAGATAACCTGGGGAGTAAATTTGTAAACACTTGAGAGGTATTCCCACAAACACACACTCTTAAAAGGAGG
This sequence comes from Terrapene triunguis, assembly GCF_002925995.2. Lineage (NCBI taxonomy): Eukaryota > Metazoa > Chordata > Testudines > Emydidae > Terrapene > Terrapene triunguis. Next base: position 11,027,325 of record NW_020664409.1, read on the forward strand.
AGGAGGAGAACATTCCCTGGTTCCTGTGGTGAGGGGTCCAAACATTGCAGCCACAAGTGTCAGGAGGAAGTGATTCCAGAAAGATATTCCAGGCCGTATGCACATCAATTTCAACTTACTGGACTCACAGACCAAACTCTTTCAAGATGCACATTTACCAAAATAAGCATAACAAACCTGTTTCAGCACAATGATTTCATTTCCAATATTTCAGCAGCAGCATCCTCATTTTTATTACAGTAACACCCGTAGGCCCCAATCAGAATTATTCTAGGCACAGTACAAAATGATAGTAAAAGACAGACACTCTTTGGATCAGTGTCAGATTTTCCCTACATCTAGAGCCTCTATCTAATGATTTTTTTAAAAGAGAGTCAAATTTCTCCTTGGCCCACTGAACACAGGTTATTTTTAACCTAAGTGGAGGTCTACACTGGAACTGGAGATGTCGTTTCCAGCTTGGGCACACATACAAGCTTTGATCAAGCTAGCACCCTGAAAATAGAAGCATAGCCACAGCACACAAGCAGTGGGATGGGCTAGCTGCCCCTGAGTACAATCTCATCAGAAAGCCTAGGTAGCCCTTTTTAGCATGCTATTTTTGATCAGCGCTTGCACCGGTATGTCTGCCTGAGCTGGAAACTACACCTTCAGCTCCAGCGTAGACATACCCTGAGTAACACTAAGTGTTGTGAGGTTTGAGCTGCTAGCCAAAAGGAATTAATTAGACATCAGCAGGACAAATTAGATCTCAAAGGATCACCTCAGAGTATGGCCCACATGAAGTCTGGTATTTGTTCTGCATTTGACTAAGGCTGGGATTTGATAAGAGAGTTAAGGCAGCCAATTGCCCTTCAATGGCAATGGGATTTGGGAGCCTATCTGACTTAGGTTCCCTTGAAAATCCCACCATGGAAGATTTGTTGCTCTAGAAATACTTGGGGGGGGGAGGGAGAAACCCTCAGGAACAGCTGTCCAAGGCTTGATCCTGCACTGAAGGGCAGGGAGTGGCATAAGGAGGGATGGAGCAGAGCAGAGTGGGTAGATCAAAGGGGGAAGAGTATCTGCCTGAATAAAGAGTTCAGGATTGGGCTCCATAAATCCATGTACATTATTTGCCCTACTGGGAGCAAAAGGTTTAAAGACATATAAGGGATATCAAAGAATACTGAAGTTGAGTTTCTGTGGCATTGGAATTTCAGAAATGCCTTGTTCTCACCATTAAAAAAATCAGCATTTACCACTCGTTACCCTATCAATACCTGTCATTTCACAGTGTCTCTATATACTTAGAAAAAGGGAAATAAAGTGTTGCATCTCTGATACCAGTTTGGTAACAGGTGGTGAATGATGAGCTCTGCAGATGACCACTTTTTGCTGTATGAAGGGCACATATGGACCACATTGTATTTCTAAAATAATTCAAAAGATTTGATTGAGAGCAATTTTCCTGAAGGAAAAACTTAATTTATACTTTATTTTTAATTCTACCATTTTATTTTCTATATTTTCAATTAAGTACAATTTTTGGAGTTACATACGATTGATTGACTCAATCTTTATTTACTCAGAGTTACCATATGGTGGTATGGGAGCTATCACAATTTCCAAATACAGCTCAGAAAAAGGAATAGCTACGGTAATGTGTGATAAACATTAAACAGCTTACTAAAAGCAAATATAGATAGATAAGTGATTGAAGCCAGTTGAAATTTGCTCTTAGGCACCATCAAATTAAACCATTTTGAATGAGGTGAAGAAAATGTCACGGGGTCATGCAGCTAGACTACGTGCTTCACATTCAAAGCATACCCATTCTCCTACTGCACGGCAATCAAGAATTTCAAACCCACTTCTGAACTCAAGCACAGCACAGCACCATTACCTCAGCCAGCTAATTTAGATAAAGGGTCACTTTACTGTATTGAAATATTAACCCTTTGAAGCCAGCGGCTCCAGAGCTATATAAAATAATTTGAGAAATGCCTACATCCAGCACCGAAGGATTAAAAGCCTGATCCCACAAACCCTTACTTAAGTGGTCCTATTGAAAAAAAAATCAATGGGACCATCACAACACTGACCCTGATTAGCCTATTCTATGTGATTATTCAATCTTATCTTCTGAGACTGCTGTCTTTCCAACCCTAAGGGTTTTCCTTCCATGTGAGCAATTGGCCACGTTGGTGGAGGATTTGGGGGGAATCTTGAGCTGCCTCAATTTCTGAAATACATGTTCAGTGGCTAACCAAGGCTTCATCTTTTCCAGGTGTCAGAATAGCACATTTCAAAAGCACTAAGAATTAACTTAAAAAGGGAGATAAGAATCTCTTAAAGCTCATCGAAAGCCTGATTTGGATTCAAATCTGATTCAAATTCCAAAAGAAAGCTTCTTTTTAAAACCTAGTTCTTATATAACTACCAGTGATATAAAGGACAAATGAGCCATCCTCTAATTTTATAAGAGCCAAGAAGGTTTACCAATAACCACTCTGCTTACTGTGCCTGGCCTGTTATTACTGGGGTCAGATCTTTCAGTAGTTGTCATTAAACCCATTACTGCACAATTTAATCAGAGATGCTTAGACAAAATACTCAGAGCAGAATCTCAGAATCAACATGTCAAAGTATATTACTTTATAGATTAGTCAAATAAAACTTCCAAATTCCCACTAATAAGCTTTGTTAAATTATTTCTCTGAGTAGCCCTAATTACTATGACATAGTCGAGTCAAAACCAATCCCAAACTATCCATCAGTTATTTATTACATGTGCTTTGTCAAAAGTAATCTTCATTTACCTGCTCCATTTGAAACAAAGTGGGTAATAAGTTTTTGTCCTTTGTAAAAATCACTAAGGAAAGCAACTGTTGATTCCAACGCAGAGTGCTCCAATATGGCAACATTGTCCTATCTGGGAATTGTCAAGAATGGGTACTGTAGCATCACTTTGAAATCTGCAATTATTCTATTAACAAAGAATGCTAACTATACATACATTTACCTTCCAATAGCAGGGAAAGACAGTAATAATCCTTTTGTTCACTAGCCATGTTAATAGGATTTGGTTTTTACATCTTTCATAGTCAAAGTATCCCATATGACTTTACAACCTCAATGCTTGCAGCCCAAGGACCATACATGCAAAACATCAGCCATTATGCACTCAGTCTGGATACATACACTATTAAGAACATGCAAACTAGTGATGGGCAAACCTGAAAATGCTTGGCCTTTGTTTGGTTTAGATAAGTACCAAAACCACTTATACTAGCCTCTTCCAAACTACAAACAAAACAGGCTTTCATGGTATCTGGGTATGTGTGCTTCCAACCAGAAGCAGGAACAAGAGACTAATGACATCATCTAAAGTTCTACTCACTCTAGAAGCATCTCTACTTGGTAAGTGTCCCAAAAATACAACTAATGCAATTTTAACAAAGTCACTAGCCGCCACATGCATCAATCCTTGGTGCAAAGAGTATCACTAGAGCACAGAGTTGCTGCCAACTGGAACTGAAGTTTTTGAATAATCTGGTATATTCTTACTGTAACCCCCAAATTTGACATTCCAGCATGTACCCCAAAATTTGACAGTACTGCAGTCAGCCATTTTGTATGTTCAACCACTGCCAGCTGAAACCCAAACATCACACTAGGAAAACCTTAGGTCCTGAGAGGCAAGGCCGTGAAGCTGCATGTTAGTAGCTTTGCTATCAGAATGGGAGATTGGGACAGGGAGTTAAGGTTCCATGAAAATAGAAGAAATGTTTGGACAGCATTAGTTTTAGATGCCTCTGACACATATGTTTTATTGTTGTTAAGACTGGAAATGCTTTGCTAATAAGGAGAATAAATTGGCTGTTGCTACGGAAATCGTTAGCCTATTAGGAGCTATTATGACTTATGTGCTTTGTTTGGAGAAAATTATAAAAAGTTTAGTTAGAAAGTGTGCTTTGGAGCAATCTGAGAAAGCTTTCTTTGGGCAAGGATCTGATACTTAAGTTCCCCAGCAGCTAGACAGAAGGAGGAGCTCCCCGGAAGCCTTGCTGCTGATTCCTCAAAACCATCTTAACTTTGGTAAATATAAAAGTTTAAGATGCTCTATATCTACTGCTACAGTGTGTATGTGTGTGTCTGACACCTAATAAAAAGTAGTTTTAGATAAAGCACTCTGGTTTGTATCAATCATTTACCAGACATAGGAGCTGTGTCCCTTATTACTAACACTGCCTGGAGAAAAACAGTAAAGTTACCAATGCTTCTGAAAATCCTGGATAACATTACTATGGAAAAGATGGCTCTTCAAATCAGCAATTTATAGCCCCTTGGTTTCCTCTGCATAATTACCCTGAGAGAGATACATGGGTTATCAGAAGACATGAGACTAGTCTCATATAAATTAGTGATATTTGAATAAAATAGCCATCCATATCACTAGTCACTTTTGAAAGTCTTGGCCTTAGTCTTGAAATTAGCATTAGGATCTTTACAAGCAGAGTTCCACAAATGCATTACAGAATTTGAAATCGCAAGATGCTATGGCTAGGGTTTCCAACTTTCTAATTGCACAAAACCAAACACCCTTGTCCCAAACCCTACCCCACCTATCAGGACCCACCCTCTATCATTCCATCCCTACTCCCTCTGTCGCTCACTCTCCCCCACCCTCACTCACTTGTTCATTTTCACCGGGCTGGGACAGGGGATTGGGGTGCAGGAGGGGGCTCCAGGCTGGGGCAAGGTGAGGGAGGGTGAGGGCTTCAGCTGGGGGTGTGGGCTCTGGGGTGGGGCCAAGGATGAGGGGATGAGGTGCAGGAGGGGGTGCAGGAGGGGGCACAGGAGGGGGCTCTGGGCTGGGGCAGGGGGTTGAGGTGCAGGAGGGGGTGCAGGCTGCCGGCTCTGGGAGGGAGTTGGCTGCGGGAGGGGGCTCAGGGCCGGGGCAGGGGCGCGGGAGGGGAGGAGGGGTGCGGGGTCCAAGCTTTGCTTACCTCAGGAGGCTCCCAGAAGCAATAACACGTCCCTCGGCTCTTAGCAGGAGGCATGGCCAGGCAGCTCTGCGCGGTGTGTGCTGCCCCCTCCCAAAGCACTGGCTCTGCAGCTCCCATTGGCTGGGAACCATGGCCAATGGGAGTTGCAGGGGTGGTGCCTGTGGGCGGAGGCAGTGTGCAAAGCCCCCTGGCTACGCCTCAGCCTATGAGCAGTAGGGACATGCCGTTGCTTCTGGGAGCCGCGTGGAGCCAGGTAGGTAGCCTGTTTTAGCCCCACTGCACCACTGACCAGACTTTTAATGGCCTGGTCAGTGGTGCTGACCGGAGCCACCAGGGTCCCTTTTCAACTGGATGTTCCAGTCGAAAACCGGACACCTGGCAACCCTAGCTATGGCCTATGTGGACTGATTTAAATATTAAATGGTAAGGTTTTAGCTACAGTGGGGTAGTTAGGTAAGTGAGTAGGTGTGTTCAGAAATCAAACAAGATCTGAAGAGCTTGGTAAACTGGATTGTGACTATACTGTGACTATACCCATGCTGTGAAAAGATTGAACTGCAGAAATTTAGGGCTCTTTTTACGGAGTAGGCAACATTTTTCTTCTGTAAAATACTGATATTTCCAGAAGAGCTGAGGAAATATTCCAAAACCATGTTCAGAGCAGTGGTTCTCAAGCCACGGCCCACAGGCTGCTTGTGGCCCAATCAGCACACAGCTGCAGCCCATGTGACATCCTTAGGGCCATACAGGTAGTGTTGCCATACATATATTGTGTGGATGCAGCCCACTTAACACACAGAGGGCTGCTTATGCGGCCCACCACGATAAATAGGTTGAGAACCACTGGTTCAGAGACATTTGTTTCACATTCCACAGAGCTATTGATTTTGACTGTGCTTATGCCCCCTTTCATTAGCTATTCATGGGTATTCACACAAACAAGTTTTTGTATTCATGAAGGTTTGGGTAACTGATTCACACAAATACCCCTATTTTGCCTGTGAACAAGGACATTCATTACTTGCTATGCACTATTTGGTGTTCTCCTGGTTTATAAATTCCAGTTGTCCGATCAAGGAACAATAACAATCTCATAGGATTTAGATGAGTAGCTATCCAGCCCAAACAATAAGTAGTGAATAATCATAGCGAGTGAAACACTTACAAATAAACCTTAGGCTGTTTTTATTTTCTTCTCTACCACGTAGTTTTTGAACAGGACTCATATTCTAGGTCCACACTCCAATAACTCTATTCATTGTGCAATGTAATATACTGGAAAGGGCAAAAAAAACCTATTATCCAGTGTTTCTATTGAGGACTTTGGAAAACCTGAAAGAAAAGATGACCTAAAATAGTCCATCCCAGGTTTAGGACTTGGGAGAATTTGTTCATTCTAGGTCCAAATATAGTGGATGACCAGTAAAGCTGATAGGACTTGAACCCTGCTATCTTCTGGACTGGTATGGTTGAAGGAGAAAATAAAATAGGAACCCTCTCCATCTCCCAAATTCTCCCACCATATGTTTGCAGCAGGCATTATTTCTCTGATACTGAGTATCCATTACACAGGCCTACCCTGTAGAAGCCATGCCTGCCAGCAGGTTTCCTGTAGCAGAGGATGCTTCTACAACACACCAGTAGCCAGGGCCTTAGTGTATTAAATCCCGGCTCTTGGAAATGTGAGATGCAACCTTTTACAGAGAAACAGCTGTACTTTTGGTTCCACAATTGTAAATTTGCAGCTTTGGATGTATGCATCTCAGATGTATGGGTACTATTCTCCAAATAGCTTGTTTATAGTTCATTCTGCTAGCTGTAAAGTTGTACTATAGAGAGGAGAAGCCACAGTTCAGTATTGAAACTTCCAGTAGATAAAAACAAACTCATCTGCAGTAGGCATATTGCATTTCTAATTTCTTTGTTTAAGAATAAGAACAGAGTCCTCTCAAGAGTCAGATATTACCATCCTCAAAGCCAGCATTGCTAGGTCTTGTGAGGCATAGTACACTTTGGAAAATGTCCCACATTTATTAATGTTAAAGGACAGAAAGATGAAAATGTATAGTGGTCCTTATTTTAGAAGAACAGTATTAAACGGGTTACAATAGCACCTGCATACTCAAAGGGTTATTAAAATGACTCAGAATAGCCATATGGAATAACAGATAATACTGTATGAGGGCTTGATCTTTATTTCTTCAGAAAAGCACAAAATTAATAGATCTGACTCTTGTTTTGTTTTAAAGACTAAATCCAAATATAGCGGAGGGGCAGCAGGGAGCGGGCAGCTGGTTCTTGAGAGGTTATGAGGAGGACAGCTGCCAGCTCAATTCCTCCCTGTTGCAGCTACAATCAGTGAAGGCCAGCATTATCACCAGTTGACAGCCTTGCTTTGATGAACTCACCTCTAGCTTGTCAGAGCAGGGATTGCAGCCAGTGGGGAGAATGACAGAGGGGAAGAGAAGGCCTGGCCAAGGAGGAGTATTATATAGTCTCCACCTCCACCTGCTATGCTAATCTCAGCCAGTGAGCAACACGGGAAGGGCATTAGTGGAGATATTGGGCATATAATGGGGAGAGGAATAATGTGGGGGAGGCAGCTGAGGATTCAGTCAGCATGGATACCTGCCAAATTACAGTTGTTAGAGTTCACATGCCATCATTTGTGTCAATGAGATGCATCTAAATTGACATTTAAATCAGCTTAGCTTGAAATGATTAGTACTCAGTTGGTGGTTAGCCCTAGAAAGCTGAAGAGTAACTTGCACCAACCACAACCTCCCTGAAACTCCATGTAAGCATGGGTGCATTTTTACTGACAGAATGATTAAACACTCATTGTTACCACGACAAATTTCTCTAGCATAGACGAGGTCTCTCTCAACACTGCATGTTTGGGAGATCATCTCTGGTCAATTTGTTTTCATTTATTTATTTAAGATTGAAGAAATTCTGTTTGGCAATTTTTATTATGAGTTATCTGAGTTAACAAAGTAAACATGTCTTCTCCCACAACATATACTACTTTTGTTTCAGTTACAGCCTGCAGTTACACTGTCCAATGCATTAAAGCAAAAGTCTGTCCCCACAGCCCCACCTAAGTAACCGTATTGATTTCAAAAACTGTGCCATTTGGTTCATAGACTGAATTGTCTTGGGTCACTGCAAGAGAAAGAGGAGAAGTCAATGAAAACACTTTTTGCTGATTGACAGTTGTATTTCTTTGGATGTATTTTGAAATCTTGTGTAAGGCATGAGGGCTAGAATACAATTGGAGCCATTAATTTTTCCTCAGAATTAATTTGCAGACTAGTCAAATAGCTAGATAAATTTGACTAAATCTCTGAATTTCTGTCTAATGCTTTGAGTAGCATTTTAGCAAATCTTAATCCCCACTGTTCCCCTTTTCCATTTTCTTAGAGACATGCAACTGCTAGCCTATGGTGTTTGAACTTCAAGGCTGATTCTAATGTCTTTGATCCTTTCCTAGATTTACTCTGTTGTCCATCAGCATAGCTGCTGGCATTCTATTCAAAGAACATGGATTTAATTTAATTTTTTATAGCAACTGACGTTCCTGTTTAATGCATAATATCTGGATGGTTTGAATGTGAAGTTAAACAATAGAAGGTTTTGTTTCATAACAGAATTAATTCAACTTTATTCCTCACCCCCCAACATATATATGAAAGCATCGTTTCCAATAGTATTGCCTCCTTTGGTTATAATGATATTTAAGACAAGTGCTGCAATTGCTCATGGTCTTCATTCTCAGTGTATGGTATCAGAGGGGTAGCCGTGTTAGTCTGAATCTGTAAAAAGCAACAGAGGGTCCTGTGGCACCTTTAAGACTAACGGAAGTATTGGGAGCATAAGCTTTCGTGGGTAAGAACCTCACTTCTTCAGATGCAAGTAATGGAAATTTCCAGAGGCAGGTATAAATCAGTATGGAGATAACGAGGTTAGTTCAATCAGGGAGGGTGAGGTGCTCTGCTAGCAGTTGAGGTGTGAACACCAAGGGAGGAGAAACTGTTTCTGTAGTTGGATAGCCATTCACAGTCTTTGTTTAATCCTGATCTGATGGTGTCAAATTTGCAAATGAACAGGAGCTCAGCAGTTTCTCTTTGGAGTCTGGTCCTGAAGTTTTTTTGCTGTAAGATGGCTACCTTTACATCTGCTATAGTGTGGCCAGGGAGGTTGAAGTGTTCTCCTACAGGTTTTTGTATATTGCCATTCCTGATATCTGACTTGTGTCCATTTATCCTCTTGCGTAGTGACTGTCCAGTTTGGCCAATGTACATAGCAGAGGGGCATAGCTGGCACATGATGGCATATATAACATTGGTGGACGTGCAGGTGAATGAGCCGGTGATGTTGTAGCTGATCTGGTTAGGTCCTGTGATGGTGTTGCTGGTGTAGATATGTGGGCAGAGTTGGCATCGAGGTTTGTTGCATGGGTTGGTTCCTGAGTTAGAGTTGTTATGGTGCGGTGCGTGGTTGCTGGTGAGAATATGCTTAAGGTTGCCGGGTTGTCTGTGGGCGAGGACTGGTCTGCCTCCCAAGGTCTGTGAAAGTGAGGGATCATTGTCCAGGATGGGTTGTAGATCACTGATGATGCGTGGGAGAGGTTTAAGCTGAGGACTGTAGGTGATGGCCAGTGGAGTTCTGTTGGTTTCTTTTTTGGGCCTGTCTTGTAGCAGTGTATTCTCAGTGTATTCTGTAGCATTCTCAGTGTATGTAGCAAGTTGTTTCACCTCCTTTCTGCCCCGATGAAGGTTATCTAGTGTGGATGTAGGTGTAACACTATGTCTGCCTTTTGTTGTGTCCCTTTGACCAGTACAAACTTATTCCAGAGTGGGCTATCATTAGGATTTCCTGCATGAGCAAATGGATCTCTTCCCCACTTGCAACCCTTTCTTATATGATCCCTTTCTGGGTCCTGGAAAATGTCTACTGTCATTCTTTCCAGCTGGAATACCGATTGTGATGCAGTTAATGAGTATCATAGCCCTTAATTTTATGGAAAAGGATATCTCTTTATTGCAGAAGCTTTTTTTCTTGACAACAACACTGCATAGAGTTACACATAACTCTACTTTGGCTATTCAAGGGATTTTCCAGGATTCCATATTAAATTAGAATAATTATAATTAAAAGGGTTATGGTCTGTTTATGTGTCAAAAATGGATACCTAATAGGCTCATAGACTTTAAGGCCAGAAGGCACCATCATGATCATCTAGTCTGACTTCCTACATTTGACAGGCCACAGAACCTCACCCATCCACTCCAGTAATAGACTCATAACCTCTGCTTGAGTTACTGAAGTCCTCAAATCATGATTTAAAGACTTCAAGTTACAGAGAAACCACTCTAATAAATGCACTCCTAAAGATTCACACATGTAAGATGGGCATAGCCATTCTTTCTTCCAACCTAGGCATGACTTTCCTATCAGTATCACGACAAACTGTCAGTGCTAGAAACCCATGAATTTTCCTGAGGCAGTCCTGCTTTAGTGCCATTCCTGCAGGAAAACCCTAACTTTTTTAATGTATAGAGACTAAATTACTGTAAGTAACATTCAATCGTGGTTCATGTCCCATGAACTCCCTAATTTACAACACAGCAGACTGTTCTCAGTGCTGTAGTGTTTGCTACCAGGATTGGCACAACTTTGCCCCTATAGTAAGATGACCAGATGTCCCACTGTTATCGGGGCTTTGATATTAGGGGCTTTCTCTTACGATATGCCACTATATACCCCTCCCCTCCCCCAGGGAAAAAAGTGTCCCAATTTTTCACACTTGCTATCTGGTCACCCTACCCTATAGTTAATCATACCTAGTGCACATAGTACCTCTCTCTTCTTGTTAATTCTTGGCAAATTTATCACAGCCTGCAATTTATCCATGTCAGGCTGTAACCCAGCAGCAAATAGTCTGTCTCTTTGAAATGTTATTTTGTTTCCAGAGAACTGGCCATTTTCCCTGTTTAGTTTTAATCCAGACTCTGCTGAATTGTTTGGAGCCCTTATATGAACCTATTATCATGTCCTTCCCTGCACAGTTCTTCTCTGTTCCGCTCCCTCCCCCGCCTTCCCCTCCCCCCTTCCCGAACACTGCAAGCAATATACACATCAACATATGCTTGTAGACTCTCAGATATGTACTCCAGAGTTCTCGGAAATACTTAAGGGTGCTGAGCAGATGATACAGAGTGATAATACTTGCAAGCAAGCCTTGCCAAAAGCATCTTAAATGGCACTCATTATCAAGATTTAGCTGCCAGGAACGTGTGAAGCACCCATCTTTGAAACTTATCAAGCATTATTTTTTCTTCTTCAGAAACCTGATAATGCCCTGTCTTTCTCTCTTTTTTTTCCCTGCCCCATTCTTGCTAGAAGACAGAATATTTTAGGATCAGTCCACACCTGCTAGCTGTCATTTTTGCCAGCTGATAAACACAGAAGTTAACCCAATCACTTGGCTGCAGCGATAAGTCTTAGCTGCAAAGACCCAGATCTCATCTGATCTTCCCCAAAAATCAAGGATGTGTGGATCCAGGGTCCTGGATTAGCACACTCTAGAGAGGTCAGCGCCAGATGAGGCTCTGTCTCAGGGGTGGGCAAACGTTTTGGCCCGAGGGCCATATCTGGGTATGGAAATTGTATGGCGGGCCATGAATGCTCACAAAATTGGGGGTTGGGGTGCAGGAGGGGGTGAGGGCTCCGGCTGGGGGTGTGGGCTCTGGGGTGGGGCCAGTAATGAGGAGTTCAGGGTGAGGGAGGGGGCTTTGGGCTGGGGCAGTGGGTTGGGGTGCGGGGGGGAAGGAGGAGGGCACTGGCTGGGGGGGAGGGTTCTGGGGTGTGGCTGGGGATGAGGGGTTGGGGGTGCAGGGGGTGCTCTGGACTGGGACAGAGGGGTTTGGAGGGTGGGAGGGGGGATCAGGGTTGGGGCAGGGGGTTGGGGTACAGGAGGGGTTCAGGGGTGCAGGCTCCAGGCAGCGCCTACCTCAAGCAGCTCCCAGAAGCAGCGGCATGTCCCCCCTCTGGCTCCTACGCGGACGCACGGCCAGGTGGCTCTGCGCACTGCCCTGTCCGCAGGCGCTGCCCCTGCAGCTCCCATTGGTCGCAGTTCCCGGCCATTGGAAGCTGTGGGGGCGGTGCTTGGGTGGGGGGGCAGAACGTGGAACTCCGTGGCTGCCACTACACATAGAAGCCGGAGTGAGAGACATGCCACTGCTTCTGGGAGCCACAAGGAGCAGGGCAAGCCCCCAACCCTGCTCCCCGGCGGGAGCTCGAGGGCCAGATTAAAATGTCTGGAGGGCCAGATGAGGCCCTCGGGCCATAGTTTGTCCACCTTGCTCTATCTGGAGCTTATCTGCCCCAAACTGGGAGGTGGTTCAGACCTGAGGGTTTCAGTTTGGTTTCTCAGTTGGTTCCTCAGGCTTTTTGCTTTTTAAATCCCACTCAGTTTAACCACTTTAGGATGTGTTGTGTTTTGTTTTTTTTATAAAACTCTTTTTAGTTCAGTCCCTTCCTGCCTTAAAAAAAAAAACCAAACCACACAACATTATAGAAACTGGAAGCTGAAACTGTCAAATCAGTGTGGTTTAGCACTTCAGCTACTGCAGAGTACTACAGACAACTGAACTTCCACTTCACAAAATTCTCTTCTCTCTCCCCCCCACCCCCAAATAACCCTCCTCCCCTAGACCCTTCCACAAAAAACGGACTTTGGGGAAGATTTCGTAATACATTAAAGGTCAGTCTATGAGTAGTGCTTGCACAGTTGCATAGGGCCTTGGAAGGAGAGTACAAAGAGCTTCTACCACTCTTTACCAAGGGCAACTGCTGGCCAAAATTGCACTGCCTGTGGTCGGATGGAAGGAGAACAAAGAGCACACAACTGTCAGGGCAAATTCTTGCCAACCTTGAGAGCAATAGGAGGGTGGGGAGAGGAGATGGGACCATTTTTGCTTCCAGCTCCAGCTACTCACTTGAAAGCATAGCACTTGTGTAAGATGTTAGATTAACCACCTTGGGACACTGACATCCACCATTAGATCCTGAATTAGAAAAGTACATGCACAGCAACGCTGCAAGCTTCCCCATATTGCCCCACCAGTTTGGCTCAACTCTGACTCCCACAAGATGAGAGGGCAATACATTTTCCATGCTCACTCAAGAGTCATTCTTTCTGCCAAAGCTGCCATATATAATAGCTGTTTCATCTACATGGATGGCTGTCAATTAAAAACAACACTAAAATCATCACCAACTTATTAAATATACCGGTAGGCAAGCAACCATCACATAGTAATGTTTCTCCATTACCATCAGCTGAATCTATATTTAAACTGGTGACCTAGAGATGGAAATGCTCTACTTCTACACTACCAGCACTCTGATCTCTCTTTATTTTCTTGGCATTCTTTATTTTCTATGACCCGTTAAAGTCTCTTCCCCGATTGACTATCAGACAGCTAGTGAAGAACCTATTCTTTTCTAAGACAAAAGGGAGACACAGAACAGGTTTTCCTGATATTCTGCAGAGCACTGCCTCCATAGATAGAAAATGAGTAAGATGCAGTTACTAACTCAGTCTTCCACTTAGGGAGAAGTCCTGTGGAATTGAATAGGGATGACACTAATTAGATTCTATAGAAATGCAATGAGTTTCAGTAGACGCTATCCATACCACCACAGTGTAAATAAGGATAACTCCACTGAAGTCGATACAGTTGCACTGGTGTAAACCTGATGATGTAAAAAACAAATCAGACGCATAGAATTTAATACTAAATGAGATGCTTCTGCAAAGTTTTATGAATCACTCTACAAAATTCTATAGCGGGGATAAAATGCTCGATTTAATCAATAGGATGGTTAAATAAAAACTCCTTTAGAAAAATTTCCTGCTAAATTCATTAGGACTTTCCCCATACGTGCTGGGTACTGTTTTTGGCAACAGAGAAAGTTTTGTTGGTTTGTATGGGCATATCTTCTAAGACGTTACTCCAGACAGAGAGAGATGAAGAAGGTATTCACAGTATGGATGATATGGATAAACAAAAAAAAAGAATGGTACTACAAATAAGACACTAGCATGTCTCCAAGATCTAATTCACTGGTTCCCAAACTGTGGGTCACCCCACCGTCAGCAGATGAAGTTGGTGCAATCCCTAGTGTGTGGAGAATTCCATTTTGCTCTGCAAAGCGTGACTCCTCATGTATGGTGTGCAAGGTAAAGATGCATGGAGGATGCCATTATACTCTTCAAAATGGCATCCTCCATGCTGTCTGGGGTCCTGGGAGGAAATAATTACCAGTAATTAAAATGGGGTGGTGATGGCAAATATTTTGGGAACCCCTGATCTAACTCCTTAACCATGATATAGTACCACCTGGTGACTCCTCATAATATTACAGGGTGGGAAGGGAAAATAGTTGGGTGACCATGTTAGTGGTCACCTTTAGATCTATAGTAGTCTCTGCAGAACCCAGGTAGGCTCCAGAAATCCTGCAAATGCTATGGCTCATAAATGTTGAGCTACTGTTTAAGGTCCCATGTGAAGAAATCTTTGCTATTGGTAAGTAGTTTTGTGTAGATAAGAATCACTTGACCAATGAACCTTTTGACCACTAGTATATTCAATTAGAAACTCTACGCCAGAAAAAGAGCACTATTTATTCCCAGCAATACAGCAGCTCCAAGTGATATAACTAAATACATAGTAGACAAAAAAGTACCTAAAGAACCAGCTGTCTATCACACCAAAGTAAATGAAAATTCCATTCCATCTATTGTGCTCCCACAGGAATAATGCACACAACAAAGTTTCAACCAAATGGAAAATACAATAGCAGCACTTAAGTTAATCTTCTTGTATCTGTTCTCAATTTTACAATGAGTACATTTAAACATCTAAAATAATTATACTCAAATTGTTTTTAAATTAAATGTCACAGAACATGGTTGAGAGAAAACAGCCTTCCGTGTAGGAATTATATACTGTTTTAAAACATGGTTAAACAATAGGAGGTATATTTAAAATGAGGATGGCGGGCAGGATGTATTTTGGTGATTTCCCCACACACACACCCCCACACCCCTCACAAAAATACCAAAACCCTTGAACAGCATTGGCCTTAGATTTCCCCAACAAAAGATTATTTTATTTTCAAATTCTTCCTGAAGTATAGTCCTTTTAAAGAAGAAGTTATGTTCTGTGGAAAATATTAGCATATCAGGAGACATGGATTCAGTTCTAATCCAAGCTCTGCCCCTTACTACAGCCAGTTCTCTCTGAAGTTCTCCTAATTTACTCATTTTGGCTTGAGGGCTCTAAAGAACTGGAGTGAGATGGTGAAAGAAGCATCTTGCATTTCAGCCTATCCAAATTGGGGGCTGAGGGGAAATTAACACTGCTTGAGGACTTAATCTGGTCATATCTCAACTAATCAATTCCCGCCCATTGCAGGGATCCCAGGCATCGGTGGCATCTTCGTCTCTCCCGGTCTCTGTCTGTGGCACACAACAGTTTAGTCTCCTAAGGACTGAAATGCAGTGGTCTAACTAAAGTCTTTGAGCTAAGTATAGGGTATCTGGATGAAGTTTGATGATCTGTGGGTGCGGGAGGCCAGACTGAATGATCTAGTGGTCCCTTCTGGTATTTCACTGTCACTAACTCTCACAATTTTATTGTGAGTCTCATGATATCTGCTGTATTTCTTAAAGCTCCAGCTCCTTCAGTTGTGATTATGTGAGACTCTCAGCCTCCATACAACACCTTTCTGACCCTCACAGTTGGGGACAAAAGCTTAAAATTATGAGTTCTAATGGCTCAAAAAAACAGAAGGCAAATAAAGTACCCCAAACATATTATTTTTGTAAGCACTCACTTTGTTTATAATAATAATCCCTGTCATTTGATTTCTTGAAAAAGGTCCAAATATAGGGCTGGGGGGGGGGGTTCCTTGGCTACTCTTACCTCCAATATGGCTCTGCCTACAAAGTCCAGCTTTGGATGTTTTGGTCTTGCTGAGCGTCTTGTAGGGTTTTGTGACATTAATGGGGGAATTACGAGGATATAGAACACCTCTAACAAACTTTGTTAATGTACAGTTAAGACTGTTCAGAGAACATCCTACCAACACAATTAAAACCAAGAAAAATGCAAATTAAGTACATAATTGAAACCTGCACACTATGTTCACCCCTTCAATTTGTTTATTTTGCCACCCCACATCACATAAGCTTCATAGATCTCCTGGTCACTTGTAGCCAAAAGCCTGCCTTAAGCTGATCAGTGAGAGAGAGACAGAGAGAGTGTGTATGTACTTGGGATGGGGAAGGGAGTTGTATGGTTTACTTTGATTGTTTGCATGGTGATTTTACAGTGTCACAGAAGGATGATCTATCATTACCATAGTGTTATGTGAATAGTGTCATGGTAGTTAGAAGCCAAGGGAAAGGAATGTGGTTTGTAATGCCTATAAAAAAAACATTGTAGAGAACTGGTTGACAGCATTTAGTGTTTTAAGGAGTGAAGGTTTGTGAGAGAAGAGACTTGTATGTTTTGGCTGTCTTGATACAGATCAACCTGTATAATGTGACTGCTAGTAGGGTGAAACACATGGGTGGGCGGCATGTTGAGGACTCAAATGGAGGAAGAGTTCAGGTCTGCATGAGGAGAATGGGGGTGGGGGAAGGCCTGTGGTAATAGGAATGTGTGTGGGAGCACGGAAGTGTAGAAAGAGCATGAAGATGAGCAGGGTTGGGGAGAGGAATAGTGGCCATGTTGGGCTTGAACTAGGGGTTGACTCTAAGGTAGGAGAAACAAAGCACAGAGCAGTTCCACTTTGATGAACCTTCTGCGTATTTCATCACAGTAGGGTTTCTTTCTCCACCTGCCCTCTGTCTCCCCAGCACTTTTTTGACATTTGATGCCATTGAGCAGCTTCAAACAACCACCATTTAAAACAAAAATGAGCGGGCTTGTAGACCCTACACTGCAACAGCCCCCAACGGTTAATGGACGGAGCAGCTGCTTCCCCACTTGTGGCTAATTATTGGACCACCACCATCTGGGATAAAATGCTGCAGCTCAGGCAGAGAGGGGCTTCTGCCAAGGAGCCTGAGGAGGACTTGCATTGGCTGTAAACAAAAGGAAACCACTGGAAGGAGCTGCTCTTCGAGGGGGGGCCTGGAGGCAGATGAAGGTAGGAAGTGGCTGAGAGAAGCAGCAGTGGTATAATATCATTGGACTATTTGTTTGATGGACTCTATTACCCCGGGAGGGGTGGAACTGTAAGCAACCTAGTCGAAGGATTGAGTTGTAAGAAGGGGCAAACCACTGCTGGCTTGGAGTGGCTGTCAATAGGTGCTGCCAGATTCAAAGAAGCTGCTATATTACACCTGGACGCAGGGGGGTGCACCGGCCAGTAAGTGACCCTTCTGCACCCTGCCAGAGAAAATACCCTTCCCTGCCCAAACACAGAATTTTCACTTCAGAATTACCTAGGCTTGAAGCCTGGGGTGGGCAAGATTAGTCCTGCACCTGTAGCAACTCTTTCATACATAACAATTTGTGACTTTAAACATTTTACCCCAGAGCTTTGCAGGGTGAGAAATAGATGCCTTACACCATTGGGAAGGGAAGAGTCTGAGCTTCCCTTTGAAGTCCATAGCAGTTGCTTCTAGCCCAAAAGCTCCCAAAATATCAGACTTTCAGGCTGTGGTGTTTTTTGAGATTTCTGGCTTCTTCTGAATTATTTATGTCTTAATAGGGTTGGGAAGATACAAAGTGGAGCGTCAATCATAGTTTAAAGTCTGTCTGAAATATTTCTGAAATAGATTTTTCTTTAGCCTGTGCAAAGTACAAAAAATAAGTACGGTATAGTATAAAGATGGCAATTATTTGGTCTGACCTGCTGTGACATACCAGGATACGATCCAGTGTAATGAGCAGCTGTGTCACACTGCCCTGCAACCTTGGGTGCCTTACAATGCTTTGCTGAAGTAGCTTCCACCTGGCCTGCTCACAAACAGCCTCCCAGCATGCAAACCACACCCTGAGTGTTTGTGTGTAACTGCAGCTGGCTCTCACCAACCTTGCTTATACTGCAGGGTGACCCCAACGCACACCCCAGTCTTAGATTTTCCTCAAGAAATGTACATCCTGTACTGCCCAGCCCTTTCCTGGCCAATACAGGTTACACTGTCTGTTATTTCTGTAATAGAAATAATATGCACACAACTTGCCACCACAAATGGAGTTTCCCAGACACCTCAATTTAAACCAACTGGGTTAGATAAAACAAGTCTGTAGTTCATAAAGAGATTTTAAGTGAGTGCAAGTAATGAGGCATAAATAGGGTGACCATATTTCCGTAAACTGAAAATGGGATACCGGGTAAGCAGCCACACCAGGCGACTCGGGCCAGTCCCATGTGGGACTGGCGTAAGTCACCTGGCATCACTGCGGCCCGAGCTCTGATGCCGTGGGACTGACTGCCTGAGCCGGGGCTGACAGCCTGAGCCCCACCGCAGGGATTTGGCCTGAACCGTCAGCCGTTACCACTCGCCAGAGTCGACGTCACAACTTTTTTGGCAAAACTGGGCATTTGTCCCGTTTGCTCTTGCCCGAATGTTCCTCCGTGCCCCTCTTTTTCTCAGTATAAATATACCTGTGGGGCTTAAATCGTTCTGTGTAAAGTGCTTTCAAAGTTATTAAATGAAAAGTGCAGTAGAATTGAAAAGTAATAATTATAATAATCAATAACGTGGGTAAATCTTAGGAGAGCATTAATATAGCTAAAAACTTAATTCAATCTCTATCTTCTGGTTGCTCCAAATTGACTTTAGTAAAATAGTATAAAATTGGACAGATAAGTTTCAGCCTGCGCAATGCACAAGGTGGCTACAGTATTCTGCATGAAGCTAATAATCATAAGTAATAAAATTAATATAAATAAAGCTACTTTTTATATTTACAAATAAGCATGACCATATCAGTTCCATTCTCAGATGCCATCACTGGCTCCCTATTTATTTCAGGACCCAGTCCAAAACTGACCTTTTATTTTTTAAACATAGCATGGACTTGCAGTTCCTCCAAGCTAGAACATTCTTACAACTTTTAATCTTATTTCAAAACTCATCTCTTTTTCTTCCTGCCGCACTCAATTCTTCTATTTAATCTGTCTCAGAAATCTGATGTATGTGCCTCTGTATGGAGATTTACAGGTACGCAAACAAAGGTATTTTTATTTTTGGAGTAGCAGGCACAGAAGAAGCTATCTTCCACTAACCCATGTGGACCCTCTCACTCAACCACAAGCCACATAACATTTTCTGTTGATTCTACAACATGTAATTTTTCAACTTAACTCAGCCTTCAGTGAGAATTGTGCTCCAGGGAGTACGTTGGTCAGAGAATAGATGTTAGTTGTTGTAAGTAGTAGAGTAATATAACATGCACCAATTTATCATCATTAACTGGGTGTTTAAAACAAGTACAATTCACTTGCTGAGGCGGCAGAGTAAGAGGTGCAGCAACTGTTAGGAAAATGTAAAATAAATAGAGCTGGCTGAATAATGGTCTGTACAGTTCACTGCAATTTCAAAAAATAAAAATATAGTTTTGGGTTGAACAAAACATTTCAACAAAATATTTCATTGTCATTTTGACCATTTAACTGTTTTTAAATATAAAATTAAAGAAATTTTTGAAAGAAAAAGTTCTGTTGGTACCCTGGGATTAATTTAGAGAGCAAAGTGCACCTGTCACAAATAAGATTCTTTTATTCAAGCAGCTACTTAGATGGGATTGATGAAACACACAGAAACTTTATGAACTTTAGTTTATACAGACAAATATAATTGCAGTTGGAAAATCAATATACATAAGTAAAAGAATAAGATGAGTACAATAGAGTTTTCCTGCAGTGTTCATATTTACAATCTTATGGAGACCACTAGAAACAAAGATGGAAGAAACAGTCAGTGGGCCCCCACAATCGGAAGGTGCTGGTCCAGGCTTCCTACCTGGTTGCCCCATTTGTCATCCCAGTGATAAGTTTGACAATCTTTTATACATCTTTTCCACTCAACTCACATATATCTGGGCCCATATCTAATTACCGTAAGTCTCAGCCCCTATTCATATGCAGTATTCTGGAAGACCAGTTTTAGGGTTCCAGTTGTCCATATGTGGTATTGCCCTTGACCATCATTACATTTCCAATAGATGACCAAACTATTTGCGTCAGTTTCTTTCCCAATAGTTTTGATATGTCAATGTGGTCAGTCCTCATTGCAAAAAACCTCATTTGTGGTTTACCTGTTTATTCAGATGATGCATTGCTAAACTATCACAAGATAGATATTTCTAAATTTTTTAACCCTAGGTCAAGCACATATCATACCATCACCTTCGGTCAAGCACATAATACTCATTCTAACCTATGCCAACTTCTACTGCCCTTAACAGTTAATGCTTAGGACCTATAGCCAAGCCTATTTTTAATCCATATATTTTGGTTATTATTTCTATAAGCATGCTTAGCAGATAGATTATATTTTACCCAAAACTATAGACCTTCCAAGATCAGGTCAGGGTCAACATGTCAAACTGAAAAATCAAAAAGTTTCATTTCAAAAATGTCAAAACAAAACATTCTGACTTTGTCACTTTTTTAAAAAAATTGTTTTTGATTGAAACAATTCAATGAAATTGACACTAATTCACCAAACATTTCAGAAAAACATTTTGTGCAAAAAATTTGCCCAGCTCTAACAATAAAGCAGGACACACATACTGTCTTAAACCGTCCTGTTAGTTACTTTTTCTTCTACACTTCAATTCCACCACATTTGCATGCAAGTTTCATTCATTTTGCACAGATATTCAAAGTCAAATCTGTAACAGTTCCATTCCTTGGTCCTGCCCTTACTCTCACTGAAGCTAGTAGCAGAACTCCTAATGGTGCATCATCACATATGCTATACCATTTACATTTCGTGTGTAAATTACAGTGCTGTTTATATCACCATTGCATTTTTCCATTGCAGTTAATCCCACTTACATCAGGGCTGACTTTGGCCCTTTGTTTCCATAATTTAATCTTTTTAGCAACTTATGTACCATACTTACGATTAGTATAGAACATTATGAATCTGCTGTAGGTTCTATGTTCCATTAATGCCTTATTCAGTCCTCTTTCTGTGGAACAATTGCTTTGTTCACCTCATCACCACCCACACATTAGGAAGAGTAAACTTTTAGTGATAGTCCCTTGTCATGTAGCTGCAGACAACATTCCACATCCTAGCAGACTTGCACATTTTTTTCCTAACTAAAATATTAGAACAAAAGTTTTCAAAGTTTTAAAAAGTTACACATACCCAGGTGACAACACCAAAGACATTTATTCCAAAGAATTGTCATTAAGAGATATCGCTTTTTTTGGTCTCCCATGACTCACGCCCATTTTAGGTAGTTTCCAAAGGTGATGTCTCTTTGACAGGAAACACTGTCTCATCAGCACACTGTGGCGTGTACAATAATATTTCATTCTTCATTTGATTCCATGAACAACCTCTGAATCAAAACCCCTTTCTTAACTGTGTTTTAATACATTTAATTTTTTTTCTCCTTCTACTGCTTAATATTGGAGTTGTTCTCTTCCTGGCAAGCACATAGCTCTAATTCCAATTTCTGCTGCATTTTTAAAAATAATTCTGAGGGCCAGATTGTCATTAAACACTAAAAGTCCACTTTAAAACTGGAGTTAACTGAGGTCAGAATGTGGCCTTATAAGTTAGCTCTTTATTTCTTCACTTTGTTATACTTGACGCCAGACATTGTTGGGTAAGAAATAAAGTTTATGGGACAGGTGACACCTGTTCAGTCTCAGAGACCATGGGCAAAAAAGTTGTCCACTGAGGTGTGTTGCAAAAGGCTACAGTGGGTAACACTAGGAGAAATTCCAAAAGAACCACAGAAGAAAAGTGAATTGAAGGGTGGTTGGATCACAGATTCAGAGGCTTTGTGTTGGCATGGCCAGATTAAGGTATGGGCACCATAAATCCAGGCTGGGGCCCCTATGTGATCACATCAAAATTTCACCTAGAAAGAGTAGGAATGTGTAGGCCTCATGCTCGGAAGCAAAGCTTGAAAACGTGTCCCAAGGTAAGAAAGACAATGACATTTTCCCAAACCTGAAGAGAACAATAGCTATGAAGTGTGATCTTACCCTACCCATCTCTATGGAGTGTTAACTCCCAAGACACACCTCTGGGAACCCTGCCAAACTACATCAGCAGAGCACTCTGTGTCTGGCAGGAAGAGAAAAGCACAGTGGCCCCAATCCACACACACACACATACTCCCCAGCTGCTGGAGTATCAGGGGGCACACTTGCTACTTCTAACAGGACAGGAGGCCCCTTGCCAATGGCACTCCAAGTGGAAGACACAGGGGCAATGCCATGTTATGAGGCCCTGATAGGCACCTTGTGTCATTGTATGCTGAGGGCCCTGGATTGCATAGATCTGACCCTGGGTGCTGGCCCTCTGCCTGTGGGTGAATTTCACCCAAAAAGATCTGACGTGAGGGTTTTGGCTGGTAGCATGGGCGGCTCTAGCTTTTTTGCCGCCCCAAGCACGGCAGGCAGGCCGCCTTCGGCGGCTTGCCTGCGGGAGGTCCCTGGTCCCGCAGCTTCGGCGTACCCGCCACCGAATTGCCACCGAATCCGCGGGACCGGGGCAAATTTACCTTGGAAACACAGCTCTAAATCTTGGATTAAAAGATTTGAGCTATAACATCAGAGCTCAGTGAAAGAGAGCAGACTAACACTAAACAGAATCCCTGCTATGCTATCAGAAACAACAGTATGTGTGATTTTGCCTCTTGGTTAATGCCACCGGTATGAAGACAATGAAAGAACAAGAAGATTCTACAGGGATATCTGGACAAAAATCTGAAAAGGCACCAAATAAGACCAAAAATAACCACATTTGACTCAAATAATCCCCCCCCCCCACCCCCGAGACTGTAGTAGTAGTAATCATTTTATTGCCTAAGCAATGCTTCCCTGTTGAAAAACTATCCTTTCTGTGCTCAATCAACTGTGTCATCAGGGGATAACACACTGTAAAGTTCTCTCCTCTCTCCTTGACACGCCACCCTCATGCACACACTGCAATCTTTCTTCCACTAGGCAATTGATTTAAATGCAAGCAGGCTATACAAAAACGTTCTCTACCTTACCGATAGCAATGTATTACACAGGATTGAATGTTAAAACTGTAATTCGTATGTGGGCCCTTGTGCTATACCATGCACAGAGAACTCACGCTGCCTCTCGGTTTGTAAGCTCAGGCCTACCAAATTAAACTATAACCTTGCAGTTAAAATTCAGATACAAAAACATTGTTCCTCAAACAGTGGAAGTGCAAATGGAACAGACTTTATGAGAATACTATGAGACACATTAAAGAGGACACAAATCTACAAGTTGCACATCAAAACACACACACACACACACACACAAACAAAACCCAGACAGAAATTAATCTTATTCTACTTCCTTCTTCATATAACACATGAGAAGTGTGGAATTAATGCTGGTCTTGACAGACACGTAAAGCACAGACGTAGCAGCTGAGAGTTATCCCACTTGTAAGTATCTAGGGAACTAAAGTGCTCTCACGTTTTAGACAGGGTTGGCAGCTGCTCTGCTAAAGAAAGGGAGACAAAGCACTTCATACATTTTCATTTGGGAATTTCACATATGTAACTGAAGCATCATTTAGTAAGTAAAGGAGAATGTTATTCCACTAATCAACAATTTATTCAAATACCTCGTATTTACTGAGTAAAATCAGACAAGTGAATTTACAATTTAAAAAAGAAACTTATTATGGGAGAAAAACACTACATTGACATTATTACTGTTATACAACCCCTTCTTACTCCAGATAACATCTAAGTGATGTAACTGTAAATGTAGACATATGTGGTGCTAATTTCAATAAACAGACCTCAAAAAGCCACCTCGATAATTATAGCCCTGTTAATGAAGTCTGTTCTTTATCCCCTCCTACAGGAAGTTTAATTATCCCAGTATTATTCTGCTCGCAGAAGTAATTTCCTGAAGGTGACCTTTTTCTAGGCAGTATCCATAGTAACAGATTTCCAACTGCTAACGGTGTGACACTGCTTGTACATCGCAAATGTTACAGGGAAGCTGAGGATTGATGTTTTAGCTTACCCACTAGAGACAGTGGCTGCATAAATACTCATAAATTGAAGAGCAGCATTGTTAAAAGAAATTTAAGACAACACTCACTGTTCCCTTATTAGCAGTCCTTATTCCACAGGCCTTTGACATCCCCCCCACACAAAACTACAATAGCTAAAAACAGAACTTGAGCAGACAAATATGTGAAGGGAAAAGGAGAAACTGTCCTTTGCATCTTTCTCCAACATCTAATAGTACATCATTATGGATCAGACTCTGATCTCACATACACTGGTGTAAATCCAAAGTAACTCCATGGATGCCAATAATTCTTTTGGATTTAGCCTGGCTGTAACAGATTAGAATATGGCACTAATGGGTCTTTACTCCCCGCATTAGCCTTAATGGGAGATATGTGAACATGTCAAAGGAAGACTACATAGCCCTAAGATTATGTTTGTCAAAGTATGCACTAGAGCAGGGGTGGGCAAACTACGGCCACGTCCGGTCTGTCAGACGTTTTAATCCAGCCCTTGAGCTCCCGCCGGGGAGCGGGGTCGGGGGCTTGCCCCACTCTGCGTGTGCCGCAGTTCCCAGAAGCAGCGACATGCCCCCCCCCTCCGGCTCCTACATGTAGGAGCAGCCAGGGGGCTCCACATGCTGTCGCTGCCCCCGCCCCAAGTGCTGCCTCCACAGCTCCCATTGGATGGGAACCATGGCCAATGGGAACTACAGGGGCAGCGCCTGCAGACAGGGCAGCACACAGAGCCACCTGGCCACGCCTCTGTGTAGGATCCAGGGCGGGGACATGCTGCGGTTTCCGGGAACTGCTTGAGGTAAGCGCCACCCAGAGCCTGCACACCTGACCTCCTCCTGTGCCCCAACCCCCTGCCCCAGCCCTGATCCCTCCTCCCGCCCTCCGAACCCCTCAGTCCCAGCCCGGAGCACCCTCCTGCACCTCAAACCCCCTCATCCCCAGGCCCCTAACCCCAGCCAGAGCCCTCCCTCCGCACCCCAACCCCCTGCCCCACCCCGGAGCACCCTCCCATATCTGGCTCCACCCCAGAGCCCGCACCCCCCGCCGGAGCCTTTACCTCCTCCCGCACACCAACCCCAATTTCGTGAACATTCATGGCCCGCCATACAATTTCCATACCCAGATGTGGCCCTTGGGCCAAAAACTTTGCCCACCCCTGCACTAGAGCTTACAACCATTCAGGAATTCTGTAAACCTACCAGGCATCCCAGCCCATCAGCCTCGCCTGAGAAAAGTTCCATAAAACTCAGTGCACAGGGAAACTAAGAAATCGAGTCACTACATCAGCAAGAAATTAAACTATCAACAGGCACTAAAGAGTTGCTGAAAAACCCAAATCTCAGAATCACATGCAAGAGTGGATCAGTCACATGATCTTAAAGAGCAGACATCAAAGCTTAGGTGGGCAAGCGTCATTCTGTGTAGTATCTCCAGAGTTCCTCAGCTTCCACAGCATTGATCCTTACCTACCAACACAGGTGACTATCAGCCTAGCAAAGCAAATGCAAAAAGCATAGAATCCCATTCTTCACACATTAATAAAACAGAGCTCTCAACCTTCTCTTTCTTACAGCTCATTTTTTCACAAAGGGAGGCTGAGGCCACGGTTTAATCAGCCACATATACACAAACCAAAACCCTCCACGGGTAATTTTGTGCTCTCTCTCTTCTTCTCCAGTCATCTTGGCTTAAACTGGAGTCTCCAGACACAACGTGAAGAATTTGCAGTGGACCAAAGCAGGGGGAAGCAAGTTCCCTCAGCTTGTTCACAAGCAGTTTTAATTTGTGGGTAATTTAGCACAATGTCACCTACAAAGCAAAGGGTGACATTAGGGCTGTTTGAAATTTTACAGATCAAGACAGACTCAAAACAGGGTGTTTTCTTCATTTTTGCGTCATTACAAATAACAGTGACCTTTTGACTGAAAAATTGCCCTGAGTTGTTCTGTTTTGTCCATACACAGAAAGCAGCCCAAACAAAAATCTGAACATCTCAAGCTTTGTGGAAGTTCAGATCCAGATCCTAAGTCCATGCGTGGCCCATATTTAACCAATGAGCTGAACCAAAGCTATGAATCTAGTAACTTGGGAAAGTTTGGTTTTGGGTGGGAACTGTCTGGCTTGAGCCCATCTCTAGCCATAAATAAAAATCACGTGTCCCTGACAAAACTGCTTTACCATTAGAGAAAAAAAATGAACTTGTGCATCACAGAGGGGCATCACCGTGGCTGTGATATTTTCCTGACCCTTGGATATGTCTTGCCTTTATGAACAGGAACTTCTTATTAATCTCATCAGATTACTGTTTCCTCAGATGCAGAATCCTGCTTCTGACAGTGGCCAATATCTGATGCTTCAAGCAAAGATGAAATTCCATGATGCACATAGAGTCTGACTCAGCAAGGTACTTAAGCACATGAGCAGCCTCAGTGAAGTCAATGGGACTACTCATGCATTTGCGTGTGCTTAAATATCCTCTTGAATCTGTGTGTCCTCGTCAGTTCTTCAATTAATTCTTTCCTAACCCCTCTGGTGATCAATTTTCACCACGAAGCTGGAAATTTGATTAACCTGGTCCCTAAATGTTTGTTTTCACAGAATACGTAACTACAAATATCACTGCTCACGAAATTAGCCAGCTCTTCTAAAAATCCAACCACATTACTTGACTGGTATTCTGGTAGCAATGAATTCACAAAGTTGACAGTATTCTGCAGTAAATATTATTCCCAAGGAGAGCTGAAGAAGGGAAGGAACTAAAGGAGTCTTGGAATTCAAGGGAGAAGTTAAGAAAGATACGGGGAGGGGGAAGGGCAAGGAAGTAACATCACATTTAAGGGGTTAAATTAGCACCAGCAGTAGTAGTGTTGTACATTGCTTTTCATTTTATTTTGTTCAGAAATGGCTTGAGCCAGAAAAGAGAAATAATGAGGAAACTTTTCTCAGTTGTGTTATTGTGTCTGGGAGGAGAATCTAAGGAGAATGTGAAATGGGCTGGGAGCTGTGAGAGGCTAGTGACAACAAAAACGAGAGGAGAACACATTAAAAGACAAGACGAGGGGAAAAGGCCACTGCCTTAATTCCCTTTCAATTAGCTCCAAAATGCCGCCCCAAAATGTTACTTGGTTTCCAATGAGAACATACGATGCCGGTGCATAAACAGCAGGAGCAGGTAAGGAAAAGGAAACAGCACTAGAGGCAAACTAAGCATATCCCCTGGTAGTAATGACATCAACCAAACCCAGGCGAGACCTCCCAAGGCACCAATCGCAGCTTTAGTATCCACTCATTTTCTTTCTTCACCAGCCCCAAAGCAACAAGAAAAGCAGTTTAATCTTCTTGGCATCTGAAACCAAAAAGATTCTTTTTCCTCCTTTAACATCTACCAATTTGCCGCCCAGTTCTTCTAGTACACTGCAATGTAGATGGCTGTATTGCAAGAGCCACACAAACTACCTACTGAAGTCAATGACATTGAGAGCTTCTGCCTAGTTCAGGAGAGTGTAAATCCATATTTACACTCTGACGAAGTGGGCATTCACCCACGAAAGCCTATGCTCCAATACATCTGTTAGTCTTAGAGGTGCCACAGGACTCTCTGTTGCTTTTTACAGATCCAGACTAACACAGCTACCCCTCTGATACTTAAATCCATATTAAACTTCCACAATGCTCCCAAGTTAGCCTTAGTCCCTATAGGCCACTTCTAGTCCAAATGAAATGGTGGTGGCATAGCTGGAATTCTACGAACAGAACAGGCACTTTTTTCCCCTTGGCTATGAAGTGCTTGTGGGGCCTCTCACTCCACTCTCCAATACTTATTCTACCTTCAAGCAGCTGGAAGAACAAATCTGACAGATCAGTTCCATGATCACAGTTGCTCAAATATGGACTAGAGAGTAATAGCAGCAAAGTAGGTGAGGAAGGAAGGAGAGAGGAAAAGCAGACGGAAAGACAGCCATATTTTCTTCACCTTTCCTCTCACTGCAAGGCAATGTTCCACTTCAGTGCGTGGCTTTGAAGGCCCTCCATGCTCATCCTGCTCCTGCAGGTTTGGGAGCAATCACAGGATGGGAACATGTGTTTTAAAAATGCTCTCATCTATCCCTGCCAGTAAGCTGTACACATAGGTAGCCTATATAATTGTGTGTTCTCATTGTTACCATCCTCCTGCCTCCTCAGACCCCTATTTGCCTGTAAACTCTTTGGTCCAGGGATTGTGCTTGCCTTTGTATATTTACAGCACCTTGCACAATGGGACCATATTCCTGATTCGGGCACTTTTGAGTGCCGTTGCAATAATGAACCACCACGATCATCATCTTCAGCCCTGGAGCCACAACAACATTTGCATTCAATTGCTCCTGGTGTTGTAGAAATGCATAGAGGACCCATTGTGCTAGATACTATACAAATACACAACGAAGATTATGCTTGGCCAAAAGAGCTTAGAATCAAAACAAATGCAGATGCCCTGACCCAGTGCTCTTCTGTACAGACACCAGTCTGTGCAAGTGGCCCCAGACCCTGGGTCCCACATGCTTCTAAGCCAACTGTGTCTGGATGGAGCCTAGCCACTCTTTCTACCTCTGTGATTCTAGGGCATGTTCCACTCAGAGCTCTTGTCTGAACCCTTCCTAAGGACACAGGGCAACACAGTTCATCTGCCTTCGTGCCTGAAACCAGTGCCTCAGATTCCCTGAGCTCACACTCCCTCAGCAGTCTGTCTAGTTGTGTGCACCCCCAGTCCTAATTTATCCCTTTCAGGGACAAAGTGGCAACAAAGCAAGGAAAACAGGCTTAGCAAAGGAATTTCTTAATCACAGTCACTTTAGTTTTTGAAAACACTAGAGAGTTACAGAAGTTCACAAACTGACAAAATTTCCTACGTCTTACCTCCCCTAGTCTGCGAGTCTGAGGACTGTCTGTCTTTCAAGCTAAGCAGACTCCCTCCTGACATCTCTCTCACTCTCCAGCCATTCCTGCTTACTTGTAATAATGGTCTGCCCTTACTTGCTTGGAGAAGCAGGCCCCCTTAAAATGCAGTCTCTCTCCCTTTTCCATGCACACCAGCTGAAAGACTGCAATCTACCACCTATGCAGTCAGCCTGATGTAGAAAGTCCATTTTCCATGGGACTAGGTCAGCAGTTAAGAAGATCAAAATTGATTCCTCTGTGATGGCTTCACAGTGACAGTCCTCGAACAAGGCATCAAGCACCTTCCCAGGACAGGGAAGCTGACTGAAATACATCATAATAGGCTTGTTTTAGGCAACATTAGTCATGCCTTCACCACAATTGTGCTGGAAAGAATGCAAAAAGGGGGAGGGGACTTAGCAACCAAAATAGACCAAATTTGAGTGGCATTGTGCGATCCCTTGCACCAGGTTGCTACACCACTTACTCAAATTTGGCCCAACCAGCTCCCCGCCATGATGGAAGGGTGGGTGGGCCAAATTTGAATGGCACTTGCAACCTGGTGTACAGTGGGCACTTGCAACCTGGGTCATAGTGCCACTCAAACATGGAGTTGCAACGCAGTTCACTCAGATTTGGCCTGTTCACCTGCCATCAAGCCAGCAGGGAAAGGGCTCCACCGCTACACCAACCAGCATTGGTCAGGGACCAGGGAAGGGCGAGTGTTTCAAAAGTGCCCTCTCATCTCCAGTACATACCACAAAATGGAGATCTTGATACCAAAAGAGAGGTTGCAATATAAAATGGAGTTCACTATTTGGTACAGACCTATCCCATCCTCTCACAGTATCATCTTTACAAAAGCCAAGCACTCAAACACAATAAGAATATAGCTAAAGATATCGTAAATCTTTTCCACCTAGTAAACACATTCATTATTACCAAATAGAAAGAAATCACCACAATACAGCTACTCTAACTATGAACCACTGATTGTGAGATATTATTGTGTTATTTTTATCATTTGATTTCTAAATATTCTTTTCAAGGATATGGTGAAATGGGAAAGATCAGTAAAAATATATTAATTGATAGTGGTTTTGGTAAATTAATGTTTTATATGAATATGTGTATAATTAATATATAGGAAATATGAAATTAAGGAAAAGTGTATACCTTGATTTATGGTAAAAAAAGTTCTGTGTGTATGGCTTTTCTTTTAAGCAATATACATAATTAATCTGTATGAATATAACATATGCATCTTTTTCAGAAAGGTTCCAAGTACAGCTGCTTTATCATTTAAAAAAAAAAATCTATTCCAAAATGGGCTAAAATGAGAAGTTTTAAAAATTTCCCACAAAACAAAATTCCAGAAAAAAAATTCATTCTGATAAAACTGAAATGTTTTGTTCTGATTTTGGCTTTTTTAAATTAAAAAAATTAAGGTCAGTCTTACATTCATCTCAGTAGCACTGGAAGGACTGCAAAAGTGGGGGGGGCAAGCAACCAAAATGGGCCAAGCCTGACTGGCATTGTGCCAAGAATTTGAAATGAAGTCATTTCAAAATGGGAAATTAAAACATTCCATTCAGAAAAAAGTCAAAGTGGACCTTTCAGACTTATCAGAACACTCCATTCAGTTTTTTTCCGAAATGATATTTAGTCAAATCATCATATTCCCACAAAACATATCAATTTTGATTAAGCAACATTTTCCTATGGAGAAACACTGTCAGAAAATTTCCTATCAGTGCTAGTTTTGAGTTGTGTTTATATTTGGAGATTTCTTAAGAAAAGTATTTGTTTTGAAACAAAGTTAAAGTTGTGAAGAAATATAACTTTCTTACATTTGATAAGGATCATGTGGTTTTTTTTATGTAGGCAGTATAAGATTTATCACATCATTAACTGCTCATTACCTTGCTTTTAAGGGCTTGAGTTTTGTAAATGATGTGCTAGAGGTAAGTACACGCATCATTTAGCAATGTTAACGAGTTTAAGACAAAGGGTTTTTTTTGGTTTAGATTTCCTCATGGTTGCTCAACACAAATCCAACATCTCTATGTTTGCTATATGTGGACAATCATGTTCTTTCCTTTCAGCATACGTTGCAATCACTGTTACTCATCCAAGCTAGTACATACACAACCTCCTCTCTGTTTCATCCTGTGCACTGAATAAGGCAGGAGTCCTATAGAAAACATGGCACGTGGTCATGTAATTAACAACTATCAGAATTCATATGCACAAGGGTGCAGAATGAGGGCTGCACTGGCATTTTTCTAACTTTTGCAACCTAAAACACTTTTTAAGGGCTTGTCTACGAACACTTAGTTCTCAGCAAGTTGGGGAGTAAATCTACTCTGCACTAGCCTGCCTGGCATTAAATGTCCTTGTGGACCCTGCTGCTGCACACTACAAGTTCCCTAATGTTTTTAATCTACTTCCAATCATACAGCAATAGAATCTGAACCTGGAGCCCTCAGCATTTCAACACTGCTTGAGCTACAGGATTGCTATATTTGTTAGCAGCAGGAGACAAATGTTATCTGGGTCTGGGGTCGGCCTGAACAGGTTGCTAGGGCTATGTGCTGGGTACTCTACAGGGAGAAGAGTTCATATGGGCTCTCCCCTGCTTTTCCCAGGGAGTGGTCTGGTGTCGGGACTCCCAACGATGTGTGTGCTGCTGCAACGCTGTGGACCCAGACTTAGATAACATTTTTCTATTCAGTTATTTTGGCATACTACCAAACTTTTTGACAATGCAAACAACAGAAGGAAAGTAGTAATTTTGAAAAAAAAGTTTATATCCCAAGCTAGGGTCGCCAACATTCTAGTCACACCAAACTGAACATCCTCGCCCTGCCCCTTCCCTGAGGCCCCACCCCTTCCCCGAGGCCCCAGCCCCCACGCACTACATTCCCTCTCCCTTGGTGGCTCGCGCTACCCACCTTCACTCACTTTCACTGGGCTGGGGCAAGGGGTTGGGGTGTGGGAGGGGGTGAGGGCTCTGGGCTGAGGCTGGGTATGAGGGGTTTGGGGTACGGGAGGGGGCTCCAGGCTGGGGCCGAGGGATTCAGAGTGCAGGAGGGGGCAGGTTGAGACAGACGGTTGGGGTGCAGGAGGGGGTGAGGACTCTGGGCTGGGG
Organism: Terrapene triunguis; assembly: GCF_002925995.2. Lineage (NCBI taxonomy): Eukaryota > Metazoa > Chordata > Testudines > Emydidae > Terrapene > Terrapene triunguis. Next base: position 11,059,675 of record NW_020664409.1, read on the forward strand.
GTACTGGCTCTGGGATGGGGCCGGAGATGAGGGGTTCAGGGTGTGGGAGGGGGCTCTGGGCTGGGGCAGGGGATTAGGGGCTTAGGGTATAGGACAGTGATCCAGGTTTCAGGGCCTCAGGGCCAGATCAGGGGGTTGGGGCTTGGGGTTGGGGCACGGGCTTACCTCAGGCGGCTCCTGGTCAGCGGCACAACAGGGGAGCTAAGGCAGGCTGCCTGCCTGTCCTGGCACTGTGCTGCGCATGCCCCGGACACAGCCAGCAGGTCCGGGTCCTAGGCAGGGGGCTGGGAGGCTCCACGCGCCACTCTCGCCCACAGGCACACACACACACCCAGCTCCCATTGGCTGGGAGTGCGGAGCCAGTGCTCAGGGCAGGGACAGCACGTGGAGTCCTGTGGCCCCTCGCCTAGGAGCCGGACCCGGGGGCAGCTTCCAGGGCGCAGCGCAGTGCCAGCCAGGACAGGTAGGGACTAGCCTGCCTTAGTGCCGTAGCACCGCCGACTGGCCTTTTAACGCCCAGTCAGCGGTGCTGACTGGAGCCGCCAGGGTCCCTTTTCGACCGGATGTTCCTGGTCACCCTATCCCAGCCACACCTGAACAGAATGTCATGGGACAAAGAAAAGGCACTTCTCCAGCCTGAAAGCATTCTCCGTGCCAAATTCGAAAGGCCTTCTGCAAATGATGGAGGTGTTAGAGGTGCTCCAAAAAAGGTTGCAAGTGTAATTATTTCCATTATAAATGATATGATGGGGTTGCCTACAATAGCAGAGGATTGGACTATGACCAAGGAACCCCCTCCCAGTTCTTTGTTGGAAAGTGGTAAACACCTAAATATAGTGGTTACTAGCAGGTCCTAATATAGAGAGTCTTCATTTCTCTCCTCCCCTCAAATAAAACTTTATTTGAATATGATGGATGATACACCACTTTCTTTTCAGCTCCAAGTTTCACGGAAGTGTGAAGTCTCATGCAAATGTGGCTCTATGTGCGTTCATATAAATTAAAATATATATATTCACTGTACTCTAATGTCATGGCTAAGCTCAATATCAGAGGTATAAGCCACCCAAAAGAGAATGGAAATTCTTTTTTCCTCCCAAGTTTTCAAGGGGAAAAATGTCCTTAGTTTTGCACAGCTCTCTGTATTTGTGTTACAGGAGATATAAGTGTTTTCTTAAGGAAATCAAGTGAATAACAACATGATACCTGGACAGACAGCAGGAACCAAATGATGGGTTTACTCTGGTTTATTAATGTAACAGCGGCAAATAGCAAGAGCCCAATATTTTTGTTTTATTTTCATTTGAGTTTGAGAGAGCGTTCCAAAAATGTGTTTCACCGTAATGAAAATTTATTCACACACAATTTAATTCTATTTATTTGTCAAGGGTATTTTTTTAAAAACAAGAAAGTGTGTGTGTTATAACTTCTTTGATTATTTTGGCATCACATTCTATGCCTTATCCTCACACATGAAGGAAAAAGCAGGCTTGAGAGCTGTGACCTGCATTGACCAACTTCAGCCGAAAAAGCTGTGGAGAATGACGATATCATACTTCATATGTTAGGATAGGGAGTAAAAGGAATCCTGAGCCAGCTTGCCATCATGCGGAAAAGAATTCTGAGAATTACACATATAGCATTCAATGAAAGTCACGTTATAGTTAAAGGAACAGACCCTTTAAAAATATGCATTTTCCATGTACCCATGTCTTAAAGCCACTTCAAATATCCAATAAAGGAGTATAGGACTAGTGAAATAAGATTTTCTGCACAAGGTTATGTATTTTACAGGTTTCCATAACACTTCAGACATTAGAAAGATGCACTAAGCTGTTTTAAAACTTTCAGAATAATCAAGGACACCGAATCCTCTACAAAAGCCATCAGCAAGCTGCACTATTATGAAACCAGTCTTGAAAAATATTGATTCCCTTAGTAGGACTGTAAGCCGAGAAGAGTCCATGTTCAAATGCCTGAGGCCACCTCTTGGCGTAGTAAATTTTAAAAAAGAAAAATAAGCAGTAAAGCTTGTATTACGTGGCTAATTAGAAGAAATATTCTGTATATTTCCCTTTCCCCCAACCCACACTCCCGCCTCAAGGTCAAAAAGTCCTCCAGGAAAGCATCAACAAGATGTGCTGTTATGGAACTGTTCTTAACTCAGCTGTACTGTTTTGTTTTGTAAGACAATTATTCTGAGCTCTTACTGCCTAGATGACAAAGTCTTCTATTGTGCCTCTCCAGCTAACTAACAAAAAGTTGATATGTCAAGTTATATACCAAATGGTGGAACATGGTTTCTTTTGGAAAGGTTATCAACTTATTAAGTTTTGCTCTGAAAGCAAATTATGTTTCGGTCTACTTTCAACCAGGCATTTCAGCAATGTTTTTTCATAGTAGCTCAGTGTTCCCAAGGTTACCAATCAATCACTGTCCCCTTGGTATGTCTGAATATATATCAGGCATACTGTCTAAGAAATACTGCTTATCACAATGAGTTAAAAGTGACATTAGACCCCCAAAAAAGATCTGGAGACCCATTCTATGTGCTTAATATCCTTTGTTCCAAAGAATTCAGTCATGGCTCTCTCTCTAACTTCCTTTCAAAGAATTATATAGTGAAGACAACAAAATTAAAATACACTCTAAAGCAGTGGTTCTCAAAGCCGGTCCAGGCCAATGGGGGCTGCGGGAAGCGGCGCGAGCTGAGGGATGTGCTGGCCGCCCTTCCCGCAGCCCCCATTGGCCTGGAGCGGCAAACCGCGGCCAGTGGGAGCCGCAATCGGCTGAACCTGCAGATGCAGCAGGTAAACAAACCGACCCGGCTCACCAGGGGCTTTCCTTGAACAAGCGGCGGACCAGCTTTGAGAACCACTGCTCTAAAATATTTACTATTTATGCAGGAGCATAAATGTCCTTGGCACATTATAGACATAAAAGACAAACTCTCTGCCCCAAACTGCTTAATCTGAATTCTAGACTTCATATAATTTTAACAGGAGATCCACCAATTTTCCTTCTCTCTCAGACAAAATCTCTTCCAATGGTCCTATCGGTCACCAAGACTGTGTATATGTATTTTATTTTGTGACCTATTGGTATCATTTTTATTTTTACCATATATATATATATATATATATGGTAATGACAACCTTTTGTGGCCCCCTTAGACATAGTCTGCAGACCTCCAGGGGTCCACAGACCACAGGTTGAAAACCACAGCTCTGTGCCAATGGGAAGTTACCTAGATTGCAAGACAAACAAGTATTTCAAACTAAGGCACTTTATTCATGCCATGGTGTAATTACAAATGTTGTCATTTATGAACGAGGTGTAAGCTGAAGGGCTCTTTGCCCTACCCCAGATCTTCGGTTTCTGTGTTACAAGTCCTGCATGTACCTTGTATTAGGGGGAAGATGGTTGTTAAAGTTATTGTGAGGCAACTCTAGTAATATCTGGAGTCCTCAGTTTTCCTGGACACAGGTCTGGGTATGGTACAGACATTGTACTTGTTGCCTATATCTATGATAACTCTTTGCAAGAGATGACCCAGGGTGCATGATGGCACTTTTAGATTTGTCATCTGTCATGAGTACATCAATCATGAGGTACTTTGAAAAGTCTGTAGTCCTTAGCAGAAACAAACCAGATTGATTTTAACTAAAAATCTACTTTTTATTCAGCTAAATCTATTTGCCAAATTTGTTTCAAATTCACAAATCATTCTGGTGTCCCAAAAAAATGCATTTGGGGGCAAATTTACTATTTGTTAACTATTTATCACCCAACCCAATGCTCCTACTTACAGTCCATCCTATCCAGTGGTACACTGAGCACCAGAAGATTGGAATGTTTTATACTAACACCAGAAGGTGGCATCATAGTGGCAGCCAATAAAAGTTTGCCATTCCCAGAGTTACTGCCATTAAGAGTTCAGAGGAACTGATGGTAAATATATTATTTGGGTTTTTTTAAATCTAGAGGAGAGTAGGGAAAAGAAAGGTGAGAACAAGCAAAAGAAAGCCAGTCAGCTAGATAACTGCTTCAAGGAATATCATCTAGTCTCCCAAAGGCTCAGGAAGTGGAAACAGCAAAGATGTTTCTGAGCCTGCATCTCTTGTATGGCAGCTTAATTCACTATTGTTGTCTCGGCACCTGCTTAACTGTCAATTGATGTTTAAACTACCATGGAGCCAATGGCTCCATCCAAGTTGATTTACCAGTAATATAGCCAATGTCCACACTTTCAATTATGCTTCCAGTACCACTTGACTATTTATAAGATAAAAAAGTTCTCCAGTGACCAAATAATATATATCAAGTGTTATCTTTGTGGTACTATCTTTTGTGTGTGCCGCTGATTGAACCATATTTGGAATCTTCAGGCAGGGGCCTTCACTCACAGAACTGGGTCTATTCCTACCTGTGCCACACACTTGCTGTGAGACACTGTCTTAAAAGATGTAACCCCTCTCTGCCTCAGTTTCCTCACCTGTAAAATGCTAATAATCAGCTATGTCTCCTGGTCTTGGGAGATTTAGTTCATGAGACTTTGTGAAGTTGTTTGCAATCTTTGGATTGAATGTGCTATAGAACTGCAGAAGAACTGACTATCGTACAATATTCATTTTAAGTTAGCAGATTAATGAGTGGGGTTGCTGGGATTGGGGAAGAGAGAAACAATTTTCCAGGATGCTGCGGATCTACTGCCAATAATAATGACTTTACAATGATTTAACTGCGAAGAAGGAATGATGATTTATGAATGGAGCCTCTGGAGAAATGTGACTTTCGCCCTGCTTGATAATTAATCAAACACAAAAACACCTTGCCAAAGGCTCCTGTCCTGACAGCAGGAGATTCATTAGAACAAGAGGAATCTCCATTGTGAACCCGCATTCAAAACAATTGTGTGGTGGAAGTAATATATTGGATGGGTGGCTGTGTTCTCTGCTAGTGAGACAAAAATACAGTAGTATTTTAACGATAAACAAAATATGATTAAACAAGAGTCCCCCCATTATGTGAAGTGACACTTTCATAAAATCTGGTGGGACAACTTCAGTACAGCTTTATAACACAGTAGCACTCCCTCCCCCAGGGAATACTACGAGTGCACATCTGAACATTTTCTGATGTGATCAGATCATACATGAGCTGACAAGGTACTAAAATAGTTCAGTTACTTGTTAAATTTAAATTCTCACTATAACTGGCCAACTCATGAGCACTATATCCCTCATGAAGGCTAGGTCTCTCTTTGTAGCAAACTAAAGGGCTCTGATACCAATGGATATTAGGCAGGAAGATGCCCCTCCGCAGCTTGTCAGGCTGGTTTCAACTATCCTCACCCCACCCCAAATTCAGTGAGCTTGTGAGTCCCCTTCTCCCCCCCCACACACACTTCCAAAATGCAACCCTGACCCTCCCATTTCCACCTGAGTATTCCTTCACTTTTAGATAAGTGACCGGTACTGCGCATTACAAGAACAACAAGAGATGCCCCAATCCAGCAAGGCACCTAAGCACGTGCTTAACTTTAAGCATCTGAGTAATTCCATTGTCTATGTTTAAAGTATTTTGTTGGCTCAAGCCTTGTATAGCTTAAAAAATGCAGCATAGTAGTTGTAAGAAGGTTTTACGGCTTTAACCATGCCAGTAAAGACTATGGGCCAAATTCTGTCCTCATTTATGCCTCTGCACTACTCACCGAAATCACTGATTTTGCAAATGTATCAATAGGTCCCACAGTTTTACACTGTATAGCCAGAAACAACACGTCTAGTAGCAGTTTCCACGGTATGTATTATAATAGCCATGTGATAAATTCAGTGTCATTCATCTTTGACTGCCTCTGACTGCCCACTAGTCTGCCTCTCCAAGGATTTATTCCACCTCTGAGCACCTTAAAATAGCAGATTTTGTTTCTTTCAAAATCAAAGAAAGATTTTCTCTTCCTGCCATCCCAAAGTAGAATTTTTCCCCTAAACTGACTCTGGCTTGAGTCCCAGAACAGAATATATCAATCCTGTACCAGTGGCAAAATTCTAGTTCAAGACCTCATGACCTCTCCCAGCTAGAAATGAGAACTTTAAGACCAGTGGTTCTCAGTCTTTCCAGATTACTGTATCCTTTTCAGGAGTCTGATTTGTCATGCGTAACCCCAAGTTTCACCTCACTTAAAAACTACTTACTTACAAAATCAGTCATAAAAATACAAAAATGTCACAGCACACTATTACTGAAAATTTGCTTACTTTCTCATTTTTACCATATAATTATAAAATAAATCACAACCCCCAGGTTGAGAAACACTGATATAGTATATAAAGCAGTATAAACATGTTATTGTCTGTATGAAATTTTAGTTTGTACTGACTTTGCTAGTGCTTTTCATGTAGCCTGTTGTAAAACTAGGCAGATATCTAGATGCGTTGTTGTACCCCCTGGAAGACCTCTGTGTACCCCCGGGGTACACATACCCCTGGTTGAGAACCACTGTTTTACACCATTGGAAACAAAACATTTCCTAGCTTCCTAATGGACACATGGCTGGTGTTTCCAGCCTTGGAAGCTCCCAAGATATCAGAAAAATCACAATATGTCTAGAAGATGTTTTAGGCAATTTTTAGATTTTTCTAAAATCACTCTCATTCTCCTGTCTCTTTGAGGATCACACAATGTGACAAAGGAAGCCTAGTTTTATGGGGGGGACAGAGATGAATAACACCACCAATAAAAATGGTCAAACTAACTTTTCATAAGAGTTCTCCTTTTAAAAATGCATGGCACAGAGAAAATGGTGTGGTGTAGCATATAGTTTTTAATTATCACTACTCTGGGATTCAAAGTACCTCATTCAGGGCTTTAATATACTTGTGAGTAATGTAGTCACCCTAAGTTCATACAATAAAACCTTTACATCACACCATCAACACACACAATCTCTATATGCGTACACACATGCACTATATAGAGAAAGCGTTCAAAAGATGTAAAAATGGAAAATGTGGGTACTGAGAAAGTTACTGAGCAGTTGTAAAATATGAATAGTCATTAAGCTTTCTGTTCTAGAGTTCAGGAATAACTGAGTAAATACCTTTGTTGGGCAAGATTTACATCTAGTGATCATTTCAGTTAAGTCATACGATTGGAAAAAGGCAAATATAATGCCCATCTTTAAAAAAGGAAAGAAGGAGAATCCGAGGAAGTACAGATCAGTCAGCCTCACCTCAGTCCCTGGAAAAATCATGAAGCAGGTCCTCAAGGAATCCATTTTGAAGCACTTGGAGGAGAGGAAGGTGATCAGGAACAGTCAACATGGATTCACCAAGGGCAAGTCATGCTGACCAACCTGATTGCTTTCTACGATGAGATAACTGGCTCTGTGGATATGGAGAAAGCAGTGGACATGATATACCTTCACTTTAGCAAAGCTTTTGATATGGTCTCCAATATATTCTTGCCAGCAAGTTAAAGTATGGATTGGATGAAAGGACTATAAGGTGGATAGAAAGCTGGCTAGATCATTGGGCTCAATGGGTAGTGATCAACAGCTCGATGTCTAGTTGGCAGCCAGTATCAAGTGCAGTGCCCCAGGGTTCGGGCCTGGGGCCGGTTTTGTTCAACATCTTCATTAATGATCTGGATGATGGGATGGATTGCACCCTCACCAAAAGAAAGCTGATGAGGTTCAGCAAGGACAAGTGAAGAGTCCTGCACTTAGGACAGAAGAATCCCATGCACTGCTACAGGTTGGGGACCGACTGGCTAAGTGGCAGTTCTGCAGAAAAGGACCTGGGGATTACAGTGGATGAGAAGCTGGATATGAGTCAACAGTGTGCCCTTGTTGCCAAGAAGGCTAACAGCATATTGGGCTGCATTAGTAGGAGAATTGCCAGCAGATCGAGGGAAGTGATTATTCCCCTCTATTCAGCTCTGGTGAGGCCACATATGGAGTATTGCATCCAGTTTTCACACACACACACGCAACTACAGAAAAGATGTGGACAAATTGGAGAGAGTCCAGCGAATGGCAACGAAAATGATTAGGGGGCTGTGGCACATGACTTACGAGGAGAGGCTGAGGGAACTGAGATTGTTTAGTCTCCAGAAGAGAAGAATGAGGGGGGATTTGATAGCAGCCTTCAACTACCTGAAGGGGGGTTCCAAAGAGGATGGAGCTAGGCTGTTCTCAGTGGTGACAGATCACAGAACAAGGAGCAATGGTCTCAAGTTGCATTGGGGGAGGTCTAGGTTGGATATTAGGAAAAACTATTTCACTAGGAGGGTGGTGAAGTACTGGAATGGGTTACCTAGGGAGGTGGTGGAATCTCCATCCTTAGACGTTTTTAAGGCCAGGCTTGACAAAGCCCTGGCTGGGATGATTTAGATGGTGTTGGTCCTGCTTTGAGCAGGGGGTTGAACTAGATGACCTCCTGTGGTGTCTTCCAACCCTAATTCTATGACTCTATACATTCACTCTTTAAGTTCTTCAAGTACCCGTATGGCAGATATTACAATGGGGCTCTGAAAAAGTATACCAATGAATTGTGTGTCACTATTGCTATGGGACACCAATCACATTTCTAACTGTTCTATTATAATTAACAACTTTCCACTGGCATAATATGAATTGGTATTCTTCTTTTGCCAATAAGCTGTGAAAGAGTTATGGTATTAATTACTAGTAATGAGACAGTTCTAGCCACCCACTGTCACTAATTTGCTAAATTAAGCACAATAAGATGAAGCAATCATGACAGGTAATGAGTACCTGCCCAAATTCTGTAACTTTTAAAAATGAAGCTCTGGTAAGTCTAAGAAGTATCAATAATTAGAAAACTACATTCCTTTCCACTGAAAAGTGTAGCATTTCCATGTTATGTATGGGAGTTTCTTCTGAGTGTTTACATTTAAGTAGAAACATGTCCCCATATTACAAGAAAGCAGCCAGTCTATAAACCCAGAAAGGCAGTTAGATTTTGAGTTAAAGCTATTACAGCAGCCATCTCTTAGCCCTAATGGGCCTATATATGGAAGCATCCCTGGTCCTTTATAAGGACACACAAAGGCATTAGCCTTTGTTAATTCAGTAAGAGGAATAATTTAAATAGCATTTTTCACAGGGAAAGGGTAATTAGCAACATTCCTTTAAAGAACAGATCAGGATGTTTATAAGAGGAGGATGCATTTTTCTTACAAATGGGTGTTAATCTTGCTTTTCCAGTTGAATTCTGCAGGATGGAGCAAATCCTTTTAAGCAACAACTTTTTAGAGTCTCTACTTCAGACCTAACTTGAACCAGAGACTAGGACAATGGAAGTATGTGTGCTGCATCAGTGTAATTAATGTGCTTAGATATATGTCAATCTCAGATATTAAAACAGCATGTGCTCCCCTTAGGGGACGTGCTGAAAGTGGCTCTGAGCATGTATACCAATCATTTGTGGGTCACAATTGCTATTGGGCAACCATATACTTGTGACCAAGATTGTCTCAAGGTATTATTAGCACTTGGCTGTCTTGAATATCTCTTTATGCAATGAATTCAAAGGGAAAGCAGAAGAATATCTTCAGGATCTCCCAACTTTAATTACAGTAAGATATTGCAACTGATTACTCTGTATACGTCAAATACTGATTCCTGTACAAGAGGGTGATGTTTTTTTAATTGCAGCAAATTTCTGATTTTCTGCCCTGCACAGCTCCAGCCCTAGCTCCAGAGCAAGACCGCTCACCAGCTGATAATTGCTGGAGTGCTGCTGTGGTCCAGCCATGCCTTGCTGACCCCAGCATGCCAGAGTTGGGGTTGGGTGGCACAGAAGTCAACTACACTGTTTCCCAGGTGAGGGCTCCCTTTGTCTGATACCAGAGGAATTCTCAGCTAGCCTGCGACACAGCCAGACTCAGTCTCTCATGTGAGAATGGAGAAGTGGAAAAGGAAGCGGGATCAGGGGTGGGGAATCTGTTTGAACATTGTCACAGTGCAGACATAGTTCAAGCCATAAAACTGGGGTCAGGATCTCAAATATCCCAAAGTTTGGGGTGGAGGAGGGCTGTTCAGATCTAAGGGTTTGATTTGGTTCATCTGTGATACTTTATTATAAAGATAGGCATCATTTATCAAATCCAAATTGGAGCAAGGTTTGGATTTCAGACCTCCCCTACCTCCAACCCATACCCCACCTCAAAACACACACACACACACACACACACACACACCAGGATTGGTCTGAAACCATTCTAATAAGGTGGGGGGGTTTTAAGGCTGACATAATAGGTGTGCAAGTCAAATATACACTTTGTTTTTGTTAATATCCTAAAGTATCACCAACCTATGTACAGTAAATCAAGTTTGGCATATACTTACGTGCACAGTGAAATATGGGGTAAAGCATGTATAGGATGACTTAATAATGCACTTTTGGAAACAAAGCAATCTGAAATTGCCACTATAATCCTTTCATTAAACATCTAGGGGAGTTAAGTGAATTCAAGAGCTGTCACTTTATTGCAGATCGTCACTGTGATCACTGACGAGATGATTCTGCAACAGTAGTGAGGAAAAGGGAAATACATCTGACAGACTCAGCTCACTCCCGCATTGCCACACATTCAGCATAGCCTAATAAAAGCAGGCAGATGACTCACCACTGTGCTGAGTGAAACGATTGCAGGGACAAAATGCGTCTTCCACACTCATCTGTGGTCAATCAAAAGGAGACTTTAGTTTTATTTGTAGAACCATATGAGAGAACTGACGCAGTGTGTTTGTGCATGGAGGGCTTTTGTGCAGTTAGCCCAGGTAAATAATCAAAAGGCAGCTTTCCATATATCCTCAGTCATAGAATCATAGGGTTAGAAGGGACTACACAAGGGTCATCTAGTTTAACCCTTTGCCCAAGATGCAGAATTTGTTGTGTTTAAACCATCCAAGACAGATGGTTATCCAGCCTCCTTTTGAAAATCTCCAGTGAAGGAGCTTCTACAACCACCCACCTAGGCGATCTGTTCCATTCTCCTACTGTTCTTACAGTTAGGAAGTGTTTCCTGAGATTTAATCTAAATCTGCCATGCTGTAGTTTGAACCCATTGCCTCTTGTCCTGCCCTCTGTGGCAAGAGAGAACAACTTTTTTCCACCTTTTTTATGGCAGCAAAGACAAAAGTAAGGTGCTACACTTAGGGAAGAAAAACCAAATGCACAAATACAGAATGGGGGATAACTGGGTTGGCAGCAACACAGTTGATAAAGATCTGGGAGTTGTGGTGGATAACAGCCTCAACATGAGTCAGCAATGAATGCTGTTGCAAAAAAAGCAAATGCAAATTTGGGTAGCTTTAACAGAGGCATAGCATGCAAGTCACGGAAGGTAATAGTACTGCTCTACGTGACACTGGTTAGGCCTCAGCTGGCGTACTGTGTACAATTTTGGTCACCTATGTACAGTAACTCCTCGCTTAACGTTGCAGTTATGTTCCTGAAAAATGCGACTTTAAGCAAAACAATGTTAAGCGAATCCAATTTCTCCATAAGAAGTAATGTAAATGGGGGGGGGTTAGGTTCCAGGGAAATTTTTTTCACCAGACAAAAGACTATATATATATAGTCTTTACTGTGTCTTTACACTTATACTGTGTATGGATGTGTATATATACACATCCATATATATATATATATACACATCCATACACAGTATAAGTTTTAAACAAACAATTTAATACTGTACACAGCGATGATGATTGTGAAGCTTGGCTGAGGTGGTGAAGTCAGAGGGTGGAAGAGGGTGGGATATTTCCCAGGGAATGCCTTACTGCTAAATGATGAACTAGCACTCGGCTGAGCCCTCCAGGGTTAACACACTGTTGTTAATGGAGCCTCACACTCTACAAGGCAGCAGGAATGGAGGGGAGGGGAGACAGCATAGCAGACAGAGACAGACACACCTTGTGTGTGGGAGACAGAGATGCACACTGCCCCTTTAAGTACGCTGACCCCATTCTAAGTACATTGCCTTTAAAAAAATCAGGAAGTTGAGACAACAGCTGCAGCCAGCAAGCGCTCTCCGTCCTGAGCCCTGTCCTGTCCCCACCCTGCTCTATATGGAGAAGGGGCAAGCGGGGAGCAGGAGTAGAGGGGAGGGGAACACCCTGACATTAGCCCCCCTCCTCCCCTCTCCCCTGCACAGCAAACAGGAGGCTCCCGAGAGCAGCTCCAAGGCAGAGGGCAGGAGCAGCACATGGCAGTGGCGGGAGGGACAGCTGAACTGCTGGCAATTGATAGCCTGCTGGGCGGCTGCTGCACAGGGAACTTAGAGGAGTGGGGAGCTGATGGGGGGCTGCTGGTCCACCCTGGTTCCAAGCCAGTGGATAAAGCAGGCGGCTGCCAAACGACATTATAAGGGAGCATTGCGCAACTTTAAACAAGCATGTTCTCTAATTGATCAGCAACGTAACAACGAAACAACGTTAACCGGGACGACTTTAAGTGAGGAGTTACTGTATAGAAAGGATGTAGAGAAACTGGAAAGGATCCAGAGGCGAGTGGCAAAGATGATCAAATCCATCTCCTTTCACAAGCAATTCACCATTTTTAATGTAAACACAAAATTTGTGCTGCCAACAGCATTCTGCGTCTAATTTTCTATAGTGGGGGAAGGAAATAAAGTTGATTCACAGTAATACAACTGAGAAGGTGTTCATCAGGCCAAAAAAGAAAGAACTACTTGTTTCATATGCGCAACATGATGGGTAAGAGAATGACCACAACCAGCATGTAACAATCGATCACACTCTCTATTTCAATTAATCTGTGTACACTTAACACAAGTGAATTTATATATAATCTTCTACAATCATATTGTGTTATAAAAATGCAAATAAAAGCAAGCTCATACTCCTGGCTTGCATCTAGATTTGTGATAAAGTTCTGTTCTCAGATCTGCAATGAACACCTCACCTTCAAACATGCGGCTCTTCCACCACAGCATCTTTTGCAGCAAGGTGAAATTCACCCCAAAGCAAAAGGCCCACCCAAGACTCTCTATACCACTTAAGTCTTTAAGGGATCTAAAAAAATTAAAATACCCAACAGATCTTGACTCTGATCAGTCTGACCGCAGATTTCCGCACCCCCCAGCCCCGTTGCTCTACCAATTAAGAAAGGCCTGATTTTGCAGCACTCACTCATGTTCGGTAGTTCTGTACCTTATTTTGTGAGTAAGTAGAACTATTCCCAAGGTAGAGTACTACTCAATACCAGTAAGAGTGGCATAATCCAGCCCAGATCAAAATATATGAGTATGTTATTTGAGATGTTGACTTGCTTTTCTAAATTATATCTGCATTTCTTAAGCTTATATGGGGAGGCATATATTTGTAATCCATGCAATTACACTATGCATTTTAAAAATGTGCTACAGTCCTACCCACTTAAGACTATTTTCTTCACAACTGAATCTAGTATTTACACTTTTGATTTGAGTTTTTAAAAATCTATTTTCACATTTCATAAAGCAAAGTTGAAGTAGATGGCACCTCCAGGAGTACATATCTTGGCTCATCATCCAGAATGTAATCAAGAATATCATGGGAGCAGTCAGAAGTCAGAAACACATTTGTGGTCTCTGTGACACTTCAAGGAAGATTTGAACCACAATCTCTCTCTTTCATCCCACAGCATATCCGCAGACAGAGGGAGCAGTACGCTGTCTCCATTCATTCCTGTCCATAGCTGGTTGTTCCATTAAGCCCAGCGTTTTCATATCCCTTTGTATGATGTCCCACCATCTAATCTGGGGTCAGGCTGACCTTGGTTGTGTTTGTATTATTTTCTTTGGTATCCTGTCATCTGTTTGTCTTCTACCGTGTCCCCACCATCTTAATATTTTGACTATTGCCAATCCCATGCCTTGATTTCACACACTACTATAACTTATTCATTTATCTGAAAATCATTCCACTTTATACCTGCCATCTTTTGACGAACTCTCATCTCTATTGCCTCCAGGCTTCTGATGTCTGTTTCGTTCAATGCACCTGCTTTCAGACCATGCAGTAATACACTGGTTTGATATATTTTCACTTTGGAACCAAACAATAATTTTATCAGTCCATAATTTCATCAGTTTCTGTGCAGCACTTATCACTAAGGCACATCTCCTTTTAACTTCAAACTTTAAGGCCAGAAGGGACCATCATGATCATCTCATCTGGCCACCGGCATATTGCAGGCCACAGAACCTCACCCACCCACTCGTGTAATAGGTCTATTACTTCATCCTTGGTGGAACCACTGATCAAGCTGTCTAAGTACATATAAGATTCTACTTGTTCTATGATTTCACTGCTGCTGCATTTCAACACTATCTATTGCCCCTCTTCCAAGATACAATAAATGCCAAGATGATAAAGTGGTACAAGTCAACTACACCAGTTTTCCAAGGTAGTGAAGAGTATCATGGTTAATTTAAAGGCATCTGGTAGTTGTACGATGTCATCTGCATAAGCGAAGGAGCTTAACTCTAGATCATCCAGTGTCATGCCTCCAACTCATGTAAATATGCTTAATATCCAATTTAAGAACATGACAAAGAGCAACAGTGATACCATGCCTCCTTGTCTTACATCAGAGTTTGACTTGAACCAGTTGCTTAAATTTGCACCAATTTTTATGGTATTGTAGGAGTGACCATACACAGCTTTAATAATTGCTATTATCCTATCTGGAAATCTATATGATCTTACTACTTTGCATCCTTTCAAACCAAATGCCTTCATAAAGTCTATGAAAACAACAAACATCTTTAATCCCCATTCTCACTTTTTATCTAATCAATGCAACTTCGGCCTGGTCTCAAGCAGCACTGTTCCTCACCTACTACTTCTAAAACTGCCCTTAATCTATTGACAGTTAATTTCATCATGATTTTTCCCAGCGCCGACAATAAGCTAATACCTCTTTAAATATTCAGGTAAGAAGTATCTCCTTCCTTCAAGACAGGTACAATTATTGCGTTTAGCCAGTTTTCTAATGCTCTGACAGCACTTGTCCACCCAGCCTTTAGCAGTCCAGCAGTTACATTGTCTATTACTGCAGCTCTCCCATTTTTAACTACTTCACTGTTCTTTCTATTTCTTCTTCTGATGGTGGTTCAGTGCTGATATCCATTCTGCCTTGCAAGCTGCTCTGTTTATCTAGCATGACTAGAATGCTTGCATCTGGATGAACTGCAGATGAACCACAACAATACAAAGATAATGTATTTATTGTGCAAGCACTTTCAGAAATCCTATAACAGTGGATTAGCAGCTGCAACCACGCTTTGAATACAAAGCTTATTTATTCAGCCACAAAAGATGCTGTTGCACCTGCAACTTGAAGGCACAAGTTCGCCTTCACAATTATTTGACGTTCAAATTGAAGGCCACTTAAATAATAGCTGACTACACCTGCAAGTAGAGCTGGATGAAATTTTTTGGCAGAAACATTTTTTGGTGAAAAATGCAGATTCAGTGACACTGAAACATTTCATGAATTTGCGTCAGTTTCACCAAATTGCTTGTGTCGAAAAAACAAAAAATACCCCAAAAGAGTCTAAATGTTTCATTCTGACATTTTCGAAATGAAGTGTTTTGATTTTTGGTTCTAAACAATTTTTAGTTTTTCAATTTTCTTCAAATTTAATTTAAAAATGTAACAATGTTCAAAAACATTTGAAATCAAAATGGTTTACCAACTTTTCAATTCACTGAAAATTTAGAACAATTTCATTTTTGGTTCAACAAAAAACAATTTTTTTCCCAAGTTTTCAGAATGGTCAGCAAACTGAAAATTGTTATACACATAACATTACCTTAGGCATCTCTGGATGCTAAATGGCACCACCCAGTTTTTTTGCTTGCCATGTTGTGAACCCCACAACAGAGGCTTGTGTTACAAGGCTCACCATCCCAGAGCACTCCCTTACAGGGAGGCACTTCTGCCTCAGTTTTCCCACAACTATCTTTGGCCTACTCTCTTCATAGAGGTGACTTGGCCCTCCTGCCAAGTCACTTTGAACCATTCAACCATTTTTGGTGCAACAGGCTCCTTTAGTCCAAGTCCAAAAACAACATCAACAACATCAGCACTGGGCTCAGCCATCAGCCCCCTTCCTTACAGTCAGGGTCCCAGTGGCCACAGTCTGTCTCACTGACTAATCACCAGCTCTTAGGCTCCAATCAACCCAACCCTCCAAGACAGGTCAACCCTCCTACCAAGGGTCTCTGGCAGGCTGTAGGCCTCAGCAAGTTCGTAGCTTAAGCCCAACTTCTTGCCTCACAGCTGCTCCAATTTGAGGAGACTCCCATGGCTCTTTTCCTTAGCTGGTCTAGCCTGCCTCCTCCCTCCAGGAGATCCTGGCAGCCTTCCCCAGGGAACTCCCCTTCTAAAAAGGGGTAGCAGGCATAGGCGCCAACTTCTACTGGTGCTGGTGGGTGCTCGACCCCCCTCTGCCCCCGTTCCTACTCCTTCCCCAACCCTATGAGCTTGGGGATAAAACTGCTGGGTGGAGCCAGCTAGAAACTCAGCCATCCAGAGCAGATGTAACATAACTTCAGATAGTGCTATCATCTGTGCCCCACTGTTTTTTATAATTTTTTTTTAATTCTGGGCGTTCTTTCCCTTCTTCTGATCGACTGCTTGCTCCAGCTCCCTCCTGCCCATACCTCAGTCTCCACTTCAGCCACATGGACACTGATTCTCCCAGAGCAGGGGGTCTCCCCTGAAGCATTCTGGGGGACATGTCTGTTGGACAGTCAGGAGTGGGGTGAGAAACTGAAGGGTCAGTGCTAGGGGTTGCAGTGATAAGCAGAGTTCTAAAACTAGAAAAATAACAGATGGCTACTAAACTGACCATTTATTTTTTCTATTAATTTACCTCCCGATGATTTTATCTACTGGGAGAGTAAAGCCTTGAAAACTGTTAATACCATACTTACCTGAGTAGCATCATTCACGATACTGGTGATTGCATTTTTGATGTAAAGTCTAGAATAGGTAAAGCAAGTTCTGTGTTTCAAAAACTTAACACAGTATGGAAGTCAAATAAGATTAGCAAAAATACCAAACTTAAGATCTTTAGAAGCAACATCCTAAGTGTCTTCCTATATGGAACAGAGTCCTGGAAAAATAATAAAAAGTCCATCCAAAGCAAACTGAACAGCTTTCAATGCAGCTTTCTAATATTCTTACTTAGAATATTCAATGCACAGAATATTCTAAGTAAAATGGACTGATAGAATAAGTAATGAAGAGGTCCTAGAATGGGCACAACTACCAACGACAATACAAGTAGTATGGAGGAAAAGATGGACATATCTGGGAAATTTTAAGAATGCCTGATAATGGGCTACCTAAACAAGCATTTATATGGCAATCTGAGGGCAAGAGACAGAGGATGACCTAGAGACCCCCTCCATAGCACAATGATGGCTTAAGTGGCATTATTTCATCTTAATATAGTACTCCTGAGGGAATTCTGTGCCAAAAAATTAAAAATTCTGCATACAATATTTTAAAATACTGCAAAACTCTGCAAATTTTATTTGCCAGTAAATAAGTGTGGAGGCTCCAGCATGGCAGTGGGGAGCACAGATCACTGACTGCACAGAGGTGCAGTTCCTTAATGTATTAGGCTTAGACTTGCGTGTTTTGTTTTATTTTGCTTGGTAAGTTACTTTGTTCTGTCTGTTATTACTTGGAACCACTTAAATCCTACTTTTTATACTTAATAAAATCACTTTTGCTTATTAATTAACCCGGAGTAAGTAATTAATACCTGGGGAAGCAAACAGCTGCGCATATCTCTCTATCAGTGTTTTAGAGGGTGGACAATTCATGAGTTTACCCTACATAAGCTTTATACAGCGTAAAACGGATTAATTGGGGTTTGGATCCCATTGGGAGTTGGGTGTCTGGGTGCTAGAGACAGGAGCACTTCTTAAGCTGTTTTCAGTTAAGTCTACAGCTTTGGGGCGCGTGGTTCAGACCCTGGGTCTGCGTTGGAGCACACTGGCATGTCTGGCTCAACAAGGCAGGGTTCTGGAGGCCCAAACTGGCAGAGAAAACAGGCTCAGAGGTAGTCTCAGCACATCAGGTGACAGTCCCAAGGGGGTCTCTGTGACCAAACCTGTCACAAGGGTTCTGTGTGGGGCAATCCGGATGTGAATGCCTTGGTGGGGGGTATCTGGATGAACAGGGGTGCAGACAAAATGGGACTCTGCATGGGGGTCCAGGTAAAGGTGGTTGGGGCTCAGCAGTGGGTGT
Source organism: Terrapene triunguis (assembly GCF_002925995.2). NCBI lineage: Eukaryota > Metazoa > Chordata > Testudines > Emydidae > Terrapene > Terrapene triunguis. Next base: position 11,077,986 of record NW_020664409.1, read on the forward strand.
GGAGTGCTCAGCAGGAGGGGTCCAGGTGTTGGCTTGGTGGGGTTCAGTGGGGTGGGGATCTGGGTGCAGGGGGCTAGTCAGGTTGGTCCAGGTGCAGGTGGGATGAGGTTTGTTGGGGTGGCAGTTTGAGTGTGAGGGGTGGTCTCAGTGCAGGGGTGGGGTCCAGATGCAGGGAGGTGGTGCTTGGCGCAGGGGTCTGGGTGCAGGGGGGCTCCAAATGCAGAAAGGGAGTCTTGTTAGGGTGTGGGTTTGGGTTCAGGGGTGTCAGTGGGGAGGTTCTGGGTCCAGGGGTGAGGCTTGGCAGGGTGATCTGGGTATGAGGTGGGTCCAGATGCATGGGGGTTTGGCGGATGGGGGAGCAGCTCCCTGTACACTGACCCCTGACCCTCCCCCACAGCTGAGGAGCAATGGGGGGCAGGAAGTGGGGGGATGATGCAGAGCTTCCTGCAGCCAGAGAGGTTTCTGGGGGTGGGTCTGACCCAGCCCTCGCTGCTCCTTGCAGGGGAAGAGGAAGTCCTGTTCTCCCCAGCCCAGCCGGGACTAGCAGCTTTGCCTGGCACAGGGAAGGAGCCACTGGGCCGGGGCATCCCCATCCCCGTCTGCCCCCCTCCCCCCCCATCCCCAGTGATTTACCTCTCCGCTGGCTGCTCTGGGTGCCCAAAACAATGCACCTGTGCTGCTGGGGAGTGGCACATGAACACTCTTGTGGCTTCCCTTTGCTTCCCGATCAGAAAGTCATTTTTCTGTGGGGAAGCAAAGAAATCTGTGGGGGACATGAATTCTGCACATGCCCAATGGCACAGAATTCCCCCAGGAGTAATATAGGAAACCTGGAAAAACAAGCCCAAGAGAGGAGCTACTGGTACTCTTTGACTTCTGCCTTATGCATCTGATGGTGCAGGTAGAATGAGGATGACTAAATAGACATGTCCCTTTTCTTCAGTCTTAGTGCTATTCTTTTCCAAGCCTATTTGCAGTTGCTTCTTCTTCCTAGCATATGTGCAACATACCGCATGTGGCATGTGACCAGGATTCAGCACCGAATCCGCTGGTTGGATCATTAGCTTCCCCAGGCTGGGCCGAGATAGTGTTAATGTAAAACAAACCACTTTTTTTGCAGGAAGTTGTGAACTCAGAACACTGAAGTTAGTGGTACATTTTTTTATATCTGCTGGAAGACTCTGGTAGCTACCTGTTTGAGGGCAAGCAATACAAGTCTCTCTCACTTGAAAGGTTTCAATCAAGTGTGCATGTCTTCTGGAAAGATAAGTTCCCAGAAGTTCCACCCAATACAGGAATTGCTAGTTGAAATTCTATGACCTGGGTAAGAGGAGATCAGACTAGATGACCAGAAGGGTCCCCTCTGGACTTAGTTTTTGAGGCCATGAAAAAGCAACCTGTTAAAAAGTGCCAGAAATTCAGTGCTTAATGGCCATTTTTTCCATTGGTTCATCTATGTTTAACCTCAGGGTCAGGGGAGTGAGAGGCCTCCTGACGTTCAATTCATCTTGTTTCCTAATGTAGCTGTCACATAAATGTAGGCTCTTGCCCTGCAGATTTGCTGGCCTTGGTCAATGTTTCTTGACTCACATCTCATCTCTCTCACACCAGTGTCACAATCACACAAGAGACAGGTCTTTCGCAATTATTTTCTAGTCCCATTTCTCTGGAAAAATTGGGCAGCCGTCCTAAATTCTTATTCTCTAAATCATATTCAATCTCTCTCTCCCCTAGAAACTGCCAACGTCTGAATTTTACTCACTGTAGTCTATTTATTGTAATTTATTAGTTCTAGCAAAATGAGTGCTTCAGTAGAGAATTTGAAAAGAGGGACAAATGAGTACTGATATATGGACCTTCTTGTGAGGGAATCTATCATCCCTGGTCTAAGTTTTGTCTCTTATTAGTGGTTGGGGACTAATTAATTTGCAGTTGATGGCAGAATTGGCTATTTTGGGGGAATTTCATTTTACCCAACACACACACACACACACACACACACACCTATTCCCCAGTATAAGTAAAGTCCTAGCATTACACGGTGAACAAATGTACCCCATGACATCAGAGAGCCATGTTTCCGTACACTGGTACTACAGGACATTTTTAAGTGCAGTGATCTTCAAAGCACAAGGCTGGATGAAAATGGGATTATTTCAGTAAAAAGATACGGTCAGAGCATACACATGTGGGTGTCAGTGAGTAGCTGCTTCTGATTTCTCTGCATAAGCACCCATTTCAGCCACAAGGTCGTATCTCAGAACAAGGTGACCATGACAAAAGAAACTTTAAGTACCTCATTGAAAGATATATCCTAACAGAGATTTGAATGTTTTCTTTAATATCAGACTCCAAATATCATTTCAGACAAGTACCTTAATTCCCTTTTTATTACTCAAGGCAATTTTAAGTGCATGCAGGTTAGTGAAACCAAGCCAGGTTCAGTGAATCTAATATATTGTGACTGCAAACAAGAATGAACATCCCAACCAATACATTTCAGTATAACAGATTTTCATTCCAGACAGTCAACAGTATATTTAACCGGCTGCTGGACTTCCACTGAAAGGGACATCTTTTCTAAAGCGACGAATTTTAAACTTAGTTGTATGTCAAAAGTGACTGAAGATCACTGTATTATCATTCACAAAGCGTTTCTCAATTAGTGCATGAAAAAAGGATCAGAAAAGGAAACTGACTGTTCAAAAATGTGAAGTCATCTAATCTTAAACAAACAACTGGGTACAATACAGAAGATATAATAGGTGTGCCACAAAAAACAGGCATTTGTGTGAGCAACACTATTAATTCTGCATGCAAGAGGGCATTGATATGCTTAGTTTCCCCAAGTGGCCACAAATAGCACACACTTTTTGAAGCCTTCCTTGAAAAAAATCTTGCCCTAAGCCACTTTGGTTTGCTACCTAAGGTGGCTTTACAAGACTGGTACATAACATTTTACCTACAGTACATGACATTCTTTTGTTCTTTCTCAAGCAAAACCATCCATTGATATCTATGGAATTTTTGGTTGATTAAAGGATTGCAGGATTTGTCCAACTGTTCATTGAACTTAAATATTTACTATGGTCAGCAAATCACCAAACTGACTGTGTTAGGGTGACCATATTTTTCAAAGTGAAAACGGGACACTGTGTGGGGCTAGCCCCAACTGCTCCCCCAAGCCCTGCCATGCAGGGGCTGGCATCATCACTCACCCCCCTCGAATGTTCCTACACACTCCATTAGGGAGGCGCACCCCACTTTTTTGGCAAAACTGAGCATTTGTCCCATTTGCTCTTGCTAATTGATGATCAGTTGGCATGAGCAAACAGGACAAATGCCCAGTTCTGCCAAAAAAAATGGAGACATCCGGGACAGAGCTTAAAAAGGGGGCAAATCCAGCCAAAATGGGACATTCAGTCACCCTACATGTGCAAGGTGGCATTTTCTGAAACAAACACACACAACTTTCTCTTCAGTTGAACTGCAAGAAGGTTAGTGAAGGTTCTGGGTTTTTTAGTCTGTGAATGAATTTGTTATTTCTCATGGAAGCAAGAGGTAACAGATCATAGAATATCAGGGTTGGACGGGACCTCAGGAGGTCATCTAGTCCAACCCCTGCTCAAAGCAGGACCAATCCCCAAAATCCCTAAATGGCCCCCTCAAGGATTGAAGTCACAACCCTGGGTTTAGCAGGCCAATGCTAAGCTATCCCTCCCCCCAAAAAACATACCCTTGCATTGGCCGGGAATTGAACACAGGTCAACTTTTTGGAAGGCAGCTATGCTCACCACTATATCACCAATGAATTAAAGTAGGTATGATCACAGGGTGGCACTATGTAAACCTTACAAACACATAGTTCTCCCCTGGAACAACACCACTATTCCACGCAACAGCTAGTCCAGAGACAAGACTGCAGTTATGTCAATGTGGTCAATGTAGCTAAAATTAATGCTACCCCAAATCTCACACCATAAAGCATCTGTGTAAATAGATCAATGAGTGCCATCAGTGGCATTGTGACTGTGACACTGAAAAAAACTGCTAGATAAATTCTCAAAATTGCCTGAATTAAGATTCCTCGGAGAGGAAATTGGATAATTTCCCAGAAAATATTCTGAGTTTCTCCTATTATTGTGGCATGGAAATCAGAAGGAAGAAGTTACCATATTAAAGTATACTTCTGCTCGGTTGTAGGCTAGGTAATGATATATCTAAAATGGCTAGCAAGGAAAAACAAATCCTGTTCCTACGTCCGTTTTGAGAGGAAGTAACACAGCACATCAAGCAAAACAGCAAGGAAATATATACTGAAGAGCTAAATTAACATATGAAAGGTATGGGTTTTCTTCCTTCTATTATTTGGGTGCTAATAGTACCTAAAGGACTCAGCTGAGATTGAAGTCACTGTGATAGGTACTAAAAAAATACATAAACAGTCTCTTCCCTGAAGATCTTACAATCTAAATAGGCAACAAACACAAAGGAAGTGTTTTACAGACTGGGAGTGACACACAGACAGACTACATGATTTGTCCAACATCACACAGGAAGTCTGGGGCAGAGTCAGGAATTGAACCCACATTTCCAATATATCATTTTAGTTTCTTAGCCACTAGACCAATCTTCCTGTCATCTTTAAATTCAGGAGCTGTTATGCTTGAATTTTAATTAAATCCACTGAATTTGTTCAATTTTTAGGTAGCGTAATGCATCACCTCTAAGTAGAGCCTCTGTTGGAGTCAAATTAGTACTTCCCTCAGACAAAATGCCAACGAAGATCAGACATCAAGAGATATCTGGAAATTACTGTACAGCACCAACCAAATCAAAATATTACATTGTTGCCTTAACGGCTACTGCGAGATTGCAACTATGTCACAATAAATCTTACAATCCCCTATATTATTCCAGAAGAGAAGAACATAATATGAACGGCAAAGCTGGAACCACAATGAAGGACGGTGTTTTGTTTTTTTAATTAGGAGTTACAGAATTCTAGGCTTTACAGCTGGTGGCTGGCGAAGAAAAAGAATCAATACTTGTGTTTTAAATGTAAAGCTTCTAGTTGCAGTTGTTACAAACATTGATCTGAATCTATCTGATCCAAATCAAACTAAGACTTCCCTCCTGGCATTTTGTATTTACTGGGTAATATAGAAAGATCCTCAGTGAATCTGCAAGCAGAACTGGAATTCTCTACTCCAGTTGCTACTTATAACATTTGACCTTGCTATTTTTTAAAAGAATTAGCCATCTAGTCATTTAAATAGAATAAAAATATTGATAGATAATAAGAATGAAAATGTAGCTCTTCTTTACCAGTTACATTTTAAAGAGATTTCATACGCTCATTATCATTGAAACTGACTTCTCCATGGCACAAATCCTGGAGGTCTTTACTCAGGTAAAGTTCTCATTTACTTTGGTGGTAATTGTATCCACGTAAGAACTTCAGGACTTATCCCCATAAGAATACATGCATAGAGGGGAACTGAGGAGGTCCACATTATGATTGAACTAGGGTTCTAGTCAACTGAACAAAAAGGAACTCCTATACCTCTTCCTAACTTGAGATAAGCAATGCATCTCCTTAACTAGTGCTGTAAGAGTTTCCCATCATTAGGGATCTAGTTCAAAGGAGCCACAACCTTACAAACTGTTTTCCCAGGATTTTAGCACAAAACTGCAGAGAACGCATTACATTTCTATCTTCATGAATGATAAAAATCTCATGATATATGTTGTTGCAACAGGTAAACCATCCTGGGTTGTATCCAGACTGGATCTGGAATTAGACCCTTTCTTGTTTTGAGCCCAACAGAGAACCAAAACAATAGGGGTAGATGAATCTGAACGAGCCTCCAAATTTCAGTGGAATGCAAAGTTTCATTTTGGGTACATTTATTAGGACAATTATGTATATTATCCATGTATACTGGGACAACACATGTATGTTAATGCACCAGACTATCCAATTTCAATTAAAAAACCCACATATCCAGATGGGTAGGGGATTTGGGCCAAGAATTCCAAAATGGATGCCTCAAAACTGAGATACCCTAACTTGAGACATCTTAAAGGCCCAATTTTCAGAAAATGCTGAGCATCTGTCTTCAAAAAAAATCAGGCTCCTTTAAGTCACAAGCACTTCGGAAAAATTGGCCTTTCGGGGTCAGCGGTTATATAAAATAAAGCTTTTTGTCTATTTGAAAGGAATGAAAAGTAAAGGCCAAATACAAACACACAGAAAGGAAGAGCCAACAATATTTGAAGACACACATTTTTTATCAAAAGATTTTCAGTGAAAGATTGCTATTCTCTTAGAATTTTAACAGTGGTTTTGTCAGTGATCCCAACAAAATGTCAAACTTCACATTTACATGGAAATAGTATAGCACGCAGGTGCTTGTTAGAAGTAGTTTGGCACAGAAAACCAACATTGTACTCCATATATATATATATATATATATATATATATATATATATTGTATTAGAACTGTCAGACTCCATTATTTCCACTGAAGCTTGACAGTAGAAGTTAACAAAGCAATCAGATTAGAACCCAGTTTCGCCGATTAACACAAGCCACAGCACTTAAGCCGTACAAGAAGGGGACAGATTTTGGGGGGGCCCATTTTAAGCTTAGAAGATTTAAAACAGGTAAGTGCAAGCAAACAAACCCTCTCTTCAAGTCTTCAGAGAGGCAATACAGATCAGTTAAGGCCATCTACAGCCTAACTCCAAATGGCCATTAAATGTTATCCTGCTTTGAGGACTAAAAAAAGAAAGCTAACAAGAAGGAGGGTTTCTTGAACAGCTGGGGTCTTTTGCTATTTCTGCCATGATTCAGCTGTCACCATCACTGTTGTTTCTTCCCTGCTGCACCTGTCCCTCGCACTCTCCACCCTATGCTTCTGTCCCTCTAAGTCACTTGATGAACAAAGGGCAATGCTGGGGGAGGGTGGGGAAGAGATATTAGTGAAAAAGTGAGAGGGCATTTGAAATGCAACTACTTCAACAAGCTGTTACCGTGTGATAACAGAAACATGTTATGCAACTAGGAGTTGGCAAAACTAGGGCTGCTTACGCAGTATTTCCGTATAGGCACCTGGAGCATGTGGGGTTATTCACTAACCTCCCCATTTTAAAATACTTTGACCCACTTTAGAATCACGTTATTGTGGGCTGACATGGTTGTTATAATCCAAAAGGCTTTTTAAAACGGTCCTTAGATACACACATGTAACTCCCATTTGGGGCTCGCGTACCAACCACTGTGATGAGTATGGTTTAAAAACCTGAAGAATTGAGATGTGTATTTTCTCCTGATGTACATGTGTTGTGGGCCAACGAAAACAAAAACATTGTGCCTGAGCTCCACTGTCTGACCTGGCTGCCAATAGATGTCCAGCTGAAACAAAGCCCTAAGAAATATCTCAGTGGTTTGAGCATTGGCCTACTAAACCTGGGGTTGTGAGTTCAATCCTTGAGGGGGCCATTTAGGGATATGGGGCAAAAATCTGTCTGGGGATTGGTCCTGCTTTAAGCAGGGGGTTGGACTAGATGACCTCCTGAGGTCCCTTCCAACCCTGATTTCTAAGTCCAGGCTTTAGTTACCTACAACTGTGACAGATTTCTGTTACCAATCTTCCTGGGGCATCAGGTGATCAGGCTGAGGCCTCAGGATCGTTAGGGGAGGAGATGAAGGAGCACACCAAGTGACTAAGTTTAAAGCTTTATTAATTTAATAACAGCGGTGAGTACGGGGTGCTCCCTACATCACTCAGAGGAAGGAAGAAAGCGTTAGTGCCCGTGCCCTAACCCACTTTCATACTCACACACGCACCACCCAAAGCTGGCCAAGCCTGGGTGTAACGTAAGAAGAAGAGGGGGAAGAGTGGACGAGAGTTCTGTCCTGTGCACAGACCATCCAGGGTCCGCTGTCGATCTCCGATTTGCTTTAGCTCTCAGGAGGTTTTAAGTCCTGGGGTCTTTTGGGGGCATCTCATTCAGGGACCTCAGTCCCCCATGCTCTTTGTACCTGTCCAAACCGGCCTTCCGTGGCTTCCTCAGCTTTCCCAAAACATACCGGCTTCAGGGACGTGAAAAACTGTTGTTTCCCCCTCGCTGGCCTTCACTGTCTCACTAGTTTTCACAGCCCCTGCAGTTCCGTTCAGCTGAATTTTTCTTTTTTATGGCTGGTTGGGGTTGGAATCCAGGCTCCCGTCTTTCTTGGCAGGCAGCCAAGAGTGGGTTGTGTGCTTTGGCCTTGGGCTGGAGTCAGCGTCTTATCTTCGGACCTAGCTGGAGCATCGAGTTAACCCATTCCCTTTTCCCTTCCTCCCTCTACGGCCTCTCGTAACCTGCAAAGGAACCTCTCACTCCACACTCACACCTTCAACCCTTCCCACAATACATTCCACTACATATACAAGCGCTAGCAACATACAATGCTAAACTGCTTACCCCAGGGGACCCCATGGGAGGCAATTTTACTATGACCGTGACACAAGACTGGCCCTCCAACTCTGATGTATATTATCTCCACTCACCATGAATGCTTCAACTAATTGCCTCTAGGCTAAAACTCATGAGCACTAGATACAAGCCTCAAAGAGGGACTATAAGCGTATATCTAAGATTGACTTATGTCATATTTAGGAACAGATCCAAGATGTGTCTTTGCACAGGATTTTTAATTAATGTGAAATCTAGGAAGTTAGCCAGCTAAGCAAGACTCCACATTCTGTCTTTCAAGCTACAGACCCATTATTCTGTAATACTATTCAGAATCACCAAATGGCACTAGTACAAATTGAAAGACGTGGACGATCATTATGTTACCCTCAATGCTATGTTACAAAATCACCTAAGAAACAAAAAAAAAAAAATCTATAAACATTCGCTAGGAAGTTTATATCTGAATATTGTAATCTGAAGTTAAGTTATCAGTGTTCTGAAATATTTGGTTGGAGCAAATTGCTAAGGTTTCTGATTGTCTTAAATATTTAATATTTATAATTTGGCAAATGTCTGGTCTATACTAATAAGAAGTTTGGTGCATTTTCTTTTCCTTTTTCTTTTCTTTTTTGATTCTACAAAAAGATAGCTCGAAACTCTGTAATAGTGTGACACTGTTATCTCTATTCCTATACGTTTAACTGAAGACAGAGAGTATAGACAGTCAGGTCTGGGGAGAAATGCTTTTGTTAGCTGTAGTGTAGTTCTTTCTGGAACTGAGTACATTGCCAAAATAGTTGTGTCTCCAAATAATCTCATGGAGGTGGAAAGTGGCTACCTACATGTTATACCCATGCAAACACAACATACAGTGGTGTAAAAATATTCTTCTATCTGTTCCTAGTGACTATGCCAAATTTTCAACTATGATAATTAGTGCACTCAGATACAATGATGTGTGCTCTGTAAATACACATTACTACACGTAACCCCACTTATGTTAACAGGAGTTACCGGTGAGTGGCAGGAAGAAAAGTTCCTCTGAAGAGCTGCTATCAAGACTCCCTCCTTCATTTTTTCCCCTTTGTAGGCAACAGATTAAAAAGTCCCGCAAATCGCAGGTCTCCATCCTGAACTTCAAATTAGATTGAAAGAGCTTCTTTATTCCATTTAATATTGGTAAACAAAATACACACAAAGGTTTACCCCATTCTGAAGTGAGAGTCACTGAAGTGTTTTAAGATTATATCTATACATGGACTAGATATGTACAAGTATATAGCAGCACTGCATTCCTTCGGCCATTAATTGCTTTATCTGAGCCTCTTACCATTAGCAATAAAGGCACAAGGTAAAGAGGGGGAAATAGTAAAGGGAATATTTCCATGTATGCTGGTTGCAGAATACATAATTTTTTTTTGAAAGTTTTGTCATTTGCAGTGATTGGGTGGAATGAGGAGGATAAGATAGCACTACTGTACAGATTTAGGCATCAAAACACAGACATTTTTCCAGACAGGTTCACGGTGTCTAAACCAGCTGGAGAAGAACAGAGAGCTTGATCCAATGCCCAAGTGAATAGAGTCTTTCCATTGATATCACCAGACACTGGATCAGGCCCAAATAAAAGACAAGATAGGAACAGATAAAAATAATGAAGGGTATTGAAAAAGGGAGATCAGGCACTTAGTTGTCCACTCTCATAATACAAAAACCAAAGGGATATTCAATGACACTGGAGGGCAACAAATTTAAATCTGACAGAAGAAAATGCTCTCTTATAAAGTGGATAATTTACTTATGGAACTCACATAAGCACATGGTATTGTTGAAATCAAGAGCTTAATAGGTTTTCAGAAAAGGATCAGATGTTTATGTGGTTCATGAGAGCATATACAGATATGGTAGATAGGAAAAAATAGACAGGAATGTGGCTGTGCACCCCATAAGGCTTTATGGAAATATGCTTATAAATGTATATATGACATAACTGGAACATGTTTTATGCTACATATGCCATGTGACAGATCTATGTAAAGCTTATGATCTACTGAATCTATTCATCCTAATTGTATGCATGCATCATTTTTGTATTCAAAGTTATGAATATTGGCTGTGTACTGGCTTGATTTTTATGTAGCCTTTGTAAAGCATTTGGTCAGCTTCTTGAGAAAGGAATGTGCAAATTAAGTGCCCAATCAAGAAGCACTTAAGGGACAATGGATCTTGGGAGGTTCCAATCCACATAAGAAGTCTACATGAGGACGTTCAAGGTAGCAGGTAAGCGATGGCTGCTGCCTGTAAAAACTGAGTCATGCATGGACATGTGACTTGTCCATGTGACTCCAAAACTCCATCTTGGAGCTGGACTTTGCATAGGAGAGAGGAGTGGGTCTCCACCCACAAGTCTACTTAAGCCCCTGGGAGACCCCTTCATTTTGTCTTCAGCTGGCTCAAGAGATAGCCTCTCCACCCCCAAGGATACCTGAAAGAAACTGGAACAAAGGACAGTAACTACAGGGGGTGCGAGTGATTGCTGGACCCAGACTAGAAGGAGACTAGTCTGTAAAAGGAAGCTTACTGGGTGCGGTTTTTATCTGTATTCAGTTTTCTTAGACATAGACTCGTGTGTTCTATTTTATTTTGCTCGGTAATTCACTTTGTTCTGTCTGCTATTACTTGGAACCACTTAAATCCTACTTTCCGTATTTAATAAAGTCACTTTTTACTTATCAATTAACCCAGAGTATGTATTAATACCTGGGAGGGGGCAACTTCAAAACATTTGATACTGCACTACTGACAAGGGTGATCATTCAGAGAGTATCGTGCGTGTGTCTTTCCCACATGTTCACCCAAGGTGCCCTCTGATGAGATGTTGGGCACTTTAAAGTAATAGGAAAGTGGGAGATGCAGGCTTAGTGAAGGGTTTTTTACTGGAGGTTTGTTTTGGGGGAGCAGGTTAAACATACAAAGTATGTTCTGGGGAAAAAAGACATTCTGCACAATTTAATATTTTTCATATTGAGCTATTAGGCCTTAGGAAGCTGGCTAATTCCCATAACAGATGTTAGTCACGTTGCTTAATGCACTCCTGGAATAAGCTCAGGTACTCTGATGAGCTGGGTGTAAAGATCCTATATCAAATAGAATAGACCCATAGGCTTTGAGAAGGGTTGGATAGAAAGTTGAACCACTATTTAAGTGTTTTAAATGGGTAAATTAGACCTCACTTCAGATTTGTATGAATATTCACGGAAACTGCAATCTCAATGATCCTGCCCCTTTGAAATGCTGCAGCAGAAGCAAGAGCATTCTGGGAAAGATGCATCCGAAATGCACTTTGCTCTGCTGTATGCAGTGTTGTTGTAGCCATGCTGGTCCCAGGATATTAGACTAAACAAGCTAGGTGAGGCAATATCTTTTATTGGACCAACTTCTGTTGGTGAGAGAGAGAAGCTTTCAAGCTTACATAGAGCTCTTCTTCAGGTCACTGGAACATATCAAGGGAGACTATGCCAGGCTGGGGAAGACGCTTAAGGAAATGGAGATTCAAGTGATCTTCAGTGGGATTCTGCCTGTCCCTAGAGGTGGAGAACGAAGGCGAGACAGGATGATGATCAACAGGTGGCTCAGGCAGTGGTGCTATAAGAAGGGCTTTGGGATGTTTGACCACTGGGAGGCATTCATGGATAGAGGACTGTTCTCATGGGATGGACTCCACCAGAGTATGGAGATTGGCACAACTCATTAAAAGAACTTTAAACTAGGAAGTCGGGAGAGACTGTTGGGAGATGTTCACGTAATCTCCTCCCTGATTTTAACATTGAGAGGGAGGAAAATCAAGTAAGAAAGGATACAGCAATGGAAAAAGGATCTGCAGGTAGGAGAATGGTCATTAAGAGGAAGGATAGTGCTGATAACAGTCAGACATGCGACACTGGCAGTAGAATGACTGTACCCAATCGGGCAAGGAATGTGGGCGAAGCCAAGCAGCAACAGCTAAGATGTTTGTACACCAATGCAAAAAGCCTGCGTAACAAAATGGAGGAACTAGAACTACTGGTGCAGGAAGTGAAACCAGATATTATAGGGATAACAGAAACATGGTGGAATAGTAGGCATGACTGACGTACAAGCATTGAAGGGTATGTGCTGTTCAGGAAAGACAGAAATAAAGGCAAAGGTGGTGAAGTAGCATTGTATATTAATGATGAAGTAGATTATAAAGAAATTAGAAGTGAGGGAATGGATAAGACAAATCCTGTTTGGACCAAAATCACTTCGGGGAAGAAAACTACTAGATGTTCCCCTGATATAGTGCTTGGTGTGTACCACAGACCACCAAGATCCAATTGCTTCCACAGAAATACAAAACAGATTACAGACCAGAAAAGAGACCTCAGGGCATGAGAGGTGATCAAAATATTAGATTACATGTGCACAGAATATGCAGGTAATAAAAAAAGGCAAAGAAGATCTTGAAACGTGCAATATCGGAAAGCATTTTGAATAAGAATCAGGCAAAAACTGATTTGACAATATGAGTCATTAAGGATCCAGACAGAATAAAACACTGTATGTGAAACACTATAGGCAGTTCATGTTATGACATCAGTGTTGTTAGAGCAAATTATGAGAGCAGCTTGTTGTATGTAATCTTAGCTTTATAAATATATTAGTGTATTATTTCGTATTATGCAACCCTTGGAAATAACCCAATTTCTTTTCAACATCAGTCCTCTTCTCCTTCCTTTGAGCATATGTGATGACAAAGCAGTCACAGTACCAAGCCTATACCAAAACCAAAATAATCATGGCCCGATTATCCCCACAACGAGACCAGTGTAAAGTGAATCCTCCAAATACACCTCTATGCATCTCAGAGGCATGTTTGGGGGCAGCAGGAGTGGGAGAATCAACCATATCCGTGGCAATGCACTTCTAGCTCAGATGTACTCTTCTAATACATCTTGGTGGACTAAAGAAATGAACCCTTTGGTGGTCTTCCACTTCTTATCGTTGCTCCTATATTTTTATCCAAATAGACGAATAGCCATGCAAATCAGTATGCAGAATGTTTCATAACTCTGTCCTGTGAGCAATTTTTTGCTCAGACATTTCATAGCATTTGATGATTCATTTGAAATATCTGATTATGCAAATTTTGATGAGCTTTAGTCACTGAATAGACTTGGAAAAACATCCACCAAGCAAGTAAATAGCTTCCCTCATTCTTCAGCGACAATATTATGCTAATTCTCCAAAGCCACTCTATTTTTGGGAGAAGAACATTTGTTTTGATGATGATTTTCAACTTCTCTAAAACCTAAGTTGCAGTCAGTTCACCTGCACAAAATAACCAAAATAGACTATACATAAGAGATTTATTCCATGCAAAAACAGCCTCCTTGCATTAATCCAACATTAAGTTTGTGAAGTCAAGCACATTAAAGTCAGGAAACACAGTGTGAAGGTTGAAAGCTCCACCTTAATTCTGTAATCCTGGGCTAGTGTTCTCTTATAAAGCATTTGTTAATTAGCATAATACAATACTAACTTCCCAAGGTAAAATCCTGGTTCTCTGCACACAAAACCTAATAAAAAGGTAAAACAGAGACACTTTTGGAGGGGAATGGAATCTTCTTCCCAACCCTGGGGCAGGGCATGGGGTAATTGGGGATTCTGCAGTCACTGCCCATCAGGGCAGAACCACTGAGCATGCTCTACCTCTCCCCAGGCCTATCCACATACAGCTCTATGGCTCTCAGGAAGCTACAGAGTCCAATGTGTGGCCTTTTTCCTAAACACTTGTGATGGGGTGTACTCCCCACACCAGCCATGAAAAAGCTGAAGTGGGCCAGGTGGGCCAAATCAGCCAATTAAGCTGCAAATTGGGAAGATTTGGGCTGTGTGGAGGGAGATAATTAGAAAGAAGCTCACTTGTGAGGGAACAAGTGGGGCTTCTATAAAGCCAGGAGGCTGGCAACAGAGCTGGCAATGGGCGTGGGGGGGGGCAGGGCGGAGCAGAGGAAGCTTGCAGTCTCTCTCCCTAATGTAAGTGAGAAAGAAGGGGGATAGGAACCCATGAGGAAGGGTTTACCTAGTAGGCCTAAGAGAGAGGTAGTCCAGGGAAGAGAGCAATAAGGTTGGTGAGGACCCAGACCTTAACTGCTTGCTATAGGGCCCTAGATTGGAACCCAGTGCAGAGGGCAGGCCTGGGTTCTCCTGACATCCATTGCAGAGTGGTACTGCTTGGGGGCAGTGAATGGGAAGACTGTGGAGTGACATAGTCAGGGCAGCGGGCATGAGGACTGCCTGATGCTGCTTGTGTAGAGAGAAGGGGAAACACAGTGTGACCTGGCCGGTGGGCTGTACTGCGACTCTGTGAGCAGGAGAAGAGTGCAATGGTGGAAGAGAAGAGGGGGCCATTGAACTGAGCAGATCTCATTGCCAGAATTGGGTGCCATCCAGCAGCAAGTACACCCTGACAATGCTTCATCCCAGTAGAAATGTGGTGTTACTGCTCAGTCTTGGACCTCCCACAGCTGCTGGATTTGGCTCCAAATATATTGGAGAAATTAAAACAAAACTGCCTGATTGTTTAACACTTGCTTATTCCTGCAGGTATCATCGTTGACACAGTGAAGAATATGGCCATTTAATGAAGTATGAAAAGAGTATTTGCCTCTTGTTGCGCAATGCAAGGTTACTGAAGTTCAGTCAAGCACCATGGGAAAGACTTGTGTGCTATCCTGAAAGTGTGCCAGAGTCATTTCAAGTTGCTTCTGTACACAGCACACTTGTTTCTGGCACAAACACTGTTGACCGACAGAGTAAGGTATTTGCTGGACATGTGAGGAACAATGCAGAAAGACTAGTTAAAGCACTGGGCTGAGTCTCAGGAGATCTAAATTCAAATCACAACTCTGCCACACATTGAGTACATGATTTTGACCAGAATCTTCCTATGCCTCAGTTTAATCATCTAAAATGGGGCTAAACACCCTCAAAAGGGATCAAAACAATACATCCATTCTACATTTACTGATCCCCAATTCAAAGACACTATGCTTTTTCTCTGGAGTAGATGGACCTAGAATGTTACAGAAAGTTTCTCTTAGACACTGATGTCAGTAACATGTCACTGAGGATTATTGAGAACATAAAGTTCCTTTTATTTACATTAGGCTTCAGGTAACAAAAAAAAAGGCACAGAAGTGTCTGTACAAGCAAAAATAAAGAAAACACCCATCACACCTTGAAAACATGATGGTGAATAATAATACCCAGCAAGAAGGACAGGAAAGAGCATCTATCCTCTTGATCTTAGTCTCTCACTACATTTTTAATTGCAGAAATGAAAGAAATGTCCTTTCACAGGGAAAAAAACAAGCCTACACATGAATAGAAACCTACCGAATTACAGCCCACTAATATTATATCCGGCAACTGCAGAAGAGTTATTAAAGAAGCCAAACAACACCTACAGCAAAACAAAAAACAAAAACACATTAGGGTGAACTAAGGTCACCTCAGCTGTGACAGTGTGCATGCCTAGTTGGGCAGGTAGTCAGCTTCCAGAGAGAATGAGAAGGAGCACAGCATACAAAATAATGAGATGTTCCGCTTTCAGGTGCTCTGAGGAAAAGGGCTTTTTGTTAACAATCAACATTTGAGTATTTTTTAAGCTTTTGCAAGTGCAGCAAAGCACTGCATTTCCAAAGTGCTTGTTCACCCAACATTAAGCAATCATTTCTATGGGCAGACAATCCATGAAAACTTAAAAATGAATAATTGATGATTTTACAATCGGAGGCAACGGAGTCATTTTAGAACAGGGGTCGGCAACCTGCAGCACGTGTGCCAAAGGCGGCACATGAGCTGATTTTTAGTGGCACTCTGCTGCCAGCCGGGGTCCTGGCCACCGGCCCCGCTCAGCCCGCTGTCGGCCTCGATGGATGGAACCCCAGGCCGGCAGCGGGCTGACCGGGGCCAGTGGCCAGGACCCCACCTGCTTCCAGTCTGGGGTTCCATCTGCCACCCTCGCTGCCGGTCTGGGGTTCCATCCACCGGCCCCTGTAAATGTAAAATGTAATACTGGCATGCGAAATCATTTATTTACTGTAAAATAAGAAGACTTGGCACACCAATTCTCCAAGGTTGCCGACCCCTGTTTTAGAATTTCACATGGACTAGCAGAACAGCATCGTGAGCTTAGATGGCACAAATGGCTAGAAAACCCCAGCTTCTCCAGCAGTTGGAGTCTTTATTGACTTGTTCTATTTTTAGGTGGATAAAACAAAGATGAATTCTTGAAGTGAGCTGTTGCCAAGTCTATGAGAAGTTCCTTCTCTGAGACAATATGAGCTAACTTATGGCAGCCTCTGAATAGGGGCACTAGGAAGGAGAGGGAAGAAGGAGCCTCCTTTCCCACTCTATACCAGAGGCAACCAAATTACTGCTGCCTGCACTCCAGAGGCTTAATGCATGAATGCTCTGAAGCCAACAACACTGCCTTTAGTGCACACCACTCCAAAGAGATTACCTCTGGTAGGGTTGTGCACCAGCATGCAGGACTGTACTAGAGTGACACTGCCCAACTAATGAAGCCAGATTTCCTAATTGGTGCAACATGAAGTATGGAAAAAATTTCTGCTACATACATCACCCCATGCTGTGCACAATGGGAGTTGTATGTACAGACAATAGGGCAGCAATAATGAACCAAGTTTTGCTCTGCTTCTATAGAAAGAAAACACAGCCATTACTTCACCATTGTAAGGTTCTTCCAGTTGTATAGAACTTTAGTATTTAGCATAAAAGTGAACTATTTCCTATTCACAGATATCTGGGGACTGGTCTAGACTAGAAACTTTTACTAGTATATTAAGGCTGCTTGGGGATGTGATTTTGGTCACATTTTTATTCTGAGAAAAGCCCTTGTGTAGACACAGGCCAAAAAAAAAGTCACTTTGCCAATATGGCTTCTTTCCTTTGGGGAACTAGCATAAGCTATACTGGCAAAAGCACTTTCATACCAGTATAAACTGTGACTATAGTAGCAGGGTTTGATGTTATAGCTATACCAGCAAACCTTTTCTAGTGCAGACTTGGCCTAAGATGACACCAGACAACAAAGTATTTGATCAGCTAAGTCACTGAACTGACAACTTACAGAATAAAAGTCACATGGCTACAAGTACCATGCACTGAAGAGGACTATTCTGTCAACCATCTACAGTATCCTTCCCTAGAATGGCAGCCACCTGGAGTCCCACCATTTCCAGTTTCCCATATCTTTCTGCTTATGTTCACTTTTCATTATGATCATCGTCTCCCTGGGAGGGCCACAATGAGAATGACAAAGATGCTGCGGAATGTAGTAGCATGACTTTTAGTTCCCTGGCTTGTTACTGAATGTGTGCTCTTCTCACGGGACTGCATAAAAGTTGTTAGCTAGGAAGAGGCGGAGAGAACCTTTAGTTCTAAAAGCCTGATTTTAAATGCAGTTGTTACGTCCCTTTGAAAGAGACTCGCTCTATCATTTAGAAGCTTCTCATTATTTGTAGGGCCCAATCACAAAGGGCTTGATCCTGCAAACACAAGTATATGAATAACTTTAGCTAAGTGAATAGCCCTAATGGAGTTAATAGGGCTTTTCACATGCTTGATTGGTTGCAGGATCAGGATCATAGTTGTTCCACATGCAGAATTTCCATTCTCTGAGTACCTGTATATGGCCTTCATAATGTCTGAGCAACTCATTGAGTTCCATTCACAGATCAGCTGTGGGATAGAACTCATACAAAGTTGTGGGGGTGGGAATCATAGAAATCTAGCACTGGAAGGGACCTCGATAGATCATCAAGTCCAATCCCCTGTACTGAAGCAGGACTAAGTATTATCTAGACTATCATTGACAGGTATTTTTCTAACCTGTTCTTAAAAACCTCCAATGTCAGAGATTCCACAATCTCCCTAGCTAATTTGTTCCAGTGCTTAACTACCCTCACAAGTTAGGCAGTTTTTCCTAATGTCTAACCTAAATCTCCCTTGCTGCAATTTAAGCCCATTGCTTCTTGCCCCATCCTCAGTGATTAAGGAGAACAATTTAGCACGCTCATCTTTATTATAAACTTTTATGTACTTAAAGATCATTATCATGTCCCCACTCAGTCTTGTCTTCTCAGTCTCCCAGGTTTTTTCAATCTTTCCTCGTAGGTCATGTTTCTTTACTAATTTTTGTTGTTCTCGGACTTTCTCCAGTTTGTCCTTCCCGAAGTGTGGTGCCCAGTACTGTACACAGTACTCCAGTTGAGGCCTCATCATTGCTTGGTACAGCAGAAGAATTACTTCTCGTGTCTTGATTACAGCACTCCTGCTAATACATCCCAGAATGATATTCGCTTTTTTTTTTTTTTTTTGGCGGCAACAGTATTGCATTGTGGACTCATTTCGTTTGTGATCCACAAGAGCACCCCTTCCAAAGCAGTCATTCCCCATTTTGTATTTGTGCAATTGGTTATTCCTTCCCAAATGTAGCACTTTGCACTTGTCCTTATTGAATTCCATCCTATTTATTTCAGATCATTTCATCAAAATCATTTTGAATTCTAATCCTGTCCTCCAAAGCCCTTGCAACCCCTCTCAGCTTGGTATCATCTGCATATTTTATGTGTACTGTCCTCACCATTATCTAAATACTTTATGAAGATACTGACTAGAACCAGACCGAGGACAGATCTCTGCAGGCCCCCTCTCAAGATGCCCTTCCAGCTTCACTGTGAATCATTGGAAAACCGTACTCCCAGAGAAGTTATCAATCAGTTGTGCACCCATATTTTAGTAGGTTCATCAAGGCTATATTTCCCTAGATCATTAATGAAAAGGTCATGTGAGACTATCACAAGCCTTACGGAAGTCGAGATATATGACATCTACTGCTTTCCTCCTATTCACAAGGCTTGTTACCCTGTCAGAAAAAAATATTAGGTTGGTTTGATGTGAGTTGTTCTTGACAAATCCATGTTGACTATTACTTATCATCTTATCTTCTGGGGTAGCAATGACCACTTCTGTTCCAATCAGAGTCAGTGGCTACTTCAGTGTGAGCAGGATTGGGCCCTAAGTGAATTTGTGGGCCAATCTAAAGTCCACTGAAATCAATGGAAAGATCCCTGATGGACTTCAATAGACACTAAGACCCCAAAGAGTGCAAAGAGTGAAAAACACTTTTAAAAAGTCTCCAATGCACAATGCCCACTAATCAAATAAACAGCCCCATCCCTCCCAAAAAAGCCTGTAATTAGAGCTGGTCCAAAAAAAAAACCCAGTAAGTATATTCCACAAAACATTTGAACTTTCTTGAATTCTGTTTAAAAGAAGTGTTTATGGGAGAAGGACAAAACAAAACACCACCACACAAAACATACTTTCCCCCTTTTTCCAGCGGTGAGGAAGGAAAAAGAAAGAAAGCTGGAGTCCCCACCGAAACTAAAAGAAATTTAAGGGAAAAAATGAAAAATACACTGAAAATGTCTAACAAAACTAACTCATTTTATCATGAAAAAAATTATTTTCTCAAAGGCCTTTTCCATTAAAAAAGAAATTTGGCTATGTCCTAACAGATAAAGGACAAGATCGGGTATTAGTGTGTGTCAGACACAGACCACCAAATAACAGTTTTTAAATAAGGGGACTGACTTCTTACACACCTATCAATAATTTGTAGGGTGGGGGGTAAAGTGTGAGATCATGGGGAACTTCAAATTGAGTGATATATGCTGAACACCTCATGCTACCAGTAGTAAATCATTCTTGGAATTTCTAAATATTATAGATGACAATTTCCTAACCCCAAAAGTGTTGCATCCACCTCATCTTGACAGGTAATGAGGAACTGATCATAAAACTAAAAATTAATGGTAGCTTAGGTACAAGTGATCATGACTTGATCACACTTATAATGTGCAAACTGAATAAAAGTCCAGACCATAATATATATACTTGGAGCTTTAAAAGGGCTAGTTTCACAAAGCTGAAAAGAATTATGAGCCAAATCAGGTGGGAAGAAGAATTTTAATCAGAAAAATGTGAATGCTACTTGGGATTTGTTTAAGAATATTTGCTATGTGCCAAAAAGCCACCATCACACAATCAAGGAAGGCCATATTGGTTAAAATATCAACCTGGTTTAGAGGGGAAGTGAACACAGCTATAAAATATTTTTTATATATAAACAAATGGAGGAAGGGGAGATTGATAACAATATAAACAGAAGCCAGGCATTGTAGAAAATTTATAAGGAAAGCAAAGGGTCTCAAGGAGAACTCTATGGCCAGCAGAGTTAAGGACAACAAGGAGGATGTTTTTTAAGTATATTGAGAACAAAAAGAATCCTAGCAATGGTATTAGTCCATTGCTAAATGGAAATGGCAGAATTAATCATAATGCAGAGGAGGCAGAAGTGATCAGCAAATATTTCTGTTTTGAGGGGGGGGAACAGATGATGTGCTGCCATGTGTTGATAACACTCTTTCCATTCCATTAGTATCTCAGGAGGATGTTAAAACAAGAGTTATTGAGTTAGACATTTTTAAATCAGCAGGTCCAGATAACTTGCATTCAAGAGTTTTAAAAGAGCTGGCTGAGGTGTCCCCTGGACGATTAATGTTGATATTCTACAAGGCTTGGAACACTGGGAAAGTTCCAATAGATTGGAAGAAAGCTAATGTTGTGCCAATATTTAAAAAGAGAAAATGGGATGACCTGAGTAATTATAGGCCTGTCAGTCTGACACTGATCGTGGGCAAGATAATAGGGCAGCTGATCTGAGACTTGATTAATAAAGAATTAAAGGAGGGAATTATAATTAATGCCAGTCGACATGGGTTCATGGAAAATAGATCCTGTCATATTAACTGGATATCTTTTTGATGAGATTACAAGTTATGTTGATAAAGACAAGTGTTGATGTAATATACTTAGACTTTGTAAGGCATTTGACTTGGTACCACAAGAACTATATAAAAATTATATAAAATTAACATGGCACATATTAAATGGATTGAAGGCTGGCTACCTGATGGGTCTCATAATGTAATCTTAAACAGGGAACCATCATCAAGCAGGTGGGTTTCAAGTACGGTCCGCAGGGTTCAGTTCATGGCCCTATGATATTTAACATTTTGATCAATGATCTGGAAGAAAACAAAATCAAGACCGATAAGATCTGCAGATGACACAAAGATTGGGGAAGTAGTAAATAAAGAAGAGGACAGATCACTGATACAGAGTGATCTGGATCACTTGGTAAGCTGGGCACAAGCAAACAATATGCATTTTACTATGGATAAATGTAAATATATACACATAGGAACAAAGAATGTAGGCCATAATTACAGGATGGGGGACTCCATCCTGGGAAGCGGTGACTCAAAAATATTTTGGGATCATCATGGATAATCAGTTGAACACAAGCTCCTATTTGTGGCCAAAAGGGCTAATGCGATCCTTGGATGCATAAACAGAGGAATCTCAAGTAGGAGTAGAGACCTTATTTAACCACTGTAGTTGGTATGGGTGCGACCGCTGCTGGAATACTGTGTCCAGTTCTGATGTCCGCAATTAGAGAAGGATGTTGATAATTTGGAGAGGGTTCAGAGAAGTGCCACAAGAATGATTACAGGATTAGAAAACAAGTCTTTTATAGTGATAGACTCAAGGAGCTCCGTCTATTTAGTTTAAAGAAAAGGATAAGGGATAACTTGATTATAAACTGTAAGTACCTACATAGGGAACAAATATTTGATAATGGGCTCTTCAATCTAGCAGAGAAAGGTATAACATGAGCCAATCGCTGGAAGTTAAAATCAGACAAAGTCAGATTGGAAATAAAGCATAAATTTTTAACAGTGAGAATAACTATGCATCTGAAGAAGTGAGGTTTTTACCCACGAAAGCTTATGCCCAAATAAATCTGTTAGTCTTCAAGGTGCCACCAGACTCCTTGTTGGTTTTGTAGATACAGACTAACACGGCTACCCCCTGATATTGGAACAATTTACACCAAGGGTTGTAGTGGATTCGCCATCACTGACAATTTTTAAATCAATTTACATTTCTAAAAGATATGATCTAGGAATTATTTTGGGGGAGTTCTATGGCTTGCAGGAGATCAGACTAAATGATCACAGTGGTCCCTTCTGGCCTTGGAACCTATGAAGCATAACCAGCTCTACCTAAAGTTCATACAGAATAGGAGTCAGGTCCAAAAATCCAAATCACTATCAAATCACTAGGCTAGCACCGAGAAAGCCAAATAGATTTTTCATGTTTACACTTTTGAGTAAGTAGCACAATCTGAGCTTGATTGACATCTTCAAAATGTAGAAAAATATTAACAGAGTGAAAAGAGATTACAAATGGGACAGCCAACATTTATTCTTTCTGTAAGGAACCTCACACTTTATTTATGCGTACAAATGAGAGCTACTAAAAGGATGATTTATAGATGACATTAAATTGGGAGGAAGAAAAAGTTAAAAAGCCACCTGACAAAGGATTTGGATCATTATACACTGTAGGAGGGCCTAGAAGACAGACAATGCAGATAAGTAAATGAATGTCAAATAATATGAGGAGTATAGGAGGACGTATCACAATGTCATTGACTGAAACACCAATCTTCAGAGGTGTGCTGTTAGAGGAGATAAGAGACAATATCCTACCAGACAGGCCAATGGCAGAAAAACGTTTCCATTTTTAAGTGGTCTGATGGTACCTGAATTTTGGCCAGATACCCACTAAAAATCACTATTAAGAACACAGTTGCATTAACAGAGGTCAGAATACTGGAGTAGGTACATTAAATGGACTATAAAACATATAGGGAGTGTCAACATATCAGTGCTTAGACCTCACATATGGTGACTAGAGCGGGGGTAGTAATTTATGAATAATTTAGCCTTTTTCTGTTTGCAAAATACCAACAAGCAGGATCACGATTTCCTCACATTTACTGTATTCATCATTTGAAGTGACAAAAATTTGTTATTGCAATTTAGGTCTATAGATGGATCACAACCATTTCTCTGCACGTATTCAATATCCAGTGGTAATTAGATGGGATTATCCTCCTAAATCAGGTCTTTCTTTGGGTTCTTTGACTGGATAAGTGTGTGAGCAATTCTACCAAATACTTGCCCATGTAACTCAAAATTAACTAATTTTTCATGAATGTTTGTGGTAATAAAACTAGATTACATTAATATGTTGATAATCAACATTAAAAGAGACACTAGAACAGCCAATCCAAATTAATATATAGACTACAGCAAATAGTTGCAGAAAATTTTAGTGTTAGCATATATATAATGCTGATAGAGATTACCATAATAAAGGTAACAATGCTCTACTTGAATAGGAATTAATAGTACAAACATTGGGGTATTTGGAACTCTGAGAACCCTAACATTGGATAATATTTTCCATACACATTTCTAATATTTTTATGGAAAGAGATAGTTGCCATGATATTAACCTAATTGAAGTTTTCAAAATTGTAGAAGAGGGTCAGATAAAGCCTGTCCATATTCAGGCAAATGATAGCAAAGGAAACACTTGGGCAAACATGTTATTTCATGGTAAGTGTGATCAAGATACGTACAATTATGGAAAAACATTTTGCAGCTAACAGTTATTGATGAACATCAGGGTGAGGGAAGAGTTTAAAATTCGGATTTAGTGAGTAAGAGGTATAATAAGGAAAGGTGAATGTGACAACCAGTAAAGAGAGAGGATTTCATTTACACCAAATATTTAGTTTAGTTAAGTAGCAATCCTGGGGGACTGTTTGATTTACAGAAGCATCCTCTGGCTGCCCTATGGGCCACAGAACTGCAAAGAATCTCGACAGTGCAGAGATATGCACTCAGCACGCCACTCCCACCTCAGCCCCACCCCCTACACCAGGGTTTGTGAACAGGGTCATTGGAAGGCAACTTTCCAGCATCTTTTACAATGCCTATGCTGGGAGAACTCTACCCCAGCTGAATATGGAAGTTTCCGAATCCCTTTATGCCCCTCTGTGCTTTCACCTGGCATGAAGGTGTTGGAGCAGGGGTGAAGATTTTACCAGTTAATTTTATTTTTCTTTTTTGAAAAAAGGAAAAGGTTAGATGATTAGAGATGAAATAAAAGACTACATACATTTGCATTAGTACACATTTGTATTGCTGAAAGTTACCAGCAAGTTACCACAACCCTCCTGGTACCAAAGAAAGAACACATCTGTTTTAGCTATTCGCACTTTTTACTCATGAAAAGTCAGAATGAACGAAAATTAAATAGCAAACATCTGATGCAGAAAGACTTAGTAATCTTTAGTAAATTTAATTCATTCTTATGCCTCCTACACTCCTAGTTATTTCACTTGCTCTAAAAAGGCCTTATGTGAAGAGACAGAGGTGACAAATGAGTAATATGCAAGAGATATTCAGATGTGTCATGGCACATAGGGAATAAATGTACTATGATACAGAACTGCAGTTACATTCACAATCATACTGTCACCTGATCTGTGATGCCTAAGACATGAGATATTTAAAGAACCATCAGTCATAAGCATATAATCCTCTCTACAGTTACAAAATATTTAACCACAAAACAGAGTAACAAAGAAGTCTTGAGTTAGCCATACCTTTTTATATTACAGCCTCATATACTGACTAGACCATTAAAGAGATAGGAGGATACAAATTCATAATCAAACACTGAATTCTCCTGAAATGGGCACGCATATGACATGTTAAATATTTTTGTGCTGATCCACTCTGAATATTTAGTATTTAAAATCCCTTAAAATCTCCCATGCCTTACTTGGACAGGAAGGAGGTTTGGTGAATGCACCCTGGGTTGCAATATACCATAAACATGTTATCTCGGAGAACACTTGCTTTTACACTGTCTGAAGGATGTACACCCATTTCTCAAATTAGTCTATTTATTCATTTCTGTGTTTCACCTTTGAAATGGAATTGGAGCGTGCCACTGCTACAAAACTGCACAGACATCATGCCAAGAATGAAAAGTAAAATTTGGCAAAGATTGGGGAGCAAAAGCATAATGCTAATTTTGAAGCTGGGGGGGGGGGGGTTCTCATATTTTGAAGTCAACATGCATTTCCAGCAAGCGACTGCTGTTGTACCACATGTGAAGTTGAAAGTATGACTGGCAGAGACATATTCACAGTTCTGAACCTATAATGGCTTTTTCCCCCAGAAGTGTACTTGTGAATACCAAGTATTTAGGCATTTCAGTAGTACACTGGGGAGATATATCAGTAGAGGAACATCAACACCTATGAGACTATTAAAGTGTAAAAAGAATTATTAGAAACTGAAGAGACAAGAGTCATGAAGGTTACTCATCCCAAGCAAAGGGCAGAACATTATAAGTCATCAATAAAATAGAAGTTGGATGTACACAGGCTTATTTCTTCGCTCCCCTCGTTTGAAAGTCATCTTGTCTTAAGTTCAGAAAAGAAAACAATGTGAGCCCTGTGAAACAGGAAGGAAGTGTCTGGATACCCAGTCTTTTCCAAACTGGCTCATTTTGTGTCTGTGGGAAAGAGACTAATACCTTAAAAAACTTGAGATCTTTACGAATTAAGGGAATATGAAATTATTCCTCCAGGTTATAACCAATGAAAGCAGCAATTTTTATATGTGCTGATCTATAAATAGTTCAGCACATTCAGTACGGACATGATGTACAGGATAAAAACGAACAGCTGTAGCTGGCTCGGAAGCAAGACTATGGAGACAAAAATTGGGACCACTTAAGATGTAATTAGGTGCTATCTTGGGGAAAATACTGTATTAATAAAAGGTAGATTCCATCTTCCACATAGTCTTTTGTTGTGCCCTGATGTTCTTCAGTGCTAAATGTGCTATTGAAGGAGCCAACCTGCTAGGGCTATCTGGTAAAGTTCCACAGGCAATGCTGCTGATGGCAGAAGATATCTTTATTACAGCATGATAACAGTCCAAAGTAATCTGTCTATGATGGACATGAAATGCTCCTAAGTATAATTCAGTTCTTCTGCTATCTGAAATTCCTGCAATATTACCAGCTTTTGGCAGGAGGCAAGAGAAAATGAATCCTATTCTGACCAAGAAATGCCAAAGAAGCCTTAGGCAATAACAGAAAGGAGAGAGAGAGAGAGAAATACAATGAAATACACTCTAACCAATTTTAGAGTGTGTTTTCTGAAGGAGGGGAGCTAAAATGATGAAATGCAGATTTGTATTTTCACTGACCATGTTGACATTGCAATATATTGGAGAGTTCTTGCAATGCGGTGCATCAGTCTTGTGTTTAGAGATCAGATGGCAAAGCTTTTATCACCCATAGCCTGATTAAAAATCAGTTCCTATGATGATTCCAAATGTTAACTGAATCTATAATTTTTCAGAGGCATTCTTTCTTATAACTGTTATATACATTTCCATATGACCCACCTACATGTAACAACACTGAATTCAATTACAAAAGAAAAGATCTCAAGGATCAGAGAATGTAATTTCCAAGTTAGCTTTTGTGTGGTGAACAGATCAATGGTGTCACCGAAATATCGGGTCCACCTAGCTGAGAGCCAATAACAGCCAGACAGGGATAAGGAAGAGTTGCTTTATTCTGCAGAAGAAAGGAGAGCTTTGCACCTTAGTACAAAAACTCTGTCTTACACATATTTTACAGATTCTTTATACACATTTAGACTAAGGTTCTTGCAGTGTTAACACTTGATTGGTGGTGGTTAGACCCGTGCTTTTGCTATCTGGTCAGTGAAAACCGGCTTGGGACCAGCTTCAACTACCTTAAGGCCTTGAAGGGAAAACAGTTGAAAAGTTCAGGCTACTATGTCCTTAAGGTGTCTGCTTTCCCCTAATGGCCGCTGGCTGACATAACGAATGCTCGGGCTCACTATTTTTCTTTAGCACCCTCGAGCTGCTGCAACCGCTTCTTGATGTCCGGGGCTGACTGGGAAATAAAAATAAGCCTGACCATGGACTGTGTGTCCATGGCCTTGGGATCTATATTAGTATGGATACAAAATGCTTTACAAAGTCTTTTATAAAAGTCAGAAGGGTGTTTTTTTTTCCTTGCACAGTATTATGAACTTTTGTTTAATTTAAAGTTTGTTTTTTTTTGCTTGTTTTATGCCTGTCAAAATATAATCTAGGAATTTTTTCAGATCTGCTTGTTGGGTCAAATCATTCGGGTTCCAATGGGGCGGATTGGCGAGCCTTATAAAATTGCGACCGTCGTTGGCAGCCTCTGCAGCCTTCCGGGCCCCCCTCAGTACCCGCTCTTTCTCTTCCGTGCGCAATAAGCAATCTAAAAGTTGGCCCACGTCTTGCCAATCAGGATTATGAGACTGGAAAATGGCATGGAATCGCCTGTGAACGACGTCCGGGTCGTCCCTAAGGCGAGGTGTAGTGGTTTGCCAGTTCATAAGGTCAGCAGTGGTAAAGGGGACATGAACATAACGGTCTACAACATTCCCATCCGTTGTAGGAACTGGGATGGTCCGGAGGGGTGCTTGGATAATTACCTCGTCCCCATAAAGTGCCCCCTTCCTTGTATGGGACGGACTAAGGCTGGGAACAGACAGGGAGGTAGTGTACCCACTGCTGGTGGCTCCACTAGCTGATTCACCTGCCTGCATTGTGGTGTCCTTAATTTTTGATGGTAATATCTGTCTCGGTAGACCTGCTGTCCTGGCCTCCGTTGAGGAGGGTACCCGGTCCCCCCCAATTGGTAATGCTGCCGCGGGGGGGGGGCGTGGTCTAGAGCAATACATAAGGGGGACATCCTCCAAATAATCAGCCTTACGAGGGGCAGAAGCTTTCGGGAATAGAGGGGCTTGAATCTGTACCTTTTTTATGCGACGATGGGCCTCATCGTCCCACAAAAACCAATAGTTCATTTGCTCCGGCGCTTGGTTTTTTAATGTTAGGCGTAAGGGGGTTAAATGGGTAGGAATATTAAAGGAGCCATACTCGGGCCACGCAGTCCCCAGGGCTGGCCAATCCTGGGTGCAAAGTTGTAAAAAATGCTTCCTTGACATCCCTTTTTGAACACCAGGTAAGGGCCATTTGCTTAACATATAATTCAAAGGACTATCCTTTGAGGGTTTTACTAGAGACCCACCCATCTGCCTGCTGACACTCTTAAAATAGAATTACACAGAGAACAGAGGGAATTATGGCCTAATCGGAGACCCACTTATCTGCCTGCTGACACTCTAACAGAGAATTACACAGAGAACAGAGGGAATTATGGTCTAATAGGATTCTATTACAGGAATTTTTACTAATACTGACCGCTACAGGGGACGGGACAGAAGGATCCCAATTCGACCTCAGAGCTTCATCGCACGCGATGGCTTCCACTCTGAGGAATTACGAATGAGAGACTCAGTTCCGTTTACACACCTAACGCCCAATGTATAAGACAGAAATTCATTAACCGGTTTACCAGAACAGAACTAGACCAGAACCAGATAGTGTTTTCTTATCCTATTAGGACTTACCTTATCGGAGCACGAACCCCGGGGGCCGCGGTGAAGCAGAGAAAAGGGGCGAAACACCCCGTTGGCGCCGTTCCCAGTTCGCCGCAGCCGTCCGGAGTCCAATGTCCGAGCTAGGAGAGTCCCGGCGGAGTCGCCAGAAACTGTCACCGAAATATCGGGTCCACCTAGCTGAGAGCCAATAACAGCCAGACAGGGATAAGGAAGAGTTGCTTTATTCTGCAGAAGAAAGGAGAGCTTTGCACCTTAGTACAAAAACTCTGTCTTACACACATTTTACAGATCCTTTATACACATTCAGACCAAGGTTCTTGCAGTGTTAACACTTGATTGGTGGTGGTCAGACCCGTGCTTTTGCTATCTGGTCAGTGAAAACCGGCTTGGGACCAGCTCCAACTACCTTAAGGCCTTGAAGGGAAAACAGTTGAAAAGTTCAGGCTACTGTGTCCTTAAGGTGTCTGCTTTTCCCTAATGGCCGCTGGCTGACATAACGAATGCTCGGGCTCACTAGTAACTTTCACAATGGTTATACTGAAAAGTCTTGCATTATCTGCACAGGGAAGAGTGGGCATAGCACTACTACAAGAAACCAATCTGCTTATGGAAAATAAATGCACAAGAGAAAAACAAACTGTCTTTGTTGCTTAACATGATCCTGTTAGCACCAAAAAAATGTGCAGCGATGGAATATTTGCTCACGCCATTGCTAAAATATGGCCAAGGCGGTTTATGCAACCAAACATTTTCAGTAACATCTCAGCATATTAAGAAGCACTAGAACACATCACAATTACGGGAGAGAATCCAAATCCAGAAAAGTATAGGACTCTGGATAAATGTAATGAAACACATAATCAAGTGGAAAAGTTCTCTCTATGGATGTGTGAAGATCATAATCTAAAGGCCATCTGGAGATTTTGTAATATTATGTAGCGGGATTATACACAGTCTACTTCCTGCTCCCCTCCTGCAGCAACTCACACATATACACACTTCAGTAATTACCTATATTGTCAAAAAAAGCCGTACATGGGGTTCTCCCATGGGTGTAGGTAATCTATCTCCCCGAGAGACATGAGCTAGGTCGACAGAAGAATTCTTCTGTCAACCTAGAAGCATCTACACCCGGAGTAAGGTCGGCATAGCTACCTCAGTTGCGGGTGTGGATTTCTCACACCCAAGAGATGTAGCTATGCTGAGGTACGTTCCCAGTATAAACCAACCCTGAAATTCCAGTTTTAGTCTATTCTAAAGTCACTGCTCTACAGCATCTCTCCAGTCCTTTGTGAAGAAAAGAAGAAAAACCACCAGACAGATAATTTACTTTAGAAAGAACAGGTCTTGACTTAACAAGTCTGAAGGCCATTTGAGGCCATTTTTATCCATCATAAAAGAGCAATAAAGGACACAACTTCCCCCACCCCGTCTTCAAATAAAAACTTTCATCTCTTTATTTGGTATGTCAAGACTTCCAAGAACTCAAAGATTTGCTAGCTGGTTGAATTAATTGAAAAACTGTACAAAATTAAAAAAGAAAAGAAATGAGGAATATTTTTGTAAGTTAATTATGCAGGTATAAGGTATGCAGAGATAGATTAATGGAGTCAGAGATTAAGGACAGAAGGGACCACTAGATCATCTAGTGTGACCTCCTATCTATCACAGGCCACCAACATCACCCAGCACCTGCCCACTAAACCCAACAACCAAAATGAGACCAAAGTATTACAGCCCACAGGAGACCTGACTATTATGTGCCACAGGCAGAGAACTGGAGGGCCCAAGGTGCGTCAATGCTTGAGGCCCCCACAATGGCAGGGGGATGATTAAGTGAGATACCCAGATAACCTTGGCAGGTAATCTACACCCACGCTCTGCACAGGAAGGCAAAAGAACCCCAAGGTTGCTGACCTGAGGGGAAATTCCTGCCCAGCTCCACACATGGCGATCAGTTAGATGCTGAGCATATGAGCAAGTACCAGCCAGCCAGGCACCTGAGAGAGAGAGAATAATCAATATCACCTCAGAGTCCTGACCCTCCCCACCCAATGTTCCATCTCCCTCTGGGGCCATCCCTGATGCTTCAGAGGAAGGAGATAAAAAACCCTCCCAGAATACTTTGGGGGGGGGAGGAGAGAATCCCTTCCTGAAACCTTGATGGTGGCCATCTGAAACACTGAAGCGTGAGCTTCTAGGAACACAACACATAAACTGGAAGTGAGCCCCAGGGCTGTTGAGCCCTGCCCCCTACCATAACAAACAACCCCATCGTACAACTGCACTCATAAATTTGCCTTATTCTCTCTTAAAACTAGTTAAGTTGTTTGCCCCCACAACTACTACTGGGAGGCTGTTCCAGAACCTCACCCCTCTGATGGTCAGAAACCTACTCCTAATTTCCAGCCTGAATTCATTCAAGGCCAATTTATATCCATTTGTTCTTGTGCCAACGTTGTCCTTCAGCTTAAATAGCTCTTCATCCTCCCTTGGTATTTACCTCTCAAATGTATTTATAGAGAGCAATCATATCCCCTTCTCAGTCTTCTTTTTGATAAGCTAAACAAGCCAAACTCTTCCAGTCTCCCCTCAGAAGATAGCCCTCCATTCTCCTGACCATCCTAGTAACTTTGCTCTGCACCTGGTCCAGTTTAAAATTATCTTTCTTGAACATGGGTGACCAGAGTTGAACACAGTGTTCCAAATGAGGTTCTACCAATACCTTTGTACAGTGGCATTAATACTTTTCTAACCTTACTGGAAATGCCTTGCCTGATACATCCTAGGACCCCATTTGCCTTTTTCACAGCTGCATCACATTGGTGGCTCATAGTCATACTGTGATCAACCCACACATCCATGTCTCTCTCCGCCTCTGACCTTTCCAACTGATGAGCCCCTAGATTGTTGCAGAAATTATTATTACTAGACTCTAAGTGCATGATCTTGCACACTGTACTACTGAATTTCCTCTCACTTCTGTCACTCCAGTCTTCAAGGGCATTCAGAGCTTCCTATATAATATTCCAATCTTCCTCTATATTGACGATGCCTTCCATCTTTGTATCGTCAGCAAATTTCCTTAGCACTACTTTTTCTGACAAGTTCATTACTAAAAATATTGAATAAGATTGGCCCCAAGACCAATCCTTGAAGAATTCCATTAGTAACATCCCTCCAGTCTGATTATTCACCCCTCAGCACAACCCACTGTCTTCTCCCCTTTCGCCAATTCCTTATCCACCTTACAATGCTTGTACAGATGCCCATCTTTTCTAATGTAACTAATAATTTCCCAGGTGGTACCATGTCAAATGCTTTACTGAAGTCCAAGTATATTAGATCTACTGCACTTCCCTTACGTTTAAAAAAAAATCAGTTATTTTCTCAAAGAAGGAAATCAGGTTAGTCTGTCATGGTCTACCTTTGGTAAACCCGTGTTGCATTACATCCCCCTTATCATTTATCTCTGCAAATCTGATTATTCTTTCCTTCACAATTTTCTCTAAAACCTTGCATACTACTAAGGTCAGACTAGCAGGTCTGTAACTGCCCAGATCACTTTTCCCCATCCCCCTTCTTAAATATAGGTACACCATTCATACTCACCATACTCTCCAGTCATATGGTACTGCCCCCATATAGATTTATTTAAAATCCTTGCTACTGGACTAGCAATCTCAAGTGCCAGTTCTTTCAGTATACAAGAATGGAAATGCACTCACAGTGGGGGGACCAGATAATTAAGATCTTTACATTCCTCTTCCACGTTAGACATGGTAATGTCCATCTCTAGACACTCATTTCCATCAGCCATACTGCCTTCATGCACAAGTTCCACGTTATCATCATTATTGAAAACAAAGGCAAAGTATTCATTTAGTTTTTGGACCATATCTAAATTATTTTTAATCTTCTTCCTATCCATATTGCATAGCAGCCCAACCTCATTCTTCCATCTACTTTTTATTTATATAAACTAAAAATCCTCTTCCTGCTTATTTTAGTTTCCTTGACAAGAATTAGTTCAGCTTGACTTTTAGCAATTCTCACTTTATTCCTACATTTTCTAACCTCCATGATGTAGCTTTCTTTGTTGATCAACTCCTTTTTCCACTCCCTGTAGGCTTGATGCTTACTCATAATAACCTTTTTGAGATGATTATTCATCCAGCTGCATCTGGAGCCTTTCCCTACAAGTTTTTTCCTCTTTCTTGGGATGAAAATTTCAGATAATTTTGTATAGTTAATGACCTGCCATTTCCATTTCATTCAATATACTTTAATCCAAGGACATATGTACGTGGAGATCTAAAGGAAGCCATCTGTATGCATTTTAAGGCAGAATATGACTCATAACTTTGTAACATCATATTTCACATAATACCTAGCTCTTACGTAGTGTTTTCCATCAGTAGATGTCAAAGCACTCTACAAATGGAGACCTGTATCATTATCCCCGTTTTATATATGGGGAAACTCAGAAGTAAAGGTGATGTGAGTATCCCGAGGTCACACAGCAGGTCAGTGGCAGAACCAGAAATCCCAAGTTGCAGTCTCGTGGTCTATCCACTAGGACCCACTGCCTCCAATTAATCAATTCATAATTGTTTTTTAAAACACAGGAAGCTAGAAACTAAAGTTTAGGGGACTGATCCTGTGGTATTTCCCTAGGTAAATGTGCATTAAGTTCTTCTGTATTCTTTTCTTAGGGCACACATTCCATGTAGTTAGTAATTTCCTCAGAAAAACACAGTGTGGGTAACCAAAGAAGAAAAGTATTCAGTAAAACTTGATAAACTTGGGTGAAACTCAATCCAATGCCAGGATGTCCTATCCCTTCTATAAACCATTATGAATTCTGTTTCTTCATTGAACTAGCACTGCTGTAACCTGGTGTAAATAAACCCGAGATTCAGCATACAGTGAATGCCATGAAAGAGTCAACATTTACCCAACACAGAAATACCCAAACTTTGTAATCGTTTTTGCAGCGCTGATGCAGAGGCTGCCTGACTTGACTTTCCAGGATGCTACAGTGGGCAATGAAATAACCCGCCAATCCTCTGGGCTGTGACAAAGTATGCAGAAAGAGATTGCTCCGGTAGTATCCCCTTCATTCCTTATGGTTAGGCCTGGAGACTAGTGCCAAGTCCCCATACCCTGAGGAAGTGCACATAATCCTTAGTGTATCATGACCCCACACATGCAGTGTAGCACATAGATGAACATGTCCTATATCAGTCACCTTTGCCACAGCGTCCCTACAGACAAAGCCACGTATAAACAAATGTGTGATCATTCCAGGGATGCATTTGTGCCATTGCTTACATCATTACAAGGTTTAGTACACTTGGAAAAAGGCGCTTTAATATTGGTTTGAGGTTAGAGAATGAATTAGATGCTATAAAATACAATTGCCAGGATGACTGCTGAGGAGCTTGGTCTGACAATATTTCTTGCCTGTATAAGCAAGCATGTGGTGCTCTTCCAGGAGATTTTCAAGTATAAACATCACAGATCTATTTACATTTGATATATAACATGAGTCAGTCACAACTACTCAAATACAGACTTTTATGTGGGGGGGAGGGGAGGGAAGCGGGAGGAATTTATCACACAATACTGTAGTTTTTTTAACATTAAAGATAGATGTATAACATATCATGTACTGCGAGAAAACAATATAAATATTAACAGCAAAATAGGCATCTTGATGGTATCAAGCTATATTGGGCCTGATTCTGGACTCAGACTGTTTGTAATTCCATTGACATCCATTAGCTACTTTATTCGTTTTAAATTATACTAGTAGCACACACTGCTGGGGGAAAATATTTTAATTCTTATGTTCAGCCAGCCATAATACTTAAAACAGTACTAGTAAGGACATAACGTTCAGTAGTAGTCTGATGCTAACCAACTATATAGCACTACAAAATTCCCAAATCTGGTTGTGTGACCAGCATGCTCTCTGACCTTCCTTACATCTCTTTACATCTGTCAAGTATGCTTATAAAAAATAAAAGAGTACAAAATAGGACCTACCCGAAACCCATATTCTGCAAGTGAGCTGAGTCTTCCTGCAAAACTACATGGCAGCGGTAAACTTGTTTTTAAATAAAAAAATGTTTTGTGGATAGAAAACCCCCCAGCTGCTATCACACCTTCTAATGAATTTAATTTACTTGCATATAATAAAATTTATGGGTGAACCAAAACTGAAATATTGGATCTCAGAACAGGTTCTGATGCAGCTTATATTTCTTAAAACAAAACAGTGAAAAGGCAATGTTATTTCAGCAGGATCTGAAGGGGACTACAGAATCAGTTGGTGAGCTGAATGCTAAATTTAGCACTGCACATAGGAAAGCCATCACCTCAGAAACAAAAAATGCTAAATCTTGCAGTGATTAAGTGGTGGATTAGCAGCCTGAATGCTTCATCAATTATAACCTTGTTTTGCAAACATTACATAAAGAGAGCCTCCGTGTGCAGTTTCTGCCTTCCAGAGACGCCTTGAATATCAACTCTACACTAATAAGCAGAGTACAAATTAGGATCCATGTAATTTCTCTGTGGAATCTGACAAATAGGATTTTAAGTGTCAAGATATTAACGTAAAATGTTGCCATATATTTCTCTTCACTGGACGACTATCAACTAGACAGTAGGTAAGCCCTCACCCAATCTTAACTCTTCTATTTCAGTTATGGAAAGGTAATTTGTGGCTGTCAGTTCCATTGATCCTCTTCAAACCGGAAATGAAAAATGAAGTGTATAAATAATGGAGCCCTAATAACACAATTAGTTGACCCTGTGACAGTAGTTTCCATGAGATTAGCCAAAACCCACAGGATTAGTCCCCAAGGAAAACATAAGGATGAGGCAATAAACACAGACTTCAGAGATTCACTGACTAGTCAAATGAATAATTACCTTATGTTAAGGTAATTAACTGGTCTTGCAGGAGTGGATGATGCATGCACTTACTGAGAGCAGAAATTGGTTCATTCAGCCCTGGATTAGGAAGGCACACTTGCAGGGACGTCAATCCCACAAACACACATTTTTGCTCAATTTCACATTATAAGTCTACATGCCCATTCCACAGGAGCTGCAAGATTTCAGAATACTTCTATGGTAGAAGCCTGATTATACCCCCTGGTGTGGGAGGTAATTGCCAGACCCACCAACCTCTCTTATCAGCACTTCCTACTCTGATTAGTCATGTTGGGGGCATAAATAGCTTCCACCACCAAACCCATTGGGGAGCTGCTAGAGATATTTTAGTAGGCAAGCACCTAAAGGTAGAGCTATACCACTGCTAACCTAATAAAACTTGGGAAGAGCCATTTCTTCTTGAAGAGCAGTCGAGAGCAGTAGAGCATCGCAATAAAACAGCGCGGGGGGATTTTATTTGAATACTATTCCACTAGCCTCAAAGGGAGTTGCCAAACTAAAAAAAAAAAAAAAAAAAAACTTATGCAATCCTGTACGCCTTGTGTACAAGCTAGTGATAAAACCTTCTGTTTAAAGGGTGTGTATGTGTACACGTCTGTGGCAGTTGCAAGGTTAGGGAGTAAAGACAGGAACCCACACAGCACAAGCCTGATTCCCCACGGCCTGGCACTTCATATGAGTCATTTTACACATGCTCTGATTTTACACTCACTTTTCACAGTCAAGTGACTACACGTAGGGCAAGACAGTGGAGCCTGCAGCCTTTTTGTTTTATTTGCACCCACAAGATATTGTGACAGATTCTGGTGAAGTTCTGTGCCTTGATGGGGAACCAGTATTCCCCTGCATTACAACTGGGCTTTATCCTCTTGTACCTATGGGTGGGGAGGAAGAAAATCAAAATTAAAACATGCCAGCAAATAGAAAGCCATGGAGATCCTCACAGAGCACAAAAACAAGACAAGATTTATGTACTGTTATGTGGGGACAGCTTTTCACCCAGCAGTGAAGCACTTTTAAAGGCTCTTTAAAAGCAAAATCCAATCATGCAATTTTACTAGGCAGTAACCTCTCAAAAGAGGAGAAGAGTTCCTCTTCTCCCTGCTATTTTTACTTTTTACAGTATTTTGGAAAACAGCATGAGAGGTTGCTTAGAAGAGAAAACTTGTTTGCAGGATCATTGCGCTGCTAATGGCCACTCTCCCCCAGCAAGGCTATTTAAACAAGTGAGCTGTATGTTTCTACCACATATCATGGGATAGAATTCAATCTGAATGCATCTCAGCACTGTATCAGATGGCAAGAACTAAGTCACCTCCCATTCCAGGCTGCTCTTTTCCAACAAGCTCATTTCACAGTATGGTTAACATAGACGTTCATGTTAAGGATGATTGCTCAAAGCACTTAGGGCAATGTCTTAACACAGTATCTATAGCGAGATAGAATGTAGTTCCTAGGAGGAGAATGGTTTATAAAGGTTAGTGCTGTGGAACAAAAACATCAAACCTTATATCAATACTTTTCTGTAGCTGAAAGTTCCAATTATGTCTCTTCATGTATCAGACATTTCCCAAAAAGATGATGCTTGCACACTGCATTTTATTTATGGAACATATAATCACTTTTTACAGGCTAATTCCCAGTATAACGGTTTCATATGACAGATCAGCAGTCTTTCTTATTTCAATTCCTCAGCTATCTAAATACTGTTGATGTTTTCTACCCATTTTTAATCTGGTAGCACTGCTAGCTCATTTTCATTCCCTTGCAAATGAATCCAGTTGAGATTAGCTCCCAGAAAGAAAGACAAAAAACCCACCACATATCAATTCACTTGATCGAATCAGTGTATTTTAAAAGAAGAAAATTAGATAGAAAACATTATTAAAACACAGATTTCTCTAAAAACAAAATATTGTAGAATAAAAAGGAGCATTCTACTTTCATTTCCTAGAAGCACATTGTGCCGCAAGTCATAAAATTTGAAACTAGATTAGGGCTAGTTTCTGTCACCTTTACCCATTTCAAGTAGCACCTTATTTCTCCAGTAGACAAAGAATTAG
This sequence comes from Terrapene triunguis, assembly GCF_002925995.2. NCBI lineage: Eukaryota > Metazoa > Chordata > Testudines > Emydidae > Terrapene > Terrapene triunguis. Next base: position 11,116,074 of record NW_020664409.1, read on the forward strand.
ATTTTTTAAGAGCACCTAAGTGACCTTTGAACACAAGACCCACTGATTCTCAATGAAACCTGTACTCAAAGTCATATAGCCACTTCTGAAAAATCCCACCTCCATCAAACTATAATGACACACTAGGTTTACTGCCTTGTCCACTGACCTCTTTTGCAGTTCATTACTTCAGTGATCCTGCAAGAAACCAAATGAAGCAGATCTCATCATGTACATATTCGTTCTTTACATACTGCACTGGGCAGAATATAATCAAGAAACTGAATGTGTATTTTGATGGCTTGATTCATTAGCTACATTTCTTTCATAATGTCAAATAAATATGAGCTCACTATATTTGTCTGTGTACTTGCTTATCCTTCCATGCCATTTATTTTATGTCATCCGTCCTGCTTCATATTTCTTTGTAAATTTAAAATCAAGCATTTCCTATTATGTTATTCATATTTTCACCCTCTGCTTGTTAAAGTCAGAAGCACATAGCAATGCACACTATTAAAAAATGTAAGTGTATGAATTGTATTTGAAGTCAAGAACCATCTTAGCTCATGTGTAGTTATTTGTTGGTGACAGTTATTGAACTGTAGCCTTGAATAAGATACCTGGGTATATCAAGTGGAAATGTACATTGAGATGTCCAGATTGCTTTGGTCAATACTATCTTATTGTGTCAATGAGTACTATAAATTTTACAGAGGTTCCCTATGGCCATGTAAGAGGGGGGATGTGAACATCAGAGAGGATGTTGGATGGAAACACCTGCTACAGTACTGTGTTCCACCCACATGGGGGAAAAAATTGCTTTAATCTCAAAACAGTTATTTGGTTCTAATGTTTTCCCCCATCTTTTAAGAGAACCTGAACACTTTATGATGGGCAAACATCCACAGGTTTGAAAGGATCAAAAGTTGTGTCTAGTAAACACCCAGTGGTTCAGATGCCTATAGTGAGATTCCATTCTGAAAAGGGACACCAAAAATGGCCTTGTCTGGATATATGTTTGTCACTCAAGGATTTCCACATCTTTTACCGTAAAAGAGATGTGGGGCAGTGGGGAAGAATTCTAACTGCCACCCTAGAAAACTCACCCTGGGCTCTTTGGATAAACTAATGCCTAATTCAATGCTTGACACTTAAGAGACAGATGCCTGTACTTAGGCACTTCAGCATAGTTTATTTACAAGGTCATAGTGCCTACAAGCAAACATTGGATCTCTATGTAAAATGTGCAGTTTCTTCTAACTGTTAACTCAGTAATGAGTAAGTGAGGAGTTTTTGTGTGGTTTATTCCCCATAAGAAGAGGCTACTTCAAATCATTGTTCTGGGTTTTGTCAGTGTCTTTATAAGCCGAATGAAAAAAATAAAAATAAAGAGAGAAAAGATGTTTACAAAGGAACATAAATTGATCTTGTTATTAGTGCTGATTGCGGCTGTCTATTCAGTTTATCTATGTGGTAAGCTATTTTGCACACGCGCGCACACAAAATGGGCAAAGAAAATGGAATAGTAGAGTAGATGCACTGAATGTCAGAAGCAAAATAAAAAATACTGTTGGAAAATATAAATTCAGAAGAGGTAGTGTAGAAGAACTCATTTACAAGTCTCTTTAAATGGTCAAACACAAGTTTATATTTTTTGCTCTTAAGTTTTTATTTAAAGAATTAAAGATTGTCTTGCTTGGGTCATAAGCAAGCTGGAAGAGGAATCCCTGCATTGGAGTCCCACTAGAATTAAAGTAACTGTGCTGGACAGTTACTCAACAAGTTTCTACTATTTCAATTACTCCAACAAGGAAGACATGCTCATGTCTAAATAAGCCCTTAACTTTCATTGCTTTTGATTATTAACATGGTGATAATTTGGAGCTTCTTTCACAGTTACGTCAATGCAGTGATATAAACTGAATCATGAAGTTTCCAGAGGAAACAGAAGTCCTACAAAAGCCTATGTGATTCATTTCATAATGTCTTGCTATTTCTGGGAATTCAAATACTGCTATTGACATTCATGGGTAGTAAACAAGTCTGACTTGTCAACCTGAATTTGTCAACCCACTAAGCTCAAAAACAATATAATTTTTGGTCATTCATTTTTGCACTGCTCATTGGCTGAGAGGTTGTTAGGTAGGAAACTAATGAAATTTTGCAACATTTTTCTCTTTGTAAGTTACTGAGGCATCTTCTGTGTTGTTCACCGTTCTCTAGATTTCTGCATTGTATGGCTGGCTGGATCCAGTGTCCACTGAAATCAATGGGACCTTTTTCCCTGATGTAGTAGGTTTGGATAAGGCCCATCCTTAAAGATCTAAATACTCATGCCTAAATGGCAGCTCTTTCTCTCCTCTGTGTTTCCCAGTTTATAGATGAAGCTACCTTTTTTTCCTGACAATCACATTTGCAGGAAATGCAGCTACTGTTACATGGAGTATTTACAGAGAATGCACCAAAAATGTTCCAGACTGAGAAGAAAAAAGGTTTTATGAATACAAAAATCTAAGCAGTATAAGCACCCACCCCTACCCTGTAAAAAATCTTCAGAAGGGAGTATTAATATTAATATTTCAGAACAAATTAAGAGATCAAAAGTAAAACTTATGTTCTTGAATGTGTGTATCTTATAATTTGAACTCAAATGGATGCAAAGGACTACATTTACTCACACTTGTGTAACACAGAAACTAGTGCTTTACCACCGATGAGTAATGCAGCCATCCCACACTCATGCCAATAACCCCCTACCCCATCACATTTTATGTAGATTTATTTACACAGTACATTACAAACATATTATGGTTGACATTGAAGCACAAGTCCAATGCCAATGTGAGTGTCAGGTTTTACTCTTACTTAATTGGAGAGCTTTCTACGGCTGACGCAAGATGAGTGATAGATAACAGAGGTGGTTTCAAAGTGTAATGGGGAGCTCTTTAAATCAATGCACTGAGACTCAACTGGTTACATAATCTTTGAGCTTTACTGAGCAGGCCTGTACTATGTGAGTGCACACAAAGCAACAGCTAAATCTCTTACCCTGCTATTTGTGTAGCCATTTGCTCTCAGCACCAAATCAGAAAAGTAGTACTTTATATCACTTTACACAGGTGTATGTGACTACACAAAGTAGAAAGCAATGAAGAATTAGGCCCTCAAAGTTTTCTCCAAGTGGTTGAAAACTGGGATGGATTCTCTGGAGGTAGTATCCTATTTGGTCATCCAAAAATAAGGGTGGGAATCTAAAGAGGATGTTTCTGTTCTATTTGGGTTCTGTTACCACCCTCATCACAGTATAGCTGAGTACCTTCTGCGAAAGTAGAATGAATTATATTGTTAAAATAGAATGGATTAAAGAAATGCTGTATGTTCCTTTAAACAGGAATAAGGAATGTTGAAATATAGTTGTCAGGAAGAGAAACATTAAGGTATGAAACAATGGGTCCACTTAAGCTAATGGTGGGACATTTACAGGAGATTGGTAATAGTTAGTAAGGAAATAAGATATGTATGCCTAGCCCCAGGTAAACTTATCAGTTCTGCTTCCTTTTGTTATCTTGTTAAGTTCAGACCCTTTTATCTGTATAGATAAGATTGTTTGAGTCTTGCATGGTGCTCACATTATCTGGGTGTATTAGCAGAGCGCTTTGCTAATAAACAGAGTGGTCTGACAAATTGTGAGTCCTGAGTCTGACTTTGACACTTTCTATAGTGTATTAAGCAACATGACAAACATCCATTATATATACTTAATTTCTTTGTCGGGACAGTTTGCTGTATGTGTAGAAATTGCATTACCCCCTTTCTCCCTCCCACGAATGAGTCACAATGACTTTCCTGGTCATCTTAAAGTATTCCCTTAGCATACCATAGGGTTCTCCTGTCCTGGGGAGAGAGAAAGCAATGGATGGGAGAGTTTCTCTCTCTCAGGTAACACACATGGCTGCAGACTGTAGTTGAAGATAATACACTTTCAATCATCACCAGTTGCATTTTCATTTGTTCTACTTGACTCCAATGGAAGTTGAAATCAGCACCTTGTAAGACCTGATTCTGAAATTCTTGACAAAACCCAAGTCAAATAAGATATTCTATTTCCATGATTTGGATTCTGGTACAAGTGCATTCCTTGCTTTTTTCAAGCCCCTGCTGATTTCCATTCTCCTTTCTCTAGTCCCCCTTTGGCTTCTATTACAGGGCAATATACAAACCAGTAAAATCAAAGAATCATGGGATTAGAAGGGACTGCAAGAGTCATCTAGTCTAACCCACTGCTAAAATGCAGGATTTGAGGTGTCTAAGGCATAGGGTGACCAGATCGCAAGAGTGAAATATCAGGACACATTGGGCGAGCGGGGCGGGGGGAGGGGAGAGGACGACAATGACAGACACAGGTGCACAGAGCCATGAGAGGGGGCCCTAGGAAGCTGCGAGAGGGGTTGTACGGCCCCTGCTGCAGCCCGCACCACAAGCCACAGGGCAAGGACACCTATTGAATTCAATGAGAATTTTGCATGTGAATTGATGTACCTAGTTCTGAGATTATAAAGCCAGAAGGGATCCGGTGATCACCTGGTCTCACCGCCTGTATAGCACAGACATAGAACTTTCCCAAAATAATTCCTAGAGGATAGCTTTTAGAAAAAGCTTTTAGAAAAACACCATGACCCTTAGTATATTGTTAATCGTTAATTACTCTTACCATTGAAAAGGTATGCCTTATATCCAGTCTGAATTTGTCTAGCTGCAACTTCCAACCGTTGGCTCATGCTCTACCTTTCTCTGCTAGACTGAAGTGCCCATTATTAACTATTTGTTCCCCATGTAGATACTTACAGTCTATAACCAAGTCACTTCTTAACCTTCTTTTTGTTAAACTAAATAGATTGAGGTCCTTGAGTCGATCACTATAAGGCATGTTTTATAATCCTTTAATCAGTCTTGTGACTCTTCTCTGAACACTCTCCAATTTGTCAATATCCTTCTTAAATTGTGCACACCAGAACTGGACACAGTATTCCAACAGTGGTTGCACCAGTGCCAAATACAGAGATAAAATAACCTCTCTACTCCTGCTTGAGATTCCCCTATTTAGGCATCTGGTCACCCTATTTCTGTATGCATTTCCCCAGGGTTTTTTGTAAAAATCAAAACTGAACTGCCCCAGAAATTCTGGCATGTGGAATCATCATGAAACTCACATGGCTCCAACCCTGCCGATGAAACTTTAGATCCACTGCACAGACTTCTGCCACTTGAGCTAATGGAGTAAGTGATGGCAGAGGCAGTAGGTTGTCATCCTATATGTGATAGATCAGCTCTATAGGGGGATGAGACACTTTTTTTGCCACTGGGTTTCACAGATATCTGCTGACAGAAGAGGAACTGTGAAACTCAGGAATCCTGGGTCAATCCCAGGCTCCTGAATGGAGTGGTCTCTAGTAGTCAAAGACCCTTCTTCCCATTCCCCCCAGTCTATGTCTATCCTATTGCTGTCTAACCCGCCCCAGCTCCTCATCTGATTTCAACTGCCCCCCACTACCGCTCTGGATTCCTTGTCCCAGTTTCCTGGTCCTGTCTCACTCTCCTCTCTCCCCGCCCCCATCCCTCAGATGGGATGTTCGTTCCAGATTGGCAAAATTATAAGACTTCCCAACATTTCAACACTTCCCATTCTAAATTTTCGGTTGCTTAACTATAGGCTAGCTCTGCCTACAACAAAGCATATTCAGAACCTCTGATTAAGGGGATTATAAGTGTAGCAACCTCCCTCATAGCTAGTCACCAAAGATTGAACCTGAGCCATCCAGACTTAAAAGCATGAGCTTCTACTACTTGAGTTCAGGCTATAACTCCCTTAGCTGGTAGCTATACAGTTATCCTCTAAAAATCCACCAGAGGAGGGCACAAAACACAGGTTGGACAGTGAATTACAAAAGTGCCAAATATTATTATTAGACCTGCAATACTTTTCACAATGAACATCAGCAGGGGATAAACTGGGAGTTTAAGAATATTTGGAAAACAATTTTAGAATAACATTCAGTGCTGTGGTTTAAAAGAAAAAAAACCTGTTAAAACTCATAACTTAGCAGTATTCAGTGTTTGAAAAAAAAAACTTCTAGGAGCTCTGGGATACAAGTTAAGAATGTTGAAACAGGAAGATGTTATGCTTAGTTACCACTTGGGCAAGGCGGCGTGCTATGTAATACTTGCAAGATTTCACGGTAATGTTTTACAATATATAGCAGCGCAATGCTGATTCCATTGATATTGTTGAGCAATTCATGCTGATTTTATTTCAACCCACATCTTAATAGTTTTGAATACCATAGATCACAATTTTCAGCTCAGTTGGTCTGAACATGCAGAGCTTTAAAACTGCTATGCTCTAAACTGTATATTAACTACAATTTTATAAACCTGCATGTCAGAGAACTGTGTGCCACTACTACTAGACAGTGGCACAAGGCAATTCAGTGTGAATCACAGCAATGTAGGACTGGAAGGGATATCAACAGGTCATCTAGTCAAACCCCTGCACTGAGGCAGGACTGAGTAATAACAACACTAGGCCATCCTTGACAGGTGTTTGTCTAACCTCTTAAAAAACTCCAATGACTGCTATTCCATAACCTCTCTAGGTAATTTGTCCAGTGCTTAACTACCTTTACAGTTAGGAAGTTTTTCCTAATGTCTAACCTAACTCTCCCTTGCTACAATTTAAGCCCATTGCTTCTTTTTCCTGCATGTCCTGAGTGGGATGAGGGTGAGTCCAGGCAGTGGGATTGGGGGGAGGGAGGTCGAGGAAGTCGGTGGGTGTGTGGGGATGGACCAGGGGAAGTAGGGTGGAGGAACTGAGGGGGACAGGACTGGGAGAGTCGGGGGGGCTGAGGGGGATGGGACAGGAGTGGGATGGGGGGAGTAGGGTAGGGGCTGAGGGGAGCATGAATGGGACAGGGTAGAGAGCTGTGTAGAGTGGGGCGGGGCGGGGGAGACAATGGGGCTGGGCTGGGGAGGGTTGGGGGGTTGGGGAGAGGGACAGGGTCTGGAGGGGATGGGACAGAGGGGAGCAGGACTGGAATGGGGGGAAGTTGAGGGGGTGGGACAGCAGGGGGAGTGATGGGGGTGGGATGACGGGAGAGGCTGAAGAAGAGATTTGGGGTAGGGCAGGGACTGAGGGCAGTAGGTTCGGGGTGGGAGGTACAGGGGGAACTGCGGGGGAGGCTGAGGGAACAAGGTCAGGGTGGGGGCTGAGGGCAGTGGGTCGGGTCTACACTGGCACCTCTCAGCATTGCTGTGCCGGGCGGCAGACCTGTGCCAGTGCTACCCTGGCAATGGAAGAGTCCTCAGTGGAAATGCAGACTTCATGACACAGACCCTCCTCGTCACTTCAAACCTGATGCTGCTCTGGTCAGTCGCTCGGCTCTTGTCACTTTCAAACCCATGCAGGGTATCTGGCAATTTTTCAGTTCTCAGGTTAAGAAAAGCCTCTGCATTTTGTGAGGGCTTCAGCATTCACATTCCTACTTCACAAACTGTCTGCCTGACACATTGCTCCCAGGGCATTCATCTTTATTCATTATTGGCAGGTCCATCAGACTAACAAGCAACACAGGGGGAGGCAACACAATGGTGTCAAGGATTTTTAATTTTTCAAACCACTTTGGCCTCAACAGGGATAACAGCAAATCTGGACAGAGCAGATGGGTGTCAGGATGGGTTTGGGTATTTATTTATTTTTTTTTTTAAGTGAAAATGTTTGGGTCTGAGCAAAGGCTGCAAACTTCCCTTTGGAAACCTCTGCTGATCTTTTGCCCCAGGGGCTAACGACAGCCTGGAATCTGGGACAGATTTCCACATCCATGCAGGGTGAGATGATCGGGGGGGGGGGCAGGGACTGTGGGGGAGGCTGTTGGAACAGGGGCAGGGACTGAGGGCAGTGAATTGAGGGTGGGAGGCACAAAGGGGACACTGCGGGGGAGGCTGAGGGAACAGGTTCAGGGTGGGGGCTGAAGGCAGTGGGTCGGGTGAGATGATCGGGGGGAGGGGAGGGACTGTGGGGGAGGCAGAGGGAACAGGGTGGGGGGCTGAGGGCAGTGGATTGAGGGTGGGGGGCACAAGGGGGACACTGCGGGGGAGGCTGAGGGAACAGGGTCAGGGTGGGGCCTGAGGGCAGTGGGTCTGAGGGGAGCCCCCCCAGAGGGACCTGCCAGGGGGCCAGGTGAGCCCAGCAGTGCTTACCTGGAACGGCTCCCAGGAAGCATCCAGCAGGCAGGTCCCTCCCAGTCCCTCTGGCCCCTTCCTAGGGTCGGGTCGAGGGGAGGGGGGCAGGAGCGGGGGGGGGCTCTCTGACCGGCGACCGCTGCCTGCTGCCGGAGTCTACAGGCCCCGCCCCGCTGCAGCACGCAGGGGAGTGAGACCTCCCTGCCTCTCTGTGTGCCGGGGCAGGGGCAGGGCTGTGCTTTGCAGGCTCCTGCCGGCCAGGCGGGGGGCCCCGTGGGCTGGCGCCGCCGCGCCGGGAGCTCAGCTGCGTGCTGCCCCAGGGCCCAGGGAGGGAAGGTGAGTGGCGCCGGCGGCGCCGGCTTGCCGCGGTCCCCCTCATATAGGGTGACCAGACGTTCCGACCAATGTAAGGTCAGGACGCGGGACAAGTCCCCTAAAATCGGGACTGTCCCAATAATATCGGGACATCTGGTCACCCTACTAAGGCATCCAAGACAGATGGCTATCCAGCCTCCTTTTGAAAACTTCCAGTGAAGGAGCTTCTACCACCTCCCCAGGCGGTCTGTTCCATTGTCCTACCGTTCTTACAGTTATAATGTTTATCCTGAGATTTAATCTAAATCTGCTGTGCTGTAGTATGCTGAACACATTGCCTCTTGTCCTGCCCTCTGTGGCAAGAAATAACTAATTTGGCAAAATTTAAGTGAAATGTTACATTTCTCTGCTCAGCCAATTATAGCAAATCTATTTCCAGCTCACTGTTAGAATATGACTGTACACGAGGTTCATTGATTGATGAAAAAAACGTGAATAAGAACAAAAGCAACACATACCATAGAAATATGCTCAGGGAAACTTGATAGATCATAAGAATGTTGAGATGTGACTGGAGAAAATCTTTGAGAAAACAAGCACAGAAAAGACAAGATAAGTGACCCTTGAGGGAAAAAAACCTGAAACCAATTAATTATAAACACAAAAGAGGACAGTAAGAGGACAGCATGTTTGCAGCAATATTAAATGAATTCATAAATGCGATGATACCCATAAATGGTGTTCAGATGATTTTCATCATGGCAAGAAGAAATAAATGGGAGCCAAGGCTGAAGTCAGTAAATCAGATAAAAAGCACAGAAGTCTTGGGTTTGTTCATGTTACTCCTTAAAATTATTACAACCTGGAAACCATGGAAGAACAACAAAAGAACACAGTACAGAACTTCCCTAGATTCACATTTTTCTGAAACAGATCAGAGCATCCATACTGGGTCAGATCAATGATCCATCTAGCCCAGTATCCTGTCTTCCAACAGTGACCAGTGCCAGGTGCCCCAGAGGGAATGAACAGAACAGACAGTCATCAAGTGATCCATCCCGTCGCCCATTTCCAGCTTCTGATAACTATGAAGTGCTAGGGTAAAGAAAAGGGTATATTGAAGTATATGAAGTCTTTAGGAATACATCTGCCTTCATTTAGAGGGAGGGATGGAAATGATGACTAGATCTGAAACTCCAGCTAAATAGTTGAAAAACAAACAACTTTCAGAAAGAAAGATTTCAAGTAAATAATGACAAATAAACACAGGCTAGCACATCATCTCTTAAGTGCCTGTGACTATCGGGTGGCTGTTGAGTGGCCTCCATGAAGTTAATCAAACTGCTAGTGGATAAGCTATCCACCTAATAATAGCTACCATTACAACTAGCATGAATTGGAACCATTAGGCACCTTAGCAGAAAGATAGACCAAGGATTTTCACTCTTACAGGAGAGATTTCCACATAGCAAAGAGAAGCTTGAATTACTGGCTGCATCTATTCCAGGGATACAGAAAGGCCTTCATTTTCCAAGGCCATTGATACCGTACCACTCACTAGCATCCAGAGAAGAGCTGAGCTATACAGTTTTTAAAAAGTGTTTACAGCTTATCCTGAATGGTTAAAAAGTTAATTTCTCATAGACTAAAAGGTATTGATTTCTTCCTATTATTTTGTAGAAGGAGAGTGATGGTCTTTAGCTATTGGGTCAAAATAACAGACCAAACTTATCAGAGGGAATGATATAAAAACACTATGTAGCTGTGGAAATGAAAGGTGTCTACATGTGTTCCAGACATCACTTACTAAAATGCAGATTAACCCCCAGAGATATAAAAAAGGTGCCAGTCGCACCACTTCATATCTGGGATAAAAGGAACCGGCAGGTCTGAAGGCAGCATTCATTCCCAGGATAAAGCAGACACCAATTACCTCAACATCTCCTGAAGACATTCCACCTGAGAAATCAGCTTTAAATTTTGACTGGAGCTCCATAAGAGAGAGACAAAAATTAATGCATCTCCCAGCCAGCCCAGCCTCTCCCACTTTTAGAGCTACACAGATTAACTGTGGGCCACTAATTGGCTGATGGTTGTAAATAGTATCTGTGTAGCCTCCTCTTCAGGCAGAGTTTTTGCTACTGTGGACTCTCGTATTGGAGTCTGTCCCCTTGCACAGGCAGAGCCCAATGGATACAGCCAATTATCTCCAGAAAACACAGCAAGCATGTACGTGCATCTCGGCCCACCACTTTTCTCTAGCAACAACAGCCAAGATGTGACCTTACTGCTGCCTTCTGCTTTCTAATTATTAATTTGAAAGAGTACAAGTAAATCCACTGAACTTAGAGAAGGAACTAGAAATGGATTCATACTGTGAAGTTTAAATCCAAACTTCCCCACAGTTTGGGAGAGGCTGGATCTGGGATTTTGAGCTTGGGCCCCCATCTTTAGGGACAATGTCAAGGAACAAGCATATGACAGGTTTATGCTTAATAATATGCCTTGTTTTAAAGAGCTTAGAATTAAATTAAAATAGAATGGGCCATAGAAGAAAATATAGGTTTTCCAAAGAGAAGTGGATATAGCCTGCCTGCTCTTTGTAATTTTGTCTGTCACTGTAGATGCAGGTGCTTTTCCAGAGTTTTTAAACTGTGCCTGAATTGACTGGCTCGGTTGCCAGGGAAACTGACAGGATGATGCTAATAGACACTACTTAGGACACACTGTAAGAAGCTTAACAAAATTGTCTGACATGAAAAAACTCTGTGTCAGAGGCAATGCAACTTAGTTAATGACTACTGTGAATCTTAGTGCAGAAGTGGGAGCTGGCTGGGATTGTTAGGTTTTAAACTAATCTACATTAATATAGGGAGATATACCTATCTCATAGAGCTGGAGGGGACCTTGAAAGGTCATTGAGTCCAGCCCCCTGCCTTCACTAGTAGGACCAAGTACTGATTTTTGCCCCAGATTCCTAAGTGGCCCCCTCAAGAATTGAACTCATAATCCTGGGTTTAGCAGGCCAATGCTCAAACTACTGAGCTATCCCTTCCTCTTCTTCCCCCTGACATTTCTTATGTAAGGTGTTTGTTGGTATACACACTTGGACTGTCAGGATCACTTTGCAGCAATTTTTCTAGCCTGAGTTAGAAACACACCTATCCCAACCATCAAGAATCATCTTGGACCTATAAACTGGCATCTAGGATTTTTAAGCAATAAATCTTGTTCCGAGTCACAAGTAAGTCTCTGAATGTTCTCCAGATTTCGGAGAGATTTTAATTAAAAAACACATTTGATTTAAAATGTACCACCCATTTTGCTCTCAAACTATAAATTATGGAGGAGGGATCACGGGATGAGTGGCAATTTGCTATGGAAGATTTGATTTATTGCTTCAGAAAGCATTTTATACCAGATGTGGCAGTACTTGTAAATTAAACCCTAGATGTTATGTATTATTATGCTTTCAGGAACACGAGTTTGTCAAAAGTGTTATGCAGGTGGAATCATAAACTCTCCTGGCAATTTTTAAAGGGCACATTAAAGCTGTTCAGTAAAATCAAGTACAAAATAATCTAGACAGGGCTCACATATCTTTACAAAATGCCACTCTTTTGTAATAGCCCTTTTATGTACTCAGAACAAAGCAATTTTTTACATGAAGAAAATCTCCATGAAGTGTAAAATCATTTTGCCCTTTTCACATTATTATATTCAAACAGCAACCTCCCTCCACCTCTTTCTCCACATTACTTCAAAGAATTTCTGTTACATATCTGGAGCCAAATTCTAGTCTCAGTTACATTGGTGTAAATCAAGAAGAACTGCATCAATCTGAAGCTATTCTGAAAATACAGCAGAGTAAAGTGTGATTAATCTGTGAACAAAAGTATTGTCAAGCTTGAAATGAACAAAGGTATTGTCAATGTTAGGCCTCAAACTTCCGCTTTGCAGAGGTGAAGAGGGCAAGCTTTGCAGAAGTAAGCTAAGACTTGTGGTCAAAACGCGCTGCAACCAGATAACACATTCTATCTCCTATAAAAGGAGATAAGTTGTGCCCCCGGGCACAGCTTGTCTAACCCACTTTTAAAACAATTGGCTACAAGGAAATAAGTAAGCATAAATTATACGGTCAAAGCGACACAAGGAGATAAGTAAGCATAAATTATACAGCCAAAGCGACAACGCTAACCACATTAAAGATTTGGCTGACCCTAATTGGTTGGCCTGTTTTAAGACACGGCCGACAGATCAGATAAAAAGTATGAAGGCACGGGAGTGTGTGTGTGTTTCGGTCACAAGGGAAACCTGACCCACATCCCCTGAACCGAAGGGACGTGCACTTGTCGACTGTCTGTACCTGGCCAGTGCGGAAAATGGCCAACTGAAGGGCAACTTATTTTCAGATGAATGCAGGGTAAGTTTATGGAGTAAAGAAGTCTGGTTGCTCTAGCTGAATTGATCTTAAGTTGTATAGATACTATAGTGTTAAGAATAGTAGTAAGTAGCTAATGAATAACAACTTTACATGTACTTGTGCTTGTCTTCAGTATAACTTGCCATTTATATTCATCCTAATTCAGTGTTGGTCTTTATTCTTGCTTTTCTTATTTTGTCTGTGTTGCCTTTATAGTCGAAACTCATTAAAAACCTTTTTTGAGGAATAATCAGTAGTTTTCATTTTTCTTATAGGGGCACTACTCAACCTCATTACATCTGCGTTGGGTGGTGGGAAGTAGTGATCACCCAGGGCCCAATTAGGGTCCTGACACGTGCCTCCTTCTTCCTTTATCTCTGCATAAAGGAGCAACTCTGAGGAATGTGTTTACAGACTGAGGTCCTTAGTAGATATTTCCACACTGGAGTTGTTGATGCTGTACAGTCACCAGACCATATTCCCATATAATCTTATATCATGCAAAAAACATTTCACTCAAGTGTAGCTGCAGGATGCTCCTAAAAACTCACTGCTTGGCTTGTTGCACTTGGCTGAAGACTACATTGCCCCCTGACACATGCAGGGTGCACTGGCCTTAAATACAGGTCTGTCTCATCTTACGCGGGGGTTCCGTTCCGCGGTTAGCACGTAAAGCGAAAACCGCGTATAGTCAAAATTACATTGAGTTCAATGGTGGGCGGAATTGCCCGCACTACAGGTACGGTATTAAAATTGTTATTTTTCTCTTTTTTTGGTTTTTTTTGTTTTGTTTTTGCCGACCGCGTAAAGCTGAAATCGCGCACGTTAAATGTGCATAAGATGCGATGGACCTGTACACTGCTTGCCATGTCTTATTGCTTAATAAGTATTAAGTAGAGGCACCAAACATAAGCCAGTAACTATCAACATTTGCTGGGGAGGGTCAGAGAGATGGAAGGGAATTCCAACCAGTTTATAAGAAACAATGATTTTTTCAAACTCAAAGTTTCATTAAAAGTGAAAATATATCCTGGGTTCTCTTTCTCATGTCAACACATGGGACTATGCTCACTTGTGCATACAAATCAGGGATGGGAGTTTAAATAACGGAATACGGTGAAACAAAGTTCAGTGAACTTTTTTCCATCCTAGGGTATGTCTATACTGCAATCAGAGGTGTGACTGCAGCACCTGCACACATACCTGAGCTAGTTTTGATCTAGCTAGCTTGAATAAAAATAGCAGTGAAGCCAGGGGAAACCAGGCTTTACCTGCGACCCTAGGTGGGTCCTTGAGCGGCTAGCCTGTGCTGCTGTGGCTTCACTGTGACTGTTATTCAAGTTAGCTAGATCAAAGCTAGCACAGATACGTCTACACATGCTGCAGTGTAGGCATACCCCCATGTTAGGGGGAGGAGTCATTTCGTTTAGCGAGGAGGGAGTTTTTTGTCTCTTCTATTTGCAAGTCCTAGTCAGACTGGAAATGTAAACACCGAAGAATCATGGGAATTACTGGAAATACACTGAATCGAAGCACGAAGTACCTGAACTCTCCTCAGATTTCCAGCTCAGTTTGAAGAGGACCTCAACTTCTGAGCGCTTCTCTGAACTTAGGCCCAAGTCCACAAAAGGACTTGGGTGTTATGACACTGAACATTCCAATCCCCTGACCCAGACTGGATCCCCCTCCCACACCCTGAACCTCATTTCTAGCCCCACCCCTGAGCCCATACCTCCTCCCATAGCCCACCCCCTGCCTCAGCCCAGAGTCCCCTCGCATACACTGAACCCCTCAGCCCGGAGTCTCCTCCTGCACCCCAAACCCTGCATCCCCAGCCCCACCCCAGCCAACACCCTCACCCCCTCCTACATCCCAAACCCCTGCCCCAGCCCAGTGAAAATGAGCTAGCGAGTGAGGGTGGGGAAGAGCAAGCAATAGAGGGAGGGGGGATGGAGTGAGCAGGGGTGGAGCCTCGGAGAAGGGGCAGGGCAGGGCCTCAGGGAAGGGGCAGGGAAAAGGGTGTTCGGTTTTGTACAATTAGAAAGTTGGCAACTCTAGAGCTAGGCACTCCCTTATTCTCTGGGGTTTGAGCCACTGTGTATAAATACTTAGAGAGAGTCATGTGGGGGGAGGGGGGAGAAGAAAGACAGAGAAATGACTCTGTAGCCTGATGTTCAGAGCATCCACCTGGGACATGGGAGACCCAGTGTCCAGTCCTCCTGCTCCAATTACTATTTAAATATTTATCCAAAATGGAACAGCTTCAGTGGGAGAAACTGAAGGAGCCCCACATCAGAATATGCCAAAGCTCAGTGGTTATAATATCCCTTAGCTCTTAAAAGGTAGGATTTGAATAGGGGTCCAGGGTAGAGGATTGTCTGTCTTCCCCTGCTTTGTGGATCGTTCTGGAGCATCAGCTGGAGACAAGCGTCCAGATGCCTAAAATGAAGCAGCAGTGTGCATGCCCAGAGGCAGAAACTTACCACCTAGGGAACTTTTACAGCCAAAACATAGGTGTTAAGTGAGTTTTGGCACTTATGAGGTTAGGTGGTAGCTGAGCCGGAGTATTGGATTGGAGTGGTGCCTAGAACGGGACTTAGGCTATGTCTACGCTACACAGCTTTCAGCAACACGGCTGTGCCGCTACAGCCATGCCACTAGAAAGGCACCCAGTGTAGCCGCTGTTTGTCAGCAGGAGAGAGCTCTCCTGCCGACAAGGAACTTCCTCCCCACAACAAGCAGCGTTAGCGTTGTTGGCAGGGGAGCGCTCCTGCTGACAAAGCGCTGTTCACACCAGCACTTGTCGTCGACAAAACTTTTATCTTTTGGAGGGCGGGAGGGGAGAGGGTGTTAACACCTCTGAACAACAAAAGTTTTGTCTCTCAATTGCCAGTGTAGACAAAGCCTTAAACACCTAAGTACCTTTGTGGATCTGGGCTTTACTACTTAAAGTTTGTTCATCACATCACACCCCCATCTGGCATAAATTAAGACAAGGCATGTTCAGATAGCCCTAGAGGACTTCAGACTTTTCAGTTCCAGGTGGTTTTCTGCCATCCTTCCATTTCTCCTCCACCTACTATCCCTTCCGAATACTAGCAACTCTAAAGGGCTGCTCCAACTTGCTGAGGCAGCAATAGCTTTCTAAGGGCCATTCTGTCTGATCATATTTTATTGCCCCCTTAATCTACATTACACGCTATTTATTCTGAAATTATGTAGTGGTCCTGTGTGTATGGAAAATGTTACACCTTCTTAATAACCCAACCTGAAACAAGGCTCAGGATGATGTTTAGAAATTAAGGGATAAAACAAATTAAAGAAAAATAAATACTAAACTACAGGACTATTGCATATCATGCAAACATGAAGACTGTAGACTACCTTCATTCCATGCTCCATTTCCAACCCATTTACAGACATTCCTTCTCTTGTGTTGTTTCAAAATATAGAGACCAAGCCTACTTAACACATACTAGTTAATCATCTTTGAAGCACAAATTTAATTCCATGGCTGGTATGATATTTCTGTTATACCTAGCCCACAAGTAATAAATGTTGCTCACCTTCTATGTTGTGGTAACACTCCACCACAAAATGATTCAAGCAAACTCAGGCCACACCATAGTAGTTTGCTACATAAGAACGGCCGTACCGGGTCAGACCAAAGGTTCATCTAGCCCAGTATCCTGTCTACCGACAGTGGCCAATGCCAGGTGCCCCAGAGGGAGTGGACCTAACAGGCAATGATCAAGTGATCTCTCTCCTGCCATCCATCTCCACCCTCTGACAAACAGAGACTAGGGACACCATTCCTTACCCATCCTGGCTAATAGCCATTAACGGACTTAACTACCATGAATTTATCCAGTTCTCTTTTAAACGCTGTTATAGTCCTAGCCTTCACAACCTCCTCAGGTAAGGAGTTCCAAAGTTGACTGTGTGCTGTGTGAAGAAGAACTTCCTTGTATTTGTTTTAAACCTGCTGCCTATTAATTTCATTTGGTGACCCCTAGTTCTTGTATTATGGGAATAAGTAAATAACTTTTCTTTATCCACTTTCTCCACATCACTCATGATTTTATATACCTCTATCATATCCCCCCTTAGTCTCCTCTTTTCCAAGCTGAAGAGTCCTAGCCTCTTTAATCTCTCCTCAGATAGGACCCGTTCCAAACCCCTAACCATTTTAGTTGCCCTTTTCTGAACCTTTTCTAGTGCCAGTATATCTTTTTTGAGATGAGACCACCACATCTGTACGCAGTATTCGAGATGTGGGCGTACCATCAATTTATATAAGGGCAATAATATATTCTCAGTCTTATTCTCTATCCCCTTTTTAATGATTCCTAACATCCTGTTTGCTTTTTTGACCGCCTCTGCACACTGCGTGGACATCTTCAGAGAACTATCCACGATGACTCCAAGATCTTTTTCCTGACTCGTTGTAGCTAAATTAGCCCCCATCATATTGTATGTATAGTTGGGGTTATTTTTTCCCAATGTGCATTACTTTACATTTATCCATATTAATTTCATTTGCCATTTTGTTGCCCAATCACTTAGTTTTGTGAGATCTTTTTGAAGTTCGTCACAGTCTGCTTTGGTCTTAACTATCTTGAGCAGTTTAATATCATCTGCAAACTTTGCCACCTCACTGTTTACCCCTTTCTCCAGATCATTTATGAATAAATTGAATAGGATTGTCCTAGGACTGACCCTTGGGGAACACCACTAGTTACCCCTCTCCATTCTGAGAATTTACCATTAATTCCTACCCTTTGTTCCCGGTCTTTTAACCAGTTCTCAATCCATGAAAGGATCTTCCCTTTTATCCCATGACAGCTTAATTTACGTAAGAGCCTTTGGTGTGGGACCTTGTCAAAGGCTTTCTGGAAATCTAAGTACACTATGTCCACTGGATCCCCCTTGTCCACATGTTTGTTGACCCCTTCAAAGAACTCTAGTAGATTAGTAAGACACAATTTCCCTTTACAGAAACCATGTTGACTATTGCTCAACAGTTTATGTTTTTCTATGTGTCTGACAATTTTATTCTTAACTATTGTTTCAACTAATTTGCCCGGTACTGACGTTAGACTTACTGGTCTGTAATTGCCGGGATCACCTCTAGAGTCCTTTTTAAATATTGGCGTTACATTAGCTAACTTCCAGTCATTGGTTACAGAAGCCGATTTAAAGGACAGGTTACAAACCTTAGTTAATAGTTCCGCAACTTCACATTTGAGTTCTTTCAGAACTCTTGGGTGAATGCCATCTGGTCCCGGTGACTTGTTAATGTTAAGTTTATCAATTAATTCCAAAACCTCCTCTAGTGACACTTCAATCTGTGACAGTTCAGATTTGTCACCTACAAAAGCCGGCTCAGGTTTGGGAATCTCCCTAACATCCTCAGCCGTGAAGACTGAAACAAAGAATCCATTTAGTTTCTCCGCAATGACTTTATCGTCTTTATGTGCTCCTTTTGTATCTCGATCATCAAGGGGCCCCACTGGTTGTTTAGCAGGCTTCCTGCTTCTGATGTACTTAAAAAACATTTTGTTATTACCTTTGGAGTTTTTGGCTAGCCGTTCTTCAAACTCCTCTTTGGCTTTTCTTATTACATTCTTGCACTTAGTTTTGCAGTGTTTATGCTCCTTTCGATTTGCCTCACTAGGATTTGACTTCCACTTTTTAAAGGAAGTCTTTTTATCTCTCACTGCTTCTTTTTCATGGTTGTTAAGCCACGGTGGCTCTTTTTTAGTTCTTTTACTGTGTTTCTTAATTTGGGGTATACTTTGAAGTTGGGCCTTTATTATGGTGTCTTTAAAAAGCACCCATGCAGCTTGCAGGGATTTCACTTTAGTCACTGTACCTTTTAACTTCTGTTTAACTAACCCCCTCATTTTTGCATACTTCCCCCTTTTGAAATTAAATGCCACAGTGTTGGGCTGTTGAGATGTTCTTCCCATCACAGGGATGTTGAATTCTATTGTATTATGGTCACTATTTCCAAGCGATCCTGTTATAGTTACCTCTTGGACCAGCTCCTGCGCTCCACTCAGGACTAAATCTAGAGTTGCCTCTCCCCTTGTGGGTTCCCGTACCAGCTGCTCCATGAAGCAGTCATTTAAAGTATTGAGAAATTTTATCTCTGCATTTCGTCCTGAAGTGAATTGTTCCCAGTCAATATGGGGATAATTGAAATCCCCCACTATTATTGAGTTCTTAATTTTGATAGCCTCTCTAATTTCCCTTAGCATTTCATCATTACTATCACTGTCCTGGTCAGGTGGTCTATAATAGATCCCTAATATTATATTCTTATTAGAGCATGAAATTTCTATCCATAGAGATTCTATGGAACATGTGTATTCGCTTAAGATTGTTACTTCATTTGATTCTACATTTTCTTTCACATATAGTGCCACTGCCCCCCCTGCACGACCTGTTCTGTCCTTCCGATATATTTTGTACCCCGGAATGATTGTGTCCCATTTATTGCTCTCAGTCCACCAGGTTTCTGTGATGCCTATTATATCAGTATCCTCCTTTATCACAAGGCACTCTAGTTCATCCATCTTATTATTTAGACTTCTAGCATTTGTGGACAAGCACTTTAAAAACTTGTCACTGTTTATTTGTCTGCCCTTTTCCGATGTGTCAGATTCTTTTTTATGTGAATGTTTATCATCTGATCTGGCCCTTACGTTATCCTCCTCCATCCTCTGCTCCTGACTATAACCTGGAGATTCTCTATCATTAGACTTTCCCCTAAGAGAAGTCTCCGTCCGATCCACATGCTCCTCTGCAGCAGTCGGCTTTCCCCCATCTCCTAGTTTAAAAACTGCTCTACAACCTTTTTAATGTTTAGTGCCAGCAGTCTGGTTCCACTTTGGTTTAGGTGGAGCCCATCTCTCCTGTATAGGCTCCCCCCATCCCAAAAGTTTCCCCAGTTCCTAATGAATGTAAACCCCTCCTCTCTACACCATCGTCTCACCCACGCATTGAGACTCTGAAGCTCTGCCTGCCTACCTGGCCCTGCGCATGGAACTGGGAGCATTTCTGAGAATGCCACAATAAAGGTCCTGGATTCCAGTCTCTTCCCTAGCAGCCTAAATTTGGCCTCCAGGACATCTCTCCTACCCTTCCCTATGTCATTGGTACCTACATGTACCACGACCACCGGCTCCTCCCCAGCACTACACATAAGTCCATCTAGATGCCTCAAGAGATCCGCAACCTTCACACCAGGCAGGCAAGTCACCATAAAGTTCTCCCGGTCATCACAAACCCAGCTATCTACGTTTCTAATGATCGAATCTCCCATTACTAACACCTGCCTTTTCCTAGCAACTGGAGTTCCCTCCCCCGGAGAGGTAACCTCAGTAGGAGAGGCAATCCCAGCACCATCTGGAAGGAGGGTCCCAACTATGGGAAGGTTTCCCTCTGCTCCCGTTGACTGCTCTGCTTCCCTGGGCCTTCCATCCTCCTCAACAGCGCAGGGGCTGTCTGACCGGAGGTGGGACAATTCTACAGTGTCCCGGAAAACCTCATCAACATACCTCTCTGCCTCCCTTAGCTCCTCCAGTTCCGCTACCCTGGCCTCCAAAGTCCGTACGTGGTCTCTGAGGGCCAGGAGCTCCTTGCACCGAATGCACACATACGCCACCCGCCCACAGGGCAGGTAATCATACATGCTGCACTCAGTGCAATAAACTGGATAGCCCCCACTCTGCAGCTGGGCTTCTGCCTGCATTGTCTCCTAGTTAATGAAAGGGATGTTTAAGCAAGAAGTTTTGAATGTAGTTTGGTTTTGGGGTTTTAAGGGGAATAAAGGGAAACAGATAGAACTGGCAAGGGACCCCCGCTCCCTTCCCACTCCCCTGCGAAACTCCCTATTAGCAGCCCCTGTTTGCAAAAGCTCCCTGGTCATTTGTGCGCTGCTTTATAAAGCCCTGGCCTGTGTGAATGCCCCGCCCACTGATTAAGGCTCAGCCAATTACCAGAGGCTTCTAGCTTTCAGACCTTCCTTTGAAGCTCACAGCTTCCAACTGCCAGCCACAGCACATGGTCCTTCAAACAAACAAACAAACAAACAAACAAACAAACAAACAGACTGACAAACACAAGCTCAGCACACAGCAAGTAACCCCCAAACACAAGCTAGCATCACTTTCTAACTATAAAGGAAAATTACATTTGTGAAATGGTCCAGATTAAGTATTTTACTTAGAGCCAGAATTAGACATTAAAAACCCTCTCTTCTCACCTCTACCCATGTCATCTTTCAATCTCTTTTGTAGTCTCTAGAGAGAGTCCTAAAAATGAGTGATGGACGTGACATTTTTATGACCTATGAAGTTTAAATGGCTCTCTTCTTTGTCAAGAGTGAAGATTGTTTTTATTCCTCCTATCACTAAAAGTTAGTTCACTCCAATTATGGCTTCAGCAGAAGTAATGTTGCCCTTCAGGGAATACATTGACATTTCAAATTAAAAAACATTCCTACTAACAAGCCTATAAATCTTTCCAATTAACTGTGTTTTTCACTAGTTTATGAGTCTGTTTTCCAGTTGACAATCCTAATCTCCAGGGGTGGGTGGAGAACATCTTTGGAGGGATCTTTCCTTTTCTTGCAGCAGGAGAGAGAACTGATTCCATCAGTAATAAGCCATTTATTTCATGCAAGCAGGCTAAACAGCACACCAATTGGAGAGAAAGACCTATTAAAACTAGGTAAGTGTCCTCTTTGCTGGTTAGGGGGTCTGTAGGAAAGTCTGAGATCAGAGTCAGCCTGGAAAGAGCCAGCATAGAGCAAAATGGGTGTGAGTTGTGCCTCATTGCCTTAGGGGCTAGCTTGCTTTTTCTCCTTCTGTTTTTGGCTACTGTGTGTGACTGTTCTGGTTTCTAAGAATAAAAGTAGTGTTATGTTGCAACCTTCCAGCAAGAGTACTGTATGTTTTTATCTAACTTCTCTGTTGGTATCTTGTGAACATAAAACATGTTCTTATTCCAGAATAAGAGTCCCTTGTCTACACAAACCCTTAGGGTATGTCTACACTGGCAGAGTTACAGTGCTGGCAGTTACAGAGCTGTTCAGAGAGCGCTGAAGGGAAACCATTTTTGTGTGTTCACACTGTCAGCTGCCTGCGCAATAGCGTGTTCAGACTTGCGGAACATGCAGCGGTACTTGGAGCAGTGCACTCTGGGCAGCTATTCCACAGAGCATCTCTTCCTCTTCTGCCGCTAAGAGTTGTGGGAAGGCGGAGGGAATCGCAGGGCATCCTGGGTCCTCTCCCAATGCCCTGTGATGCATTGCTTCGCATCCCAGCAATCCCTGTGCTTCTGTCCACATTTGGCGCCATCTTTCAACGGTTTGTGTATTGCACGCCCCGCCTCTTCGGTCTGCAGGAATGGATCTCGCATTGTTGACTAATATGCTGCTTGCTCTCACTAACACGTCACGAGTGGCAGTGGAGTTATTCCTTAAACTACAACGGCAAGAGGAGTGCGACACTAATCTCATCACGTATAGTAGCTAAGACACGAGATTGTTTGTGGCATTCACGGATGTGTTGACCACAGTGGAACACTGCTTTTGGGCTCAGGAAACAAAGCACTGAGTGGTGGGATCACATCGTCATGCACATCTGGGATGATGAGCAGTGGCTGCAGAACTTTCGCATGAGGAAAGCCACATTCATGAGACTGTGCAATGAGCTCGGCCCAGTCCTGCGGCGCAAGGATACGAGAATGAGAGCTGCCCTGCTGTTGGAGAAGTTCATGGTGATTGCACTGTGGAAGCTGGCTACTCCAGACTACTACCAATCGGTCGCTAACCAATTCGGAGTGGGAAAGTCGACCATTGCACGCATGTTGACGGAAGTGCACAAGGCCATTAATCGCATCCTGCTCCGAAAGACCGTTGACTCTGGGCATCGTGCGTGACATTGTGGATGGCTTTGCACAAATGGGCTTCCCTAACTGCGGAGGGGCAATAAATGGCACTCATATTCCAATTCTGGCACCAGACCTCCTAGCACATTAATTGGAAGGGGTATTTCTCTATAGTTCTCCAGGAACTTGTGGATCACCGTGGGCATTTCATGGACATTAATGCAGGCTTTTGGACATTTAAAGGCCCGCTAGCACTGCCTATTATGGGAGGCTGGACCTGGCCGATGACAATATTCCTATGCTTATAGTCGCGTGCTGTACGCTCCATAATATTTGTGAAGGGAAGGGTGAAAGCTTCACTCAGGGCTGGACCGCTGCAGCTCAGCGCCTGTAGGCTGAATTTGAACAGCCAAAGACCAGAGCTATTAGAGGGGTGCAGCACAGGGCCATAAGGATCAGGGATGCCTTGAGTCAGCAATTTGAAGCTGAAAACCACTAATATTTGTTGCTATGCTCGGGAGTACAGTGCTTGTAATGCTAGGAGGTGATTGTGATTGGTTCAGACGATGCACTATGAAGGTTTAAGAAAATTGCCTATTGCTTTGCAGGACTCTGCTTGCTTTCAGTTAATGGAATAAAGATTGCTTTCAAACCAACACAATTCTTTTATTAAAAAACAACAACCGGAGGAGCGAGACAAACAAAAAAACACATCAGCAGTGAGGGGGATGGGGGAAGGGAGAGTCCCAGGAGGAGGTGCAGTCCTGGGACGGTTAAAGATTTGTGTATGTCCAGGTATCATATGCAACCTTGTCCTTTGGAGTACAGTGCAGCGGGTACTGTACTTCAGCAGGGCTAAACTGCAGAGGGACGGGTGTTGAGTGAAGTGGGTACTGGGAGTCCACAAGGGCTGGACTGTGATGGGGCAGGAGTGGAATGCAGCCGGTATAGACTGGAGCCAAGAGGTTGATAAGAATGTGTTGGCGGTGTGGGGGGGATGTGTGGGAAAGAGTTTTGTGACAGCAGCTGCAGGAGAGGGCGAGCGCGGAGCTGCTCGGTTTGTAGTGCTAGAAGCACCTGGAGCGTGTCCTCTTGGCGCTCCATAACTTTTAAGAGCCGCTCCATGGCTTCGTTCTGACGTGCCGCGTTCTCCTTTCTGTCTCTCTTCTCGCTGTCCCGCCACTCCTTCAATTCTTGTTTTTCAGCCACAGAATGCATCATGACATCACGCGGAAAGTCCTCTTCAGTTCTTCGTGGCCGCTTTCTAATTCTGCGGAGCCGTTCAGCCGACAATAACAAAGAGGGAGGCTGGGCTCCCAAGGTCATATCTGTGAAGCCAAAATGCAACATTTTACAGAAGCAGTATTGTTTGCAACACATAGACCACTGATTCAGTGATTTAAAACACAGCCACTATTCACATATCTGTCACTAACTGGCTGACCCCAGGCAAGCACATGAGCCACAAAACCCCCAAAATGGTGAGGGGCAGTGGAAATCAGTGTTCCAGGACCATACTGTACACTGGGGACGTGGCTCTTGGGGAGAGTCGGCACTGTAGTGGGAGCCTTATAATCATTCCTGTCCCCATATTTTCCACAAGCTGTGTTCATTATGGAAGATATCTCTCTGCTGAGGGTGAGCAGGGAATCAAGGGAGGGTCTTCTCCAAGACTGCGGCTTCCGCCCTGGACCATATGTGGCTCGCCTGTGTGCAGCAATGGTTCCCTCCCCCCGCTTCCCCTTGATGGCAGAGTGGCACGTGAAAGTTACCCTTAATGGGGCAAGAAACAAAGCAGCTCTGCCAAAGAACCTGTGGCAGCAGATTGCCCAGTATCTCCATGAGAGTTTCATGGAGATCTCGGAGGCAGATCCCCATGAAGTGAGGGAGTCAATCAACACCCTGTTCCGCCACTCAGACTAGGCATGTGGTGGTATCCGCATCATACAGACAGAAGCCTGCTTTCCTCCTGCCCTCAACAACTCACTTCAGCGATTCCCAAAATCAAAGCCACTTACCAGGGGCCTCCTCTCCTGTTTACCAAGCTCTAAGAGCTGTGACTGGCTATCCTCCTCCGGGGTAGAGAAGGGCTCCTGGCTACATGCATCTCTGACATCTGAGTCGTCCTCTGCCTCCGGGTCCCACACCCCCTCCACATCCTTGTCGAAGATTTCCTCCTCCTGGCTCGGTCCTCTCTTGACTGGCACGCGAGCCCCCGAAGTATCTATAGTGGCCTTTGCAGTGGAGGTGGGGTCACCACCGAGTATCATATCCAGCTCTTTGTAGAACCAGCAGTTCGTGGGTGCACCACTGGAGCGGTGGTTTGCCTCCCGCACCTTGTGGTAGGCATTCCGCAGCTCCTTCACTTTGACCCTGCACTGCAGTGTGTCCTGGTCATGGCCCCTTTCTGTCATGCATTGTGAAATTTGTCCATAGGTATCATAATTCCTATGGCTGGAGCGCAGCTGGGACTGCACAGCCTCCTCTCCCCAAATGCTGATGAGGTCCAGCAGCTCGGCATTGCTCCAAACGGGGGATCGCCTGGTGCGTGGAGCAGGCATGGTCACCTGGAAAGATGCGCTGAGACTACTGCACACATCACCAAGCAAACAGGAAGGGGACTTTCAAAATTCGCAAGGAATTTAAGGGGTGGGGCTCACGGTTGGTCACCTGAGGGCAGGGCAGTAGAGTTGAAACCGATGACCAGAGAGGCGAGAACAGGCATTGTGGGACACCTCCCAGCGGCCAGGCGCAGCGCTGTAATCGACCAGGAGATCTACACTGGCACCACGGCGCTGTAGCCGCAGTGCAGAAAGCTGTACACCTCGCATCGGGGTGGTTTTTTTTTTTTTTTTACAGTGCTGCAACCAGGGCTGGCTCCAGGCACCAGCTGAGCAAGCTCGTGCTTGGGGCGGCAGATTCTACGGGGCGGCATTCCGCCCAATCCTAGGGCGGCACGGCCGCTTTTTTGTTTGTTTGGTTGGTTGGTTTTTGGTTTTGGTTTTTTGTTTGTTTGTTTGCCGATCTGGCCACCCTGTAGAGGGTGGCGGCGCGAAGGAGCGGAGCGCCCTGCTAGGAGCGGGCTGCGTGCTCCGTCTGCCCCAGCCGGCGCCAGGTCTGTAGCAAGCCTGGCAGGGCAGCCCGCGTCCTTCCCTCCCCACTGACCGGAGTGGCACGGAGCCCTCCCGGCAGGCACCGCGGTGGTCGGGACCACGTGGCGAGCGTCCCACTGAAGCCCTGGCCGCCCCCCTTCTCTCTCTCCCCCTGCTCCCTTCCCCTCCCCCCCGTTTTGCCGCTCCGGCCGTGCCGCAGGTTTTTGGGGTTTTTTTTGCTTTGCCATTCTGGCCGCCCAGATTTTTTTTTTTTTTT
>NW_020664409.1:11142397-11155211 GCF_002925995.2 Terrapene triunguis
CAGTGTGTACACCTCGGGAGTTACAACACAGAAAGCGGCTTTATTGCACAGAAACTTGCCAGTGTAGACAAGGCCTTAATTTGCAGGAAACTGGGTTGTTTACCTTCCTCGCAGTAGCCTGCTGCAGATCAGCTGGGTGAACCCTGCTGACACACACTAACAGTTCATTAACGTGCACTGATCTAGTCCTCTTTGAAACAGGACTCTAACAAAAGGCAGTAACATATGAATGTGCATCAGCATGGTCCACAAAGACAGTTAAATCACCACAGATTAGTGCCAGGTAGATGCACACCCCAGCTTGCAGCAAACTAAATGTTCATGGATACAAGCCCCAAACTAGCTTAAACCATTTTGGAAGTGGACTCAAACTGGTAAATACTTAATCCACTTTAAATTCATACCTTATCTTATTACGGATTAACTTTCATGTGTAGACAAACCCTAAAATGCAGGGCCACCAGGCCCATAAAGTTAAAGCAATTTCAGCCTGCTGAGAATATGGAATAACTGGGAGCCAGTATGGTTTTGTGGAACATTTTGCATGATTCCTCAGAGCGAAAAACTAAAGCTTTTAGAAACACTAGCTTTGATTACAAGATTAGTGATCCTCCGTTGGGATTGGCTAATGCTCTTCTTACTCTGGCACAGGGCCCAATTCATGAAAAGCCTAACAGCTCGGTGCCTGGTCCTAAAACCCTTACTACACAAAGTACTGGAGATGTCCGATCTGCAGAGCTAAACAGTGATAGACAAGTAGAGTGAGGCCAAGTAGAACAAGATCTTGTCTACTCAAGGCTTTGTCCAGCTCCAGTGTCCAGAGCAGTGGTGACAGGCATAAGGATAGACAAGGAGAGGGCAGCCACTAGCACATATGTTCTGTAGAGCTGCACTGAAAAGGTTTAGATGGCACCATGATTAACATGCTTGCAGCTGCCTGGAGCCCTGCCTATGCTGCAATCTCACTGCTCCTTCCACCTATGGAGCTGCACTAGTGTCTGCAACAGCAGGACGTGGTTCAGAGAAAAAACTGGTGTAAACACCCCCTTAAAGAAGAGACAGAAACAGGCTAAGAAAGGATCCTCGAATCCCCCGTGTCCAAAACTAGTAATCTGAAGGCGAATGGCACAAAACAAGGAAAAACCAAGTACCTGGTTCTCAGCTGTCACGGGAAAGTGGAGGAGAACTGAAAGAAAAAGTGTTCCTGGAATCGATGGGGAAAGAACATTAAGAAGTTTCCACAGATGGCCGTTAGAGAGACAGAGTGTTTGGGGGAGAAGGAGTTTTGGAAGGGGCATAGGGAACAATTTTGGAGGTGAGGATCCAAGACTCAGACTTGAGAGTGAAGAAAGAAACATGGCAAAAGCCACTGAGCTTCAAATGAAGCAGTTAAACCCTTGTTAGAACCATTACAACATCCCCTACAATGGAAGACACAGGAACAAGATTGGTCTGTAGTTGTATGGTGGCACAAAATGGGGGTTGAGCTGCAATGGAATACGGTACAAGAAGCGATATCTGACACGCATCCACCCGAAATTTTCATTTCTCACACACACACAGAAATAGGCTGAAGACCCAACCCGACAAAAACACTATTGATGGCCTTCTCCCATTCTTAAAGAACATTCACCTGATGCAACAAAACTAAACCCCATAAAATATGCTGCTGTACTATAGGGTTGTGGAATCTCTGAGAAAGAGAAGAGATTATACCAATTAAGTGTCTGCCTCCCATATATTGCCATGCTATTCGCTGAATATGAATATTTTATTGACACCCTCCTCCCCCACCCATCCTCAGTGACGCACACAAATCTAGATAATTTAATACAGCTAACGGGAACACTTGAATCTGATGCTACAGTCAGATTACCAGGCTTTTGCCAGGAGGAAGCAGCCCTATAGGTCTATGGTGCATTTTTGGAGGACATCTGCCAGTCTGCATCAAGGCTCTCTACTATAAAAACAACAAAAGTCCTAGTACCACAAGCACGTTTGCAGACCAGCAGCTGCTGGCTCTGCAAGAAATCTAGAGATCTCTCAATGAGCACAGAGATAACCTGAAGTTAGAAACATTCATCATCTTTTTCCCCCTCCCATATTTGTCCTTATTAGAAACCATGACTAACATTATTTCATTAAGTACAAAAATAGAATGCATTATCTGAATATAGACTAGTAACGAAAGACGAATCTCATGGTCCCTAAAGAAAATTGAGACAATAGCGTAGGGTTGCCCTTACTACCTACAGTAGTAGAACACTGACAAAGGTGCCAGTCAGGTTCTTTGCAAAGATTGGCAACCAGCTCTTCTCTGTTATCTAATGGGAGGTCATGTGTCTAGTAGTTAGAGCAGCAACCTAGGATTCAGAGATCCTGAGACCTAAGGGCCCTGACATAAATTCAGCATGTGACCTTGGACAGAGTCTCTTAACCTCTCCAGGCCTCACTTTTCTTATTATGCCCACTTTACAGATCAATATTCTCTACTTCAGAGTTACTGTGAAAGTTAATTGATTAACATTTAATACAGTGCTTCTAAATTTGGCTCAGAGATGCTATTTCTGTACAAGCATGATAACCTGTCCTGCCCTGGTTACTCACAGCGGCTAATCCACACTCTAATCTGGTGGACAGAAGGATAAAAATGGGTGAGCGAGACTCAATTTCAAACAGTATTTTTAATGAATAAAAATGATTTCTAAAAGAGATTAGAAACAGCAAGTGAGTGCACCAGTACTACACAACTGATGCAACAACCAATTAAAATAATTTATTGCTTAAAATTGGAAAATAAAATAGGATAAAATAAAGGGAATGAATTAAAACAATGGAATAAAACAATAAGGCAGGGAATTGTGCAAAGCTGCCATTATGAAGCAGTACTGGGACCTTTACACAGAGTGGATAACAACGCAGGCAAATTAGATGGTTAAGAGCAACAGTAGGATGGCCCAAAGCCATTGCCTCAACAAGCAGGCTGTTTATCAGGGTGTTAACTCCCTGCTGAGTGGGTGTCAAATGGAAGCACAGAGGGTATTTGGAGAATGGAACTGTGGAAATACTGAACTACCCACCAACCTCTGAATAATAGTGTTCTTCACGCTTGAATCTCAAAAGTGCTTTACAAAAGGAGGTAAGTATTATGCCCGTGTCACAAACAAGAAAATCGAGGCATAGATGTGAAATTACTTGCCCAAGGTTACACAATTGGTCAGTGGCAGAACTAGGAATAAAACCCAGATTTCCCACCACCGCAAGACTCAGTTTAGTGCCTTATCCACTGGACATCACTACCTCTCTTAAATAAAGGCAAAGCACAGTTTTCTGTCATGCAGTCCTTGTAAAATAGCAGAAGAGGGTTAAATTACACTGACCACCGTCATACAGAAGGAGAGGGCTGTGCTTCCAATGCTATGAGTGTTATAGTTTTGGGACTGTTCAGTGGCCAAAGATTAAGAACTGGGAAGGAGAAGTCCCCTTACATAAGGAGTTTGGGTTACTAGGGAGGCTCATAGTAATGAAGTGAGCCCTTCTGTCTCAAACCTGAACTGCAATCCCTTAAAGCAGGCAGATGCTAGCTTCAAACATGCCCAAGCAGACAGTTAAGCGGCACCCTCATCTTGACCACGCTCCCCTTCTCCCTCAGCTCTGCACTACTGGAGTATGCAAGAGGGATGGTAGGGCACAAAAGGGTGATTTATTAGGGGGAGAGACCTAGGATTTTGGTTACTCAGGACTCTCCCAATTTTGACACAAGTTTTCCTCCCTCTGTAGCAATCTCATTAATGGTGCCCCTCTTCTGTCCTGACCCAGCAATATTTTTGCTGTGGATCCCAATGCACTGTTCCTTATCAGTGCTGCTCACTATGGCCCCAATTCAGGAAAGCACCATCCCAGTTCAGCAAAGCCCTCAAGCACATGCTAAGCCCCACTGACTTCAATAAAAGGGCTTTACCCTATAGCCCTCTTTCCTGGGGTCTTCGAAATGCAGAGAATTATACAGTCACCACTGAAATCCCAATCAAGTGACAACAGATACACTCTTCAGCAAGAGGGTGCCAAGTTTAGAAGGCCTCCATTGCTTAGTGTGGCTTATTGGCCATACGGGGTAGTCGATAATGCTGTAGCAGCTACTTTTCTCACTGTACAGAAACCTGCAGAGCAATAAGAGCCCTTCCAGAGCTGAACCAAAATGAGAGTGTGTCTGCCTCATTAACTGGGAAACAATATCACGCTCTAATTGGTTCAGAAGAGGAGGCAAAAATAGACAACATATTTCTTCACTCTTACAGAAAATCATTCAGTTTAAAAAAAAACATATTTGCTTATGTTTCCACTACTGTCTAGCAAAGTCTGTAAGCATTAGATGCCTCACAGAACATTCACCGTCTCCTTCTGGAGCCATAGCTCACAGAGACAGTTCGCGCTCTAAAAGATGTTAGAAGTGACAAAGCCTCTCAGACACATGGCAGAGGTGTCAACAGTTGCCAGGAAAAGCTAGACGAGATCTTGTTGGCTATTTGGAAGGAGTGGTAGCCACAAACATCTGTGCACTTTGACAAGGAGCACTCTTAATGGGTGTAAAAGAGAAGAGCCACACAGAACATAGAAACATAACTGCCATAATGTATTAAGAACATAAGAATGGCCATACTGGGTCAGACCAAAGGTCCACCTAGCTCAGTAGCCTGTCTTCCGACAGTGCCAAAGTCAGGTGCTTCAAAGGGAATGAACAGAACAGATAATCATCAAGTGATTCATCCTCTGTCGCCCATTCCCAGCTTCTGGCAAACAGCGGCTAGGGACACCATCCCTGCCCATCCTGACTAATAGCCATTGTTGGACATATTAGACCAATGGTTCATCTACTCCAATATTCTGCTGTCACCAGCACTCTCCAATACCAGATATTTCACAAGATAGACAATTATGGGATAACCTGTCCAGACAGGTTCCTTCCTAGCTTCAGGCAGATAATTTTGGTTTACACCCTGAAGCAAGACAGTTATGTATTTTAGTGCTATGTAAAGTAACTGTGGTGGTTGTTTTTCTGACAGAAGAAAAAGCAGACATGCAAAACATTGGTTTTAGTTAGTGCACTGATTGTAATTTGAGCAGTTTTTCCCCACTCACTAAGTACAATGCAAGTATTAAATGTTGTTAATGGCAAACGTTTTGGAATGATGTTAACTCTTAAGAAACAAAATTGATAAGCTAGCATCCAGTAACCATTTCAGAACATCCTTGATTCTGGATTAAAAAACTAGCAAGTGTAGTTTTCAAAGCTCTAAGTATACAGACAGGACCTTACAAGGCCCAGTTTTGCACTTCCCACAGTCAACAGAGAATGCAGGATCAGACACAGAAGGCCCAGGTTTGATCTCACATCACTTTAAGATACCAGTAACTCCACATAATGGATTTACATCAATTTAAAACCTATGGCTATGTCTACACTACAAATTACTTCAGCATAATTTACATGGCTCAGGGGGGTGAATAATCCACACCCCTGAGCGACATAAATTACACCAACCTAAGTGCTGGTGTGGACAGTGCTATGCCAGCTGGAGAGCTTCTCCCACCGACATAGCTACCGCCACTCGTGGAAGTGGAGTTATTAAGCCAATGGGAGAGTTCTCTCCCTTCAGCTTAGGGCAGGTCTACACTATGGGGCTAAGTCAACCTAAGTTACGTAGCTGGAGTCGACGTACCTTAGGTCGACTTATTGCGGTGTCTACACTGTGCTGGGTCGGCAGCAAAAACTCTCCCGTCAACTTACCTTATGCTTCTCGTTCCGGTGGAGGACTGGAGTCGACGGGAGAGTGATCGGCAGTCAACTAGACCCATTAAATCAACCCCCGGTGCATCGATTGCCGAGCGTCGATCCCCCCATAAGTGGAGACAAGCCCTTAGAGTGTCTTCACCAGAAGCATTACAGCTGCACCAGTACAGCTGCACCGCTCTAGCTGCTGTAGTGATAGTAAGTGACAGGAGGTTACACTTTGCAAAATACATTTTTAAATCTTAAGCCAATAGAAATACTTCCATGATTAGTGTGTGAGAATCCCAAAGGAAACATTTTAAAATAAACAAAGACATTCACTTGTCTGAAATCTAAGCATTGTGATGGTGTATGAGAGCCTAAAAGTAAAATGCTAGAAGATTGCTGTGTCCCCAAACATGAAAATTACTAACTTATTGTCCAGGATGAACTGCAAAAAGTGAAACAAAATAAATAGTAGGCAGTAAATTGGTAAAATAATTGGTAAAATTCTGTTTTAGAAGATTTTTAAAGTCCTTTATGTAACAAATCACATGCATAACCTGTCCTTTTAATCCAGTCACTAACTATGTGGGAAAATACACCTTTTCCAATATAAATGGCATTAGTATTAGAAGAGCAGCTAGCGTACATTTGTCCGTAACAGTTTATGCCCTGATCCTGTAATAAGCACCATGCAGACAGACCCCTGTGCCCATGTGGAGCTCATTGCAAGGTCAAGATGTCATTGCTGAGCTTGCATTGAAGAAAAGCCTTGCACTGAAATAAAGAGGCTCAAATCAGCAATAAAATGAAGGGAATTTAATAATTATATCCTCATGGAACTTAATACGGGGTTATTAGCTATATATTCCTTTCAGCATGATTGTGATAACTATGAAATCCTCTAGGAATCTCTTAGCCATCTCTTTTTGTGCAGCTGTATCACCCTGCTTTCTACCTCTACCCCTCCCTCATCAGTGTACTGCCTAACACCTTTTTAGTTTAAATGCCATACATATGACTCCCCTTGGAAATCTAAGTATTGTACAAATCTTTTAATATGCAGGTTTGAGTAGAACCATCCAGAACTACAACAGATGGGAAATATTGCACCTGTGGATTAGAGATTTTACTTGGCCGGGTAATTGTGTGATAATTATACTTTTAGGTGCTCAGAAATTAACATATCTAGGGCAATTTGCTGATATAAATCCAAAAATGAGCAGGAGAGAAGAGCAACATTCCCACTCTGCAAACACTTTTCCATCATTTTATTACACCTGCACTTAAATGAACAGAATTGTAAAGACTAGTCCATCAGCACTGAAATAAGGGGGATTCAATTACTACAGCAATTTGACCAAATAAATCCAACAGGGAAAAAGCCCGTTGTGACTCCAGCAACACAGAAAACACAGACCAACCAATAAGCTCAAGCTCAAAAAGAAATAAGAAGATACTGACCCTGCCCTGAAACATGTCCATGTGAGGGTTTAAAGACTAGAGGCCTGACTTCCATTTATAAGAAGACCCCTTTAACACTGCTCTGGCCCGCTGTAAGGCCCTTTTACACTGCCAGAGCAGGGCAAAAGGGCCTTAATGAAACAAGAATCAGAGTGTTGTCAATTCTTGACATTTTATTGTGAATCTCACAGTATTTGGTAGGTTTTTTTAAAGTGCCAGCTCCTGGAGGCATGTGATTAGACAAGAGTCTCAGCTTTAATAAAAAAAAAAAGTTTCTACCACTCAGGATTAGAGAGAAAACTCAGCGTACCCAGTGCTTAATTTGTGCCAGGACTAGCCAGGGTTGAGCCCCGGCACCTCTAGTCTTGACAATTCATAGCCCCAGCACCTTTGGGCTTGCCGCATCAATTATGATAATAAAAAAATTGCTTGAGCACCAGCACCTCTTTCATTATAAAGCACTAAGTGTACCCTAAAGGCTCCAAAGCCAGAGGACCAATAAAACCCCTAAAACTTGTTATATTTCATGTTCTCTGTATGTGTATATATATCTCCTTACTGTATGTTCCATTCTATGCATCAGATGAAGTGGGCTGTAGCCCACGAAAGCTTATGCTCAAATAAATGTGTTAGTCTCTAAGGTGCCACAAGTACTCCTGTTCTTTTTGTGGATACAGACTAACACGGCTGCTACTCTGAAACCTGTTATTTTAAAAGATATTGTGATTTTTAAGACAATCTCATGATTTGAGCACTATGAACAGCAATACTGAAATCAACCCCCTCTTTTTATATATGATAAGCACATCCCTCTAAGGCTATGTTATAGACGCTATAAAGTTGCTGTTTACAATGCTTTACTTTGTAGTGCTTTCTCCATGGTACCTTAGGTTCTGGAAACTGTTTACTTTGAATTTATGCACTACAGTATTTCCCAAGAGCAGCAATAGTTCATCATTATCGTTCTAAACTGGAACCTATCTACAAACATCTCTCATAAAAAAGGGATTTTTAAAGATGATCAGACATGCATAAAGATCTCTCTCTAGTTCTATCCAGGCTTTTGCCATGGCAATGTTGCACCAGACCTCCAGAGGTCACAAAACCATCCTATTTTAGATGTAGCTGGAACCTGTTTTTAGAATCCTTTAAGTTTTTATAATTGGCTTGTTACATGTTTCCTCAAAGCCGCCCTCACCTCTCCTCCCTTTTACAAATTATAAGCTAAGAAAGCCAGAAGGAGCAGACCTGACTTTGTGTTCAGAAAAACTGCCATTTGTTTGCATTGCATTGCAGGAGCTATGGGTGGAATTTTCAAAGCACTCCCCACTGAGATAACTCTGCTGCCATTGAAGTCAAGAGTAAAAGTCCACTGGCTCCAATGGGAGCAGAGTTAGGCCAAAACTGAGTGCTTTTGAAAGTCCTATTGCACATGCTTCCTTTCCCTTACCCAGCATGGAAGGAAACAGAGGACCCTCAATTTTGAGAAGGGCCTACAACAACTGCATGGAGAATAGGGGGGTTATGCAGTATCATCCCCCTACACACACACACAGCTTTGACCCCCCAAAAGCCCCTCCATGCTCAGTTCCAGCAATGGTCACACCGTAGCAGAGGCTGGAAAGGAAAGTCAGTGAGAGGGAGAGAGGAGTTAGAACAGCCACCCTGCACAGCATGTTTCCCCTCCAAACAGATGTAGAGTAAGAAATGCAGTTACTTTTACTGCTACTCTGAGGAGCTGCAAATCCCCCATAGCATGATCCCCCCTTTGACAGGGAAAAGGAAGCAACTCATGGCAGCTGGCAATGAAGGATGCAAGCTAGGAGCAGCACAGAGCTGCTGGATCTCCTGGTATGTGCCAAGGGAACTTAAAGGACTTGGCAAGTGTTTCCATTCACCACAGATCTACACTAACAACTGTCCTAGCTATGCCCTCCTGCTGTGCTCAAAATAAAACATGACAATAGTGGCAAGCATCCCACACACCAGCACCGCAGCTGGCTTGGACATTCGTTTCCTCTTGTAGGACTACTAGTGGCTCACTCCCCTCGTTTTCTCCTTTCTTTTCTCCCTCATCTCCATTTACACATCGGCTCCTATTTTCTAAGCTCCACACTGAGTTTGCTGGATGCAAGTGGAGGATCTTTCAACTCTGCCCAACCTTATGTGAGAACTGAGAGTTAGTTAAGTGTGGAGGAGGGCGTTTGTTTTGGGTTTTGCTTGTTTATTTTGGGGTTTTTCCCTCCCCTGCAAGTCCCAGGGCCATTCCAGTTCTCACACTAGCCCAGGGCAAGCTGGGACGGCCTCAAGGTATTTTGAAAGGCAAGCAAGCCACAGGGTTGTCACAGCTACATTGCCAAAGAAGCCATCAATCATGCTTGTTTTTCCACAATCATTCCCACCTGTGCAGGACTGAAGCTCCTGCCTTTCCCTATTCCTCAACCTGGCAAACAAGCCAGGAGACATCAATGGCCCTCTGAAGACAAGTGCCTTACCTCTTTAGGTCAGGGAATGGCTGCTGCCTCAGTTTCCCTCTGGCTGTGCTGTGGTTCCCTTTCATAAGTAGAGTTTTTTGGCTCTCTGACCAAACTGAAAAGAGTCCTCCTCGTGTGGGGTATGCCAGAGTGGTGAAAGGAGAGCACCTTGGTGTTTCCTGCAGCCCAGCCCCAAATAAAAAAAGAATAGAAATGGAGGCTTACTCCAGCCAATCATTCCCCAAAGAAACAAAATAAACCAGCCACTCCCAGCTCAGCCACTTGCAAAGTCCTGCAGCTTCATAGCCTTAAACCCTCTCCATCAGCACTCCCAGAAGGAGCTTTCATCTCTCCACTTTGAGTGAGTGAATGTTCTCTGATAGTGTGTCACAACAAAGGTGCTCCACTTCCTGTTTCCTCCTGGCCTGTATTAACTCCTTGGTTTCCCTTAGCCCAGGTTAACCTGCTCTCCAGCTACATGTGTTTTTTTTTTTACACCTCATCACAGGTACGCTCCACTCCCTTCAGACACAGCAAGATCCATCAAAGACAGCAGTGTGAGCGAGTGTGTGGCGGGAACATGGATAGGACACACCCAATATATTTGCCTAGTTTGAGTGTTGGGCATCCATGCCCTACCACTAGTCCCCAGTTTTAAAGAGGAGAAAAATATAGTTTACAAAGAACATCTCCAAAGGTTCAGGTACTTAAAGTACGTTATTGTCTGAAAAGGGACTGTCAAAAAGGTCACTTTCTTACTCCAAAGACCTATGTGTATTCAGAGCCAGAAAAGACTCCCTTTATTTTCCACACATTTTTATATGGTTAAGGGAAACTGCAACTTTATCTCAGAGATCATTTTTATACGATGGCCTGTGAACATATCACAAAGATGAAAGGAAA
Source organism: Terrapene triunguis (assembly GCF_002925995.2). Taxonomy (NCBI): domain Eukaryota; kingdom Metazoa; phylum Chordata; order Testudines; family Emydidae; genus Terrapene; species Terrapene triunguis. Next base: position 11,153,012 of record NW_020664409.1, read on the forward strand.
AACAAGCAACAAGTGAGTGAAAGGCTGGGGGTGAGAGCAGAGCTATGTGAAGTTACCAGTTTTCATGTGAGAATTCTGCGATTTTCATGAAGCCATCACTGTATCGTTTTACAGCAGCAAACACACCTTTTGCTGCAACTGCAACAACTTTTCAAACCTCCACAGGAAAAAGTTGTGAACTTTCCCTGATTTGCCTCAGGATGGAATGTAGCCCGTTTGGAGTAAGACAGGTTTCCCCCACCCCAGCCCCCAAGCTGGAACTGCATTTGTTTTTGTTTCACGGAGGAAAAAGTCAGAAAATCCATACAATATTTTGATAATTACAACCCAGGCAATCCCCTTCTTTGGTCTGTTAGGATTCCATTATGCAGTGACCATCAGGAGGAGAAATCTCTCTATTCCTTGAAATAAATTAGAGAATGAGCCATAGAAAGCAGGGAAAAGAAATGAGACAATGTGATTGATTGCAGCAAGAAAGCATTGTACTCATCAGGACAGATTGGAAATTTTAATAAAAAAGAGAGAGGGGGTACCAGGGATTAGCCAGTGTCACAAATACTCCTTGTCAGGATTTAGAAGACAAAAAAGAACAGATGTTGGACGCTTTACGATGAAGGGTACAAAAGACACTTACTTTAACAATTTCAAGATAAAATAATATTCGTTAAAGCAAAACATGCAGTGTAATTGGCCCCGAGGAGTCATTGACACCACTGCAAGGTGAGTGTGATGTTTGGTAGCATTCTTGCTCTCACTTTGTGCTGTTATGAATGACTGCATAAGATCCAAGGTAGTGGAGAATCAGGCCCACTCTAGCTAGGCTATCAAGAGATATTCCGTAATCTGATCTGGAAAGCCTTTACCATGGGCTAAAGAAGGCTGTGGGGTGTTTTTGGTTGACTTTTTTTTTTAAAGGTTGAGTTGAAGTATACGGAGGATTGAACCAATCTGGCTTTTAAGAAGAGACAAACCTTTGTCCCAGACTTAAACCAAACTTTTTTTGAGGTTCAGAAATGTCTGATTAGCTTTCTTGTTGTAACTGTAAATGTTGATGTGCTTCAATGCATCCTTTTGTAGGGAAGCAGAAGTACTGATAGACTGTGAGAACAGTTTATTTTTGACAAACCCAGAGAAGCTGGTAGAACTGTGAATATCACAAGCACGTGTGACCTTGCAAGATTTGCAACCCTAAGAAGCTCAGAAACATTTGTTCCTTTTTTCAGGATGCTTAAACTAAATTGTCACTGGCCTGTGTCTGTGGTGGTTCAATGAAAACTCCAGGGGCTGTCCCTCACTGGACTTTACCTTGAGATAGAAGTTCAGACTCAGCCATGCAAGATAAATACAGTACCTCACACTTACAAATCTACCCCTTACTGTAATGTGCCCTGCTTTTTCATGCTGGAAGAGGGGAAGGTAGATGGGTGTGGACTGAGGAGGAGTGGCGGCATCTGTCTTTCCACTTTTCCACATACACCTTCCTGAATGCCATCACAACTTTTCCGCACATACTCCTTCCCTCCCCACCACCGATCCCTCAGTTTTTCTCCTTTGCAATGTGGTCAACCTCACAGACAAATTACCCATGTTTTGAGTTGATTCGGGTGAGAGAACAAGTAAACAAGGCATCCAAATGGGAAAACAGTAACAAAATAACCTCCTGTTTCACCCTAAGCACATGGTGAGAGAACCATCCACTCCTGAGGGCGGGACGGCTGAACAGGGCAGAGGAAACATGGAATGGGTTACCCCAGAAGAGAACCCAATGGTATCAGACCTTTTCCTCGAGCTCAAATATGAAAATCCTGGATGCAGAGTTGGAATATATAAAGGATCTACTGCCTACTACACTAGAGAAATAAAAGTCAGGCCACTCTCTTACTTCAGGTAAGCTATCTCCTAAAGAGGATGCATGAACCAGTGTTCTAAGTCTCCTTAGGATCCAAGGGCACCCCAGAGCCTGCTTACTGCGCAGGGTGCTGCCTTGTTAATCAAAGTACTTGCTTTTTGTAACCTCGCACAGCACCACCTAGGGACGGATATGCAGTTCTGCAACCTCTCATTAAAAAGGATGGGAAACCACACTACCTGCTGGTGTTTAGTCTATGGCAGGGGTCGGCAACGTTTGGCACGCGGCTCGCCAGGGTAAGCACCCTGGCGGGCCGGGCCAGTTTTATTTACCTGCTGACGCGGCAGGTTC
>NW_020664409.1:11155611-11263591 GCF_002925995.2 Terrapene triunguis
CCAATGGGGGCGGCGAGAAGCGGCGCGGGTGAGCGATGTGCTGGCCGCGGCTTCCCGCCGCCCCCATTGGCCCGGGACGGCGAACCGCGGCCAGTGGGGGCCGCGATCGGCCGAACCTGCCGCATCAGCAGGTAAATAAAACTGGCCCGGCCCGCCAGGGTGCTTACCCTGGCAAGCTGCGTGCCAAACGTTGCCGACCCCTGGTCTATGGTTTAAAAAATATCATTTCCCTTGAGATTTTTTGTTTGTTTGTTTTGGTTGGTTGGTTGGTTGGTTGGTTGGTTGGCTGTTGTTTGTTTTAGGTTTTTCCTTCTCTTCTGCCTTCATTGGTCCAGGTTGCTAGTGTCCCCTTCTGCCCCACTAACAGGAGGGGCTTCTGGAGGCAGGTTGTTTTTAAAGTGGTTTTAGAAAGGAAAAAGAGAACGATCATGGTAAGGAGAGAGGGACTGACCAGCTGAAACTAAATGGAGGTGGAGAGCCACCCAGCACAACTCCAGCACTGGGTGAGCCTGGCCAGCCTTGCAATGTGCTGTTTGATGCATCGTCTGTGCGACTTCCAAGGCTGATGTCCTATGGCACCAGCCACAAGTAAAATCATCCTTCCCCTGGCATGAATCCTCATCCCCTCCTTGGCACAGCTGCTTCTGTGGGCACTGTGTGGAACGGATATGATTTTGCCTCTCAGAGCCAGCCTGGTCCATAGAATCCAGCTTGGATCTGCATAGGGATTCGAAATAAAAGACTGTTTGGCTCCACTTCCCCCCATTTCTCTCTAAAAGTGGTCCCTAGCTCATACTGTACTTAAGCCAGTTCAGGCCAGGCCTTAAAGGGCCAGCATTCCTGAGCAACAATCTTCCTGTAAAGGAATCTGTAGGAGAAATAGTTGCTGCACCCTATTACCTGAAGTTAGACTGGTGTGTAGTTATTCAGGCAGTTTCCCCTTCTCTTCACCCTTTTCTGTTAGTAGAAATCTAAATAAAAGCACTAGTTTCCATTTTTAAATCTCAGAATCCTAATTACTCTTCACAGTCCCCATGCTATGGGCTAAGTGCCAATTCCTGCAAATCAATACTGGCACACCTGAGCAACTTTACTCAGTGGCCTAGATTCTCCCCACATAGCTGGCTAAGCGAGCACCAACCCAGGGCAAGGGAATCCTTGATGACGTACAGCCAACATTACAGCTCCACACAGCCTTGGCTGCTGGCACAGGCATTGTGGCCAGAGCATCATTACACCCTGGCTATCACCAGCTGCCATAAGAGCTCCTTGGGTGTACATGAGAGTGGCTTAATGCCACCTTTACACCCTCTTCCCAAGTTGGTCTGTTTGCTCCTCGGCCAATGCGACGAATCATGAGTAAAGCTGTCCTTATGAGTAGGTGTTGCAGGACTGGACCCTCAGTGTGACATATATACGTGCCTCTTTATATAAAAATCATTCGTCAAAAGGACGGAATTTATGCCTTTTTTTAAAAATTACAGCACCACAGGACTTTAATATTTCCAGCGCTTAGACTTTGTTATCAAGCTTATTCCCTCTTCCCCTCCTCCTCTGCCTTCTCTCTTTGGTAAGCACTGCTTTCCATCTGGGCGTTACCATGGGCACTGAGCTAAAGCAGCAGGCTAGAACGTGGCTCTGAAAACCTCTCTACCCATGGAATCCTGCCAGCATTTGTCAGCAATATAATGGCATGTACCACCCAAACAATGTAACGTTATAGCTCATTCTTTCCCTTTCATTTTCTACACACTTAGTGGTAGCCAGAGCAATTTGTGCAAATTGTGAAATTCCTGCCTGGCCCATTTACTTTCATAAACATAACAATGCATCTTTTGGTAATGTGTTCAAAGCAGCTTGGACAATAAATTCCACTCAATTGAAACCTATGCAGTAACCATCAACTAATATTTGAGCCACTGGACTGTCCATAAATGATGTTAATACTGAGACTTATAGCTGAGTGTTTGCCTCAAACTGAAGGGGCCATTTAAACAGTTTCAAGTTGGAGAATTTTCAAAACAGAAATTGAATATTTAATTAAATCCTCACCAACTGCCTCCTCCTTCTAAGTTTTGTTTTTTTTTTTTTTTAGTCAGGACTTGAATAATTAACAATGTAAATATGGAATCCTGCAGTGATTTAAGACACCACTGATTGCATCCTCAAGTGTCTTGTTTACTTAGACTGTCGAATTACAGTGTTGAATCAGAATGAGCTGCAGACCCACAACCATTTGGCAAACAGCCAAACTATATTTAGAATGCAAGGTGTGTACGATTTCTAAACACAATTATGCCTGCAGTGAGAGGTTCCAGCATAGGAACACAGATCAGTGGTCCATCTACTCTAGTGTCCGGTTTCCAAAACTGCCTAGCACAGATGCTTCAGAGGAAGGAGCAAAAAAACCTACAGCTGACAGTTATAAATACTCTGCCTACAGGAAAAGCTTCCTCTTAGCACCCATCAGTTAGAGGTTAATTTATGCCCTGAAGCATAAGTGTTCATATCCCTTCTCAAACAACTGAGGTCAGATCCTCAGCTGGTGTAAATTAGCCTTCAATTTTAGCTTATATATTTTCATTTTTAATCCCTGCTACTATAATCCTAGGTGTTTGTCAGCCATATAAACATCCAGTCATTTTTTTTTTTAATCCTGCTAACAATTTGTAGCCTATAACTAAGTGCATTACTAAACTAATCCCTTCTCAAATGTGTTTTTCTAGTAGGCTTTGAAAGGTAGGTATTTGGTGTGACTTGATACAGGAAGGATTAGGTTATGGAGAATTAAAAGACACTATGCCATTTCTAGTCATAATTATTTATTCATGTATAGTACCCAAAGTGTGTTAGGCCTCGTCTACATGGGAAGCTTGTTCGGTATAACCTACGGTAAATTTAAACCAATATAGTTATGCCAGTATAACACGCACAACCCATGTAGACACTCATGTTCCAATGTAAGTCTGGCCACAAGGGAGTGGGGGAATCATAGGGCATGTCTTCACTACCCACCGATCCGGCGGGTAGCAATCGGTCTATCAGGGATCGACTTACCGCGTCTAGTGAAGACGTGGTAAAATCGATCCCTGATCGCTCTGCCGTCGACTCCGGAAATCCACCTCGGCAAGAGGCAGCAGCGGAGTCGGCGGCAGCGCGGCAGCGGTCGACTTTCCCGCGTCCTCACTACCAGGTAAGCCGACCTAAAATACGCAACTTCAGCTACGGTATTCACGTAGCTGAAGTTGCGTATCTTAGGTTGGACCCCCGCTGTAGTGTAGACCCAGCCATATGCATATGATTACATCTGCATAACTATATCTATATAAATAGTAAAACTCTGCCATGTAGACAAAGCCTTAAGTGCTTTACAGAAAACATGGAACGATGCTGCTCCAGGTTCTTCCTTGCCCTGTACTAATTTACAACAATGCAAAATGGGTGGGAAGTGGATGTAAAATGTTATCATCCTGATCTGGTAGCATTTAACATCCACTTTGAAGTGGTGTACAGTAAATGATTACACAAGGTGTTGGGCAACAGAGGATCAGCCCTACAGTCTCTGCCGCAAACTCACTAGTGCTTGATTCTGCACCTTTGAAGTCAATGAGAGTTTTGCCATAGACTTAAATGGGGGCAGGATAAGAGCCTTATATTCTAAGCATCTTAAGGCTTGGCTACACTTGCGAGTTAGAGCGCATTAAAGCAGCCCCGGGCGCCCTAGCTCACTACCCATCCACACTGACAAGGCATGTAGAGCGCTCTGACTCCAGGGCTAGAGCGCTCCTGGTACTCCACCTCGGCGAGAAGATTAACACTTGGTGCGCATTGGCTGAAATGTCTGGACGTCAGTGTGAACGAGATGTTGCACTACTGCGCTCTGATCAACCTCCGGAAACATCCCATAATCCCCTTAAGTGGCCACTCTTGTCATTGTTTTGTAATCACTCCAGGAATGCGGATATGCCCTTTGAAAGCTCCATTTCTGACAGCCGGCATGCTTATCTGCTCTGAGACAAAGCAACCATTACTGTGGAATGCTGTGTGAGAGAGAGAGAGAGAGGCGGGGGTGAGGGGGAGTCTCCTGCTGTCTGAATTTACAAGACAGCATGCTGACATGCTCTCAGCCCCCCAAAAACACAATCTCTCTCCCCCCACATACACACAACACACTCCCTGTCACACTCCACCCCACCCCACCCCATTTGAAAAGCACATTGCAGCCACTTGCATGCTGTGGTGATGACGCAGGAAACAGAATGCCAGGTTTGTTGGTAGCTAGAGAGCTTTACAAGCCTCTTGCAAAAAGCTTTAAGCAAAAAGCCTCCCAGGAAAACTTTTCCTGGGGTTTTTATTATTTTTTTACTTTGTTTATAACTTTTTTTAGTGGTTACATTCTTGCCCATTTAGAAGGCAGGCAGGATACATGAGCATGAGATTACAAACCCATTTTTTGAGCGCGTGAAAAGCCAGCTGCAAAGATGATATCATTGTTGCCAATAAGTTTTCCAAACATATACGCCAGAACAAGGTCACTCTTGCCTCATTGCCGAGGGAACAGTTTGCCGTTCTTCAAGGCTTATGATTAGGGAGCAACACATTTCTACACTTGCATGCTGGGATAGCTACCACAATGCACTGCTCTCTGTGGCTGTTGCAAGAGCTCCTAAGGTGGCCACACCAGTGCGCTTCCAGATGTTAGTGTGGACAGATTACAGCGCTTTCCCTACTGCGCTCTACGAAGGCTGGTTTAACTCAAAGCACTCTACATCTGCAAGTGTAGCCATGCCCTTATACTATTGTAGTTATAGTAATAATTAGTCTATTAGGTATATAAACTGGCTATCAGCAAGTTTAGGCTTGAAATTAGGAATGAAGTTCTGGAACAGCCTTCCAAGGAGAGTGTGGGGAAACCTAATTGGCTTCAGGATTGAGCTTGATAAATTTATGGAGGGGATAATATGAGAAAACTGCCTACAGTGGCACATGGCCCATCCACAACTGTTAGTAGCAAATATCCCCAACAGCCAGAGATGGGACACTCAATGGGGAGGGCTCTGAGTTACTACAGAGAATTCTTTCCCAGGTATCTGGCTGATGGGTCTTGCCAAAATACTCGGGTCCAATTGACCGCCCTATTTGCAGTCAGGAAGGAATTTTCCCCCAGGTCAGATTGGCAGAGACCCTGGGGTTGCCCTTCTCTGCAGCATAGGGCACAGGTCATTTGCAGGTTTGAACTAATGTAGATGGTGGATTCTCTGTAACTTGAAGTCTTTAAATCATGATTTCAGGACTTCAGTAACTCAGCCAGGTGTTAGGGGTCTATTACAGGAATTGGTGGGTGAGGTTCAGTGGCCTGCCATGTGCAGGAGATCAGACTAGATAATCATATTGGTCCCTTCTGGCCTCTAAGTCTTAAATAATGTTTGTAATGTTTGCCTCTTTTAGAACCTGATCTCTCTGAGACCTTCCTATGTGCCTTCCTCCAGACTTATGAAAGTGCAAGGAGTCCACTCCGGGCCATCAGCAAGTCACATACTCAGTAAGTGGTACCTGAATAAATGTGTTCCTACAGTTACTGCTGTGTGGATCTACTGTGTGACTGCTCCCTTTCTTTTGATACCACAGTATAGTTGAATATCCTTAGTTTCCTCTGTAGCAGAGTCTACTAACTGGAGAATTTGGAATTGGAAAATTGAATAAGTATTGTACTGAAAAGGTTTAGACTTTCCAGCTATGATTTTAAGTTTTGGGAGGTGCCCAAAGCTCTGGCTTTGTGCCTTAAATAAAAACTAAATTAAATTAAATAAATACACAATGAGTGCACAAGTAGAGTCTTCCATTCACTTTAAGGGGTACAGGATTGGGTCCTGATTGAAGGTGACCAGGCAAGGAAGGATCAGGGCAACCAGCAAAAAAAAAAACCCCACCCAACCATGCATTAACTCAGTATAAGTCATGAGCATAGCGTGGTGGTTCTGTTTCTTCTTTGTTCTGCATTTTAACATACAGCAAACAAAAAAAAGTGAGGAAAACAATATGACAGTGAATATTGCCACATTGCTGGGGCATCATGGAAGAACTGCCTTTTCAGGAAGCACCTGAATGGAGAGACGTCAGTAACTTGGAGCAGCAGAGTAACAAGGCCAGTGTATGCACTGGAGCAGCATGAAAAAAAAAGCGCATATATGTACTTGTGGGAGATACAGATGAATGGAACATCGACCCTGGCATCATGGGTGGCATGGAGGAGGCAGGGCAACACAACAAGGGATGAGGCAGTTGGTGCAAACCTGAATATGTACAAAGAAAAAAGTCCGGCTAGCATTAGAACCACAAGTCCCTGTATATTATTCTATTTATCTTTCAGTTTTTTGTAGAACCCACCACCTTAGTATCTAAGCCCCGATATTGTACTCACAAAGACAGAAATAGCTAATTTACACTAGCTAAACCTAACAATTTAGGCTGAAGCTACGTTCTCAATAAGAAAAGCAACAAATGCTCAGAGATATAACAGTGGGGCTTCCTTTAGAAATAATCCCCTCCATCACTTCTCCAGCAAAAAACAATCAAAATCCAGAATCTCTGAATTTCTTTTCAAACCTTCCTGTCCACCTGGTAAATTTTCTATTTGCTCTTTCTCATTCACTCTCACATCTACTTATCAAGCTTCCAAAACTCATCATAATAGAAGGGTATGGAACTGGTATAAATTGGTGTAGCTCCATAGACTTGAGAGTTGCACTGATTTACACTAGCTGAGATCCTGGATTGGTATGTTTTCCTCCCCAACCAAACAATCCACAGGCAACTGAACAGTTAGACAGCTGCTCCCGTATTAGAAATATAAAATAGATTCCCTTGCACCTTTAATCATTGCTTGATTTGCTCAGCCTGTGAAATTGAAAGTCTGTTTGGATTTTGAGGATTCTATATTTTGTGGGTGGTCCACCATTATCTGGTGTGTTTTTCTCTTTAATTCCCCCCTTCCCCCCTGACAGCAAGCCCTATATCTGATCATGGAGGGCAATGTGCAACTTCCCCCTTAGCTCATCACCATCATCTGTGGGGCTCAACAGCAATGCAAGTTGCTTTCTCCATCGTTTCTGAGCACACTGGGCCCAATTCCTATTTGCCTTAATAACTTGCAGCTGTGCACTGCCAAATGAATGTAAGATACTTACTTTGCCCTGGTAAATATAGTGAATCAGGCCCATTAGTCTGCACAGTTCTCCTGAGTGCTAGTGGGCTTGCAACTTTAATTTTTGAATTCAGATTCCTCTTGTGGTATTCCAGCATTACGTTACTTAGCCAGCTGCTCAGCTGTGTGTCTCAGTGTCTTTATTCCATTGAACAGCAGAGCCCTTCTACCTACGTGAAACAATATGTAGCCCCTCTTTTAATTCCTTGGATTTTACTTATTCTAGTGAAAAACAAAACACATTACAAGTGTAGTTTATACAATGCCTCTATTCCCCTGTAAGTGTCCAAAGAAATGAAAACAGCGAAGACACTAGATGTACTTGTAGGCTAGATCAAAAAGAAAAAGCAATGCTTATAACTTTGAAGCTTTTTATACAGTACAGCTTGGATTTTTGCCCTTTTTACCAAGACCGGCCTGCACTTTTCCTAATGATTGATTAAGTCGCCATCCTAGAAATAGCTGTAGAAACACTAATGTCAAGTGAACTGCAAAGAATGGTGTGTGTAGTTTCCAGTACTTTGGTAATTATTGTCTAGGTAATGGAGCTGAATCCTTGCACAGCACTTGATGTTTCTGTAGCAATTTGCCCCGAGGACTCAAAAGAGAACATGATACTTCTTTAGGAGTTGAAGTAGAGAGTACAGTTTAAAGGATCTAATTAAAATCTGTTTCATGGTATTCTAAGAAACTGGCCTCTAAGGATTTGGAAGAACATAACCCAGTCCAGCAGATAGTAAAATTCTCTTTCCTAAGTAACAAAACATAGGAATTTAGAAACAGAAATTAATTCTGTACTGTCCTACTCCCGAGAACCTGAAATAGAAGTAAAGGGAATGCGAAGATATGACTTCATTTTCAAAAACCTAAAGCAGAATGTAGTATGATATTTAAAAAAACAACATTAGCAATATAATTAAGATAAAGTATCAGGATATATCTAACTGTTGCAGCCACTATCTGGATTCTTTAACATCACTATAAACAACACCATTGTAGAACTGAAATAGACTTGCTCTGCTTATGGAAGATGGATATTCCTTATTGAAACAACATAGGAATGCAATTTCTTGTACTGCTTTACATCTTACAAACATGTACAGCTGCAAGACAAACACAGAAATTTATGGTGCTGGATTCAGGTCCTGCAGGTTAAAAAAACCAAAAAACTAGACTTCAATTTACATGTAAAATGTATTTCTTTCAAATTTGGGGGGTGATGCCTGTGTATTCTCTTAGGGATTTGGCCCCTGAAACAGTTTTGGAATGCATTTATTTTAATTTTAGAAAGCTTTTCATTTAACCTTGAATTCCTTGAACGGCCATCAAATGAATAATTACTTTTGGTCACTCTTAATTTTCTTTCCAATGCTTGCAGCAGGAGTGCCTGCACCTTTGAAATGCAAAATTGCAAGGTTCTGAGGTCCCTGCCTATGCCATTAAAAGCACCTTCACTGGAAGCAGTCAGGAGTTGCGGCTGACTCAGATTCACTTAAGAAGATTGATGATTCACCTTTTAAGTGTATAGAGGTTACCAGCACAAATGACTTTGATGGAGGATTTGTGTGATTCTTGCAATGCAGCTGTGCTGGGCTGAAATCTGCTGGGGAAGAAGATGGCATGACATAGCTTGTGCTAGTGGAGTGAGATTATTCCTGTGTTAGATGTAGATTTAGGGCCTGATCCCAAGTCCGTTGATGTTAATTGGAGCTTCTCCATTTATTTCAAAGGGCTTTTGATCGGGCCCTTAGGAAGAGGTGCAGGTACTGTATAACTTGAAGTCATTGCCACATCTATTCCTGCCTTTTATTGCTACTTTCCTTCTTTACACTGAAGGAAGTCTAGGTGGGGAAAATCTGCTTGCGCCCATTCAAGTGGTATTATTTCTCTCCTTTGAGAGTATTGCCCCGTATACCATCCTTTGTTTTCCACTCCTTGTATTTTTGTTCTCCATTTTGATTTTGTCAGCTGCCCTGACTTCACTTACTTTCTCTAATTCACAAAATAGATAAAACAAAGTGTATTCTTCTGCATCTAAAAAGAAACTAAGAAAAAAATACTAACCTACAGCTAGAATTGTCACCAGTTTTAGCACACAGCATATAATTCAGTCCCTCCATAGTAGTGTTTTCTGTTGTGCAGGGGATGAGTCTGACCCATGTTACTTTAAAAGCCTCTCTCCCCTTTTGTCTTTTCCATTGGCACTTATGCTCATAAAGGACCTGATTCTTCCCCCTCAAGTTACAGGTTGGTTCCCATTGGTATCTCGTATGAGGGAGGTGGAGGAGAAATGGATCCACTTTCTCTCCGTCTTCTCCAGGTGCACTGCCTAGTTTGGATGCAGGACCAGAGTCTTAACTAAAAACATACTGCAACAAGCTGAATTTAGCTTTGTATCTATTCTCTGCTTCTACTAACTTCCCTCTATCTCATCTCTTCGGGAAACCAGTGAAAAGCCCATAATCTACCACCTAAAAGACAGGCAAGCAACTAGTCAGATTTGCCAGAGTTTGCAATGGGGTCCTCAGAAGGCAGCTTTATGTCTGTCTTTGACAGTGCTTATGCCAGGGGAATCCTCTCACAGCTAGAACCAGGATTTTTATGCCACTCCAGCCTTTTACGCAGCATTAAAGGAGCCAAAATGTGTGTGGGGTGTACTTGTGGGGGTAAAATATTCTGCTGTGTCTGGGATTTGTTGGGTTCTTATTCAGTCCTGTTCTGACATCATGAAGTGATTACAGAGACCCTGCACACCGTGGGTGGGGTAAATGCCAAACTGTCTTTGTTCTAGACTATCACAACTTACACCACACACCTCATCCTTAGTTTCCAGACAGAGACATCAGGAACTCCTACAATCGACCACAGAAAGTAAACTGCATGCAGTTTAGTGTCTTTATGCTGGGGGTCAGGCATGGAGAAAGCCATTTGGGGATTGAAATCAGATTCCAGAAAAATCTCAGTATTTTAGGACTATAAAGCCCCCTTTCCATATCACTGGCAGAGACAAAAAGATTTTAAAAAAAAATTCCTAGGAAGTTCGGCAAGTACTTTAACCCAAGTAAATCAGTTATTTGCAATAGGCTTGTCTTTAACATAAAAGAAGACTCGAGGTCAGCCTAAAATCTGTGGATGCGTAGATAACAGAGCTGAGAAAGGGAGTGAAGTCCTATGAGTCTGAGCAACTGCATGCTGCTTTTTATTCATGCCAAATAGTTTGCACATTTCCAATACAAAGCTCATCATTTCTTATTCTGCAATCTCTAGCTACAGAGTGGCAGGGAGGGTTAGTGAGCTTCACAGTCAAATGCTGGATGAGTTGTATCCAGCCCAGACTAAACCTGTTTTTACCCATAAAAAAACAAATGGAGCCACATCACCCACATTCTGTCAGAAAGGAAATCTACAAGCTAACCTAAATAGAAAGCACCACTGCTGAATAAAAAGGGAGCATTTTTAAATGCCACGGGCATGGATAAAGATTTGGACAACATCTTGAGCTGCATTATTTTGTCCAAATCTGTCACAGAGCATGTACAGAAATGCAGAATCGATCTTGTGCTGACTAGGGATGCAGGTGACACTTATTTTGGTTGTTTATGCAGTGGATGTCTTGTAAAAAATCTGAGAGCATTGAGTGTAGATCTGGAACTTGTAAATGCAAAACTGAAGGCTAAATTAGATAAAGGAGCATAAGCACTATGGCATAGTGCCAAAAGCACAGTGTGATGTATTAGGAGAAGAACCTCTGAAACCTAAAGTGAAACTAAATTTATTTCTTACTGTGAGAAACAGCACGTCCTCAGAAAAGAAAGCTACATTGGTTGCATATCTACAGCTCACTGCCAAACTGAATATGCAGTGTTGGTGTAGCCATGTTTGTCCCAGGATACCCGAGAGACAAGGTGGGTGAGGGAATATCTTTTATTGGACCAGGTCCTGAAGAAGAACTCTGTAAGTTTTTCTCTCTCTCACCAACAGAAGTTGTCCCAAACTGAATACGCTGGAGTAGATGCACGTGTAAATATCAGACTTTTAACTACTAACACGTTTGGACATTATTCTGCTTAAGAGAATCTGTGCAGTAAATTACTTCACTCCAAAAGAAAATTAGAAGAGGACTGAAACAGCAGAGCAGGATGATGTTTTTAAAGGACAGGCTAAAAGGTAAGCTTCATAGAACCACATATTCAGTCTGACCTTCCAGTAAGCACAGCATAGAATGATAGACAATCAGAAGTGTAAAAACTGAATTAGACTGGATGGTAGAACAGAAAGAAAAAATATATATATATAGGCTAGGGCAGTTCCATCCTAGTAGTTATTTGGTAAATTTACTGAAGTTTATCTAAACTACAATCCAAGAGAAATTAAAAAAAGATTACCCCCATAAGAATGGGTATGGAGAAATTACGTGGATCAAGGACAATATCACAGAATACCTTTCCCCAGTCCCTACACTTGAAAAAAAATCAGCCCAACAATAAAAAAATCCTGCAATAACTATTATAGAAGGTTCCTTCATCCCTCAGTTTCTCCTTCCCCTGTGAAATTTTTTCAGCTGCTGTCCCTGGATCCCAAAAAGAGATTCTGGGATCCTGGCAGTGTATTCTGCATCTTTCTGTCTGGCTCCACAGCTCATCAATCTGCCTGATTTGTGTTACTTTTGTTCTCTTCTACATCCTCCTCATTCCTCACCAATGCACTGCATGTTCCCTCTATTGTCCAGAAAGCATATTGGGCTGAATGCAAGGATGAATCCCAAGGATTTGGTCCAGCTCTTTGTAAAATGGGCACATTTTCTGCTCTGAGCTGGCTGATTTGTGGTGGCCAGTGCTTTACTGCACTGGACCCTGCAGCCTTTGATTTTCCTGTGACAATGGCTGCGTCTCCTGGTGATACCTATCTCAGCCACCTGGTCAGACACTATTGTACTGAACATGACCTATTTCAGCTGGCCCTGGATCTTCTCCTCTCCTCGCAAAGATATCAGAGCACACTTGTTGGCTTCTGCCCATTTGAGAAAATGCTGTTTTCCTTTTGAGACTCAGATGAAGCTAAAGAAGTCAAATAAAAAAGTAGTTTTCTGTGAAAATAGCGTGCAACTCCATTCCACAGTGTGTACACTTAAGTAGCTTTCATCCAACCTGGCCCCTATGCAGCAGAGTGCAGAAAGCGGACCATAACAGGTCACTTAGGCAGTGTCCAGTACACTGTGGAACAGTAGCGGGAAGACTATTTGGACCATAATTTTTGTACAGTTATGTACATGAGTACTATTATGTTAATGATCTCCATGCACGTTGGCACTGCACCAATATGAACTGGCAAGATGGAGGACCACAGTTCCTCAAAACCAGTCTAGTCAAAACAGCATTTGTAATGCCTGTGCACCGTGAATGCAAGGGATGTGCTGGAGGGCGGGGGGGACAGACCTTGATAAGCATGCAGGGTTAAATCACATAGGTACCTTTGAAAAATGTATGAGTCAAAGTCCTATTTTCAAAAGTGACAGGCACTTAGACCCAGATTTTTAGGGCATTGTCTACACTACAATCAAAGGTGTGATTGCAGTTTGAGCAGACATACTGACACAAGCTTTAATCTAGATAAAACAGCTAAAAAACAACAGTGAAGATGCAGCGGCACGGTCCCCAGCATGGCCTAGCAATGCAAGTACATCACCAGGGTCCTTCACTGAAGCCTATGCTGCCACATCTTCACTGCTATTTCTAGCTGTGTTTGCTGGATTAAAACTAGTGTGGATATACCTACCCAAGCTGCAGTCACACCTCCAACTGCAGCATAGACATACCCTGAAACTCATAGACCTTGCAACGCTGAGCAAAAAGACTTAGATGGCCAAGTCCCATTTTCAAAAGTAACTTGGGAACTTTGAAACTCAGTGGGACTCTGATACCTATGAGAATCAAGGGCCTAACTTGCTTAGGTGCTTTTGAAAAATCCCGCTAACACAGCCTGAAAAAGAAGAGTGTGGAAATTAGAAAGGAAATACCTACAGCAGTAGTCACAAGCTTCAAGTTTCACCATTGTGCCTATAGGCAATGGTGAATAAGTGAATGGGTCTGTAGAGCAATCAGATATTTGCAACATATTATAAGTCTTTTAAATCGGCAGCTCTTGTAAATAAGTTTGACTATGTCCTCGGAGCACATAAGAACGGCCGTACCGGGTCAGACCAAAGGTCCATCTAGCCCAGTATCCTGTCTACCGACAGTGGCCAATGCCAGGTGCCCCAGAGGGAGTGGACCACACAAAATTGCAAAGACAAGTAAAGTATAACTTTGTGAATTGGGGCCTGATACTGAGAAAAAGATGCTGTAAAGGGTGATGAGAAATGCATAGTTTGTGGCCTTAACACCCAGTGAGGTGTTTAATGCCCATCAGGAGAGATCTCTGTAGTAATCCAGTTAGCTTTTAAAGCATAATTATCACTTCACAGCAGAGTCTGGACTAGATAATTGAAAACTTCAATGCTTCTAAGACTCAAATAGACTCTTTGTGCAATTAAGCAATTATTTCCTGATTAGCAACGATTTTAACAGACACAGGTGACATAGAAGGAAATATGAAGAAGCTTGAGCTTTTGCAGAGTGACTCAATTAAGTAGCTGATTATTTTATCCATTTATGTAATTAGGTGGGCTCAGCTGTACTGAGTCAGACCATTAGCTCTTCACAAGCCTGTTTAAGGAGACAGGTGTACCCACACCCCTAACAATACAAAGGAGAATACCAAAAATAGAAATATATGTGATGGTCCACTCTCTTGCTTGGCTGAGGGTTGCCTATAGCAGACGTCACTTCAAAGAAAGAGAAGCATGTGACTTTCAGAGATTAAAAGAAAAGCAAATTCAAAAGACTCTGAGAGACATATCTACCTGTAAGTAGAAGAGAACTAACATATAAAGAGAAAAAAACAAAAAAAAATAGATCCTAGGCTCAGTAATCCAATGGAACACAATTCTTTTTTATCTTTTGTCCTCAGCAGAGTACCTCTGCCATTACTCATATACCCCTCAACATTTCACTTGACAGCAACTTCCATTGGTCCAGAAAGATTTGATGGGATTTGATTTGGAGCCACATAACGCTGCTCCCACAGGAGCTTCTCCCTTCTTTCACTCTCCTGGGCCCAGTACTTCAAGGCTCAGATACAGGAACTCAATGTCACTGTCTCCTGTGGCGGTACAGCATGCTAACCATAGGACCACTGAACAGATGTACAGTATGTGCTTAAGGCACAATCATCCCACATTGAAGTCAATAGGAACTTTGCCACTGACATGAATGAATGGAGCCCATCTGGGGTATTTTTTTCTGAAGTTTAGGAGTGCTGGAATGACAGAGATAAGTGCTATTAAAAAAAAGTTTCCTTGGCCTAGAAAAAAAAATTATTTTGGACACGAGTGAGTCAGCAGATGGAGAACACAGTCCCCAAATAAAGCACTGGTAACTTATGCAAGAGGACACAGAAAGAAGAATATGTGAGGAGTCTTCCTCTCTCACAGCGGCCATAGCAAAGTGTTGTTTCTGATTGGTTGGAGTGTGATAAGGATGACTAGCTGACCACTGCTGCTGATTATTGGTCACTCTTTCAGAGTCAGATACAAGCAGCATCACTGACAAAAATGAAACAGTTTGCAAGATACCTGAAAATTTGAAACTGAGCATTTGAAGAGATTGACACCTCTGATGGCTGAGCTGGCAGCCTCATGACCCTAGTGCCTCAAGAGATACAGAAGATGCTGTCTAGACATTCTGGTGACACTTGGATCACAGACATCTCAGTGATCAAATAGCTGGTGCAGTGCAGTGACACCAGCATATTCTAGACATTTTAAGATCTGATGAAATGCCCTATATAACTATTGATTTCTCCCATAGCATTCTCTTTTGGATCATTTCATGCCCTCTTAAGCCCTCCTTGGCAATGATTTCTTGAAGAGAAGCTTCTTGCCAAGAGATATTGCTTTTTATCTATTCCTTTCCCTTGGCTTGCCGTCTTGTTCTGGACTGATTCTCCTAAAACTCCAGTCAGTCACCTTGAAATACAAAGCACTACATTAGGTCAAACACGTCAATGAGAATTAACATTCTTTAGGCTATACAAAGTTTTAGAGGAGTCTAAACGTAGGGCCAGATGATGAAAATCAGCATAGCTTCGTTGATTTCAGTGCAGCTATTTCAATGTCCTCCAGCTGGGCTTTGACGCTAAACTAATATTTCTAGCATTGTTGCCAACTTTATTTGACATGCCACTGCTGAAGTGCCCATGCAAAACATGTAATGAGGCTTGTGAGACCTAACTGCTAAGCTCGTAGGGTCATGCTTCCTACTGCATACATTGGCCATGTTCAACAGAGAACATCACAACTTGCAGATCTTTAAAGAGACTTCAGTTTTAAAAACCACGCTTCTGTCTAAAAGAGACATTCTCCTCTAATCTCTTTTAGAGTTCTAGTACTCTTAGATGTGTTACTTGTAACAATAAGTACAAAATTCAGTTGGTTTACTTTGTACATTTGACAGCCCTTTGTGCATAGTGAGTTTCATTGTTTCCCTGTATAATCAGTTTTCCATTTTGTTCATGTGAGTTTCTGATACAGCAACAGAAGAGACTCAGAAGGAACAAAAATGGACACCGTGTAGAATCAAGCACATGGGTTTATTACGCACAGCACTGGCGGAGTGCCACTTAGCTTATTAGGCTCAGAGACACTGCCAAGCAATTGATTACAATGGATTATATGGAATCTTCATGGGCGGAAGGAAGTGACGGGGTGAGAGGTCCCAAGCCCCTGGATAGGTCTAGCAGCAAGACAAGATAAGCACAGTAAGCCAGTAGTCTAAAGATTACATAATGTTTCTGCCCATGGTTTCAGATTAACATATAACATATTGTTAGTACACAGGTGTTTTCCTTTAAACAATGTATAAAGTGTATAAGTATAAAATATATATGTTGAATTCTGATTTGGGGTCCATAGGAATGAGGTAGCTCCTCTGATTGTCCAACAGGTACATTCCTGGGGATTAAAGCAAAAAGACACTGAAAAGTACATGGCAATAGAAATTGTTTTTCAGGTTGCTCATTGTGTTTCTAAAGGCTAACATTCGCATCTGGGAGGAAAGAGGTGCACCAATTAGAAGGGGGGATGTCATATCTCATACTGACATGCTTGAGCCTCTCCATGAAGTGAAGGTTGTATGTGGGGAGGGTATGGCTCTCTCTTCCCGCAGAAGGAGTGGACATAGATATTTTGGTTTGTTTGTAGCTTCTGATAAAGTCACCAATTACTGCTTGCCATCTGGCGTTTTGCTGACCGTGCTTATCTTAGGCTGGGTCTACACTACAGCGGGGGGTCGACCTAAGATACGCAACTTCAGCTACGTGAATACCGTAGCTGAAGTTGCGTATCTTAGGTCGACTTACCTGGCTGTGAGACGGGGCAAAGTCGACCGCTGCCGCGCTGCCGTCGACTCCGCTGCCACCTCTTGCCGCGGTGGATTTCCGGAGTCGACGGCAGAGCGATCAGGGATCGATTTTATCGCGTCTTCACTAGACGCGATAAGTCGATCCCAGAACATCGATTGCCTGCCCCCGGATCCTCCAGTAAGTGTAGATGTACCCTTAGTAAAAAACAAGGTTGTCTCTTGTTTGTTCAGCTTCTCTCAGCTAATATTGTTCACTGTTTGCTAGGCCTCTAGGCCTCTTTGACCAAGCTTTGGACTTTGGGCCTGTGAAAAGTTGCTGACATAGCCTGTGTCAGGATTTTACATATACAGCACATGGATTTTGGCCCTTCAACTCCTTTTAACTCATCTTTTAAAATGGATTAGATGTCAGGTTAATGCTGTCCCTTTAATTGCTGTCAATAAAATGAAAATAATATTCTACATGTATAGAGCACCTTTTGACCTGAAGATCTAAAGATGCTTTGCAAGCATTCTATGTACAGCACCACTGAAATGCAGCCGCCTCTGGGATAGAGGCACCACCCAATCAGTACCCTGCACAGCAATGAAAGGAAAGAGAAATTTGATCAGAACACTGTAATATGGTGACTGAAACTGGAAAAAGAGGGACAAGTTTCAGGAGGAACTTAGTACATTGTGGCATCAAGGGGCTCAGGAATGGAAGATGGCCCCCTGAACTGCTTACATATAAAAACTCAGCTGTAGCATGTAATATTGGCATCTGTGCATGCTCTCTAATGATGATATCTGGTTTTATAATCACATGGTCACTCCTTACTACAAACAGTGCAGTGGCTTGTTCTGCCATTGATGAGGCTCCACCACCTAAATCCATTTTTGCTTCTCCTTGTGGTTTTCATTGTTAATGCCTGAATTGGGTGTACATTACTGCTATCAGCACAGTTGGATGTCCTCAAGAAACAGTAAGCTAGTATCCTCCTTTGTATGTATCCTTTGATTATACATCTTCCGTTCCTCCTATAGGACTGACTCTCAGGGATACAGACACTCCCCAGGTTACCCAAACCCAACTTACGCAAATCCGCACTTACGGAAAAAGTTCTATAAGTTCCATAAGCTTTTTTTTTTTTTTTTTTTTTTTTTTTGCGTAATTGTCGGGTATACATTCCCAACGTATGCAAAATTCGACTTACGCAAGACGTTACGGAACGGAACACTTGCATAAGTCGGGGAGCATCTGAAGTTATGACATGACATAGCTGTTACCTTGGCAGATTGCCAGCCATTTTCTGAACATTTTTATCATAGTATTTTTAATTCCTGGCACATCGCTCTTTTGTAAAGGTTAATTATCTCTGGCTCAAGCATCTTGGTAGGTAATGACACTCAGATTTTTGTCCTTCTGCCCACCAGTCTCTGAACTAGTTATACTAATGAAGGTTTGTGAGATGCACTGCAATACTCTAAAATGCTGTGTGCGCATCCCTGGAGCCCACCAAGACCTTTTAAAAAAAAATCAAACTCTTGGTTATTTGAACTGACTTTTCAGCTAAACCATTTGTCAAGCCCATGCCAGACACAGACAAGATGTGCCTGAATTGATATATCAAAGAAAACTGCAGAAAGGAGCCACTTGTGAGTTGTGGGGCATTACTATTAATTCATTTGAAATACCCTGGAAAAGTGAAATGCCATTTGCAGTGTGTTATTACATTGTTATTCAACATATTGTGCTACAGCTCTTTTTTTTTTTTTTGTGGCTCTTTGCTTTTTTGGGGGGTGGAGGAGAGCAGGGACTGTGTCTTCCTATGTGTCTCTGTAGTGCCTAGCACATTTTGGTGCTACTATAATAGATTACTAAATCAGTCCATTTGCCTCTCTTTTCCACTAGATCTCCTACAGGTCAGCAGAAAATTACAAATTGGTGTCCTCATATGCAATACCTTGTCTCATTCAAATCCTATTGAAGACCCTAATATAGTTATATTCTGAATGATTGCTGCAATAGCTAAAAAGATATGATTTACAAAGATTAAAGAATCAAGAATCTTAGCACACAAGACTAAGAAATAAGCTCTGATCACTCTATCTTTTCAGTTTTATATCCCTGGTTACATTATCTCTAGTCATTTGTTTAATTAATTGTCTGAGGTGAGGGAGAGAATTTGTTTTCATATCTGTGTTTGAAAAGACATCTTCCTCTTTCTGAGAGAAAATTAATTGCCTCACTGCCTCTGGAGCTGAACATTGTTCAATGTAAGAACAGTGGGTACAAGTATTTACTACTTCAAAAATGTGTCCATAAATGAAGTCATAAAACATTCATTTGACCATGCGCCAAGGAAAGAGTTTATTTTTCATCATATTCACCAAGAATCAGAGCAGCTGGAGAGCACTGTTTACAAACCTGCAGCTTCCAGACGCACACTGGCCTGCCCAGCCCTGTGATGCCAGCACACCCCTTTCCCTCGCGGACGGGCCTGCACCACACCGCCCCCTTGCCCAGTGCCCCCTCGCCCAGAGACCTCCACCACAGTTCTCTATGCCCAGCCCCCACCCCTCCCAGAGACCTCCCCCCACAACTGCACAGCACCCTGCACACCACACCGCTCGCCCAGCACCCCCCGCCCATAGACCTCCCCACTGCCCACCACCTTCCTCACAGTCCCAGCATCACAGCTGCACAGCACCCCATGTCCCTGAGGGGATTCTGCACCAAAAAATTAAAAATTCTGCGCACAATATTTTAAAATTCTGCAAATTTTATTTGTCAATAAACAAACGTGGAGGCTCCAACATGGCAGTGGGGAGCACAGGCCACTGGTTGCATGGAGGTGGGAGATTACCCTGCAGCCTCGCTCCACCCCACCCTGGGACAGGGACTCGGCAGTGAGGCTGCACCCGACCCTGACACAGTGCAAGGGCCAGGCCTGCCCCAGAAACACCCTGGGGCCCTGCCCCCCTGTGCCAGGTGCACCAGATATGTATGAGCAGGCTCAGCCCAGCAGCAGGATCCAAGCGCCAAGGGACTTAGTGTGGGGGGGATCCAGGTGGGGGTAAGAGTTCTCTGTGGGGCAGTCTGGGTGTGGGTGGCTCAGTGGAAGATCTGGATGCACAGAAGCTCATTGGGGGGTTCCAGATGCAGGGGCAATGGGACTCTGCAGGGATCCAGGTGAAGGTATTTGAGGGTCCAGGTGCAGGTGGGTGGAGTTCAGTGGGGAGGGTGTCTGGGGGGGCTCATCGGGGTGGTACAGATGCAGGAGAGGTGGGGCTTGTCAGGGTGAGGGTTCGATAGGCCTGCTTAACACGGGAGCCCCAGCTTCTGCCAGGGAAATGCCGCATGCTGGGCTCCAGCTTCCCCCTGCCCCTGCCCCTGCTTCCCCCATCCCCTTCTCTTCCCCATCCCATGCCCCTTCCTCGCTGCTCCATCTCCTCCCCAGGCTCGGGGGCAGTGGGGAAACTGCCCCCAGCACGAGCCGGCAGAGTGGAGCCGGTTGGGGCCGGGTCACTCCACTTCCTGCCGCCTGGTCGCTCCACTTCCTGCCGCCTGGTGATTGCAGGGCAGGCCCGACCCTGCACTCATGGGGCAGTAGGGTAACCAGACAGCAAACGTGAAAAATCAGGACACGGGGTAGGGGGTAATAGGAGCCTATATAAGAAAAGGACCCAAACATCAGGACTGTCCCTATAAAATCGGGACATCTGGTCACCCTATGGGGCAGTGGGAAATGGAGTGACCTGGCCCCAGCCTGCTCTGCTCTGCTCCCCTGGCTCCCAGCCTTAGGACTTGGGGGGCAGGAGGAACCATCCCCCAGCACTCACTGGCCGCGCGGCTGGGTGCCGGCGGCGTGGAGCGGGTTGGAGCCGGGTTGCTCCACTTCCCGCTGCCCAGTGAGTGCAGGGTGGGCCTGACCCCTGCTGCAGTCCCCCCAGACACGTAGCTCAGGGGAGGGGATTTGGGGGGGGGAAGGGGCGGAGGCAGCTTTCCTGTCCGGTTCAGCCGGCTGAGGGATCGGGCTGGCCGGGGCCAGGGCTGCCCAGAGGATTCAGGGGGCCTGGGGCAAAGCAATTTTGCGGGCCCCTTCCATTAAAAAAAAGTTGCAATACTATAGAATACTATATTCTCGTGGGGGCCGCTGTGGGGCCCGGGGCAAATTGCCCCACTTGCCCCCGCCCGGGCGGCCCTGGCCGGGGCCCCTTCTGACTCTGCGCCCGTGCCATGGTAAACCCAGTACTGCCAGGAACAGAGAACTTGTTCTAAAGACAAAACACACAAGAAGCTTGTAAAATTTTTGCTCTGAATGTAAATCAAATTCATGGGCCCAACTTACGTTCTGACTTACTTGTTTTATGCCAATTGATTTAATTGGAATTACTCCTGAATTACATTGGTGTCTCTGAGATGAGAGCTGAAGAAAAAAGGCCTGAGGGTTTTTTAAAATAAACATTTATCTTGGGGGTTGCAGTGTTTCATTTCATTTGTCAGAAAATATGGAGAGTACAGAGCATCAAATAAAAGGAAAATGCAACAAATGTAGGATAAGAAAAGAATTCCCGTCTAGTTTACAAATACATTTGTTACAATATACAGATATTGGTAAAGAGGTGTAAAATTCTTGTTGGCCTTTTCGTAATGGATTTTGTTCGTTAACAGAGTGTAATGTGGTTATTGCTCAGTGTCTAACGCTCAAGAGAATAAAAGTAATAAAAAGCTGAATGTTGAAGAGAAGAGAGTAGGGACTGTGGTGGGAGAAGATGGACAAGGTTAAAGCAAGAGGAGTTAGTGCTAAAGGTGTTTGAATGCAAGAGTCTTCCCTTGGCATGGATTTCTGGGAAGACTATTCTTTTGAGACTCTGACTATATCTGTAAAATGGTAGCAAACTCTAGGGTCTTGCATTGCAGGTGTTCTTGAGTCATTCTGTTAGCAGTTGTTTGAACCCTGTGTGAAGGTGCAGTTATTATTGCTGACTCATACTAGTACTATTGTAGGTGGCTACAACTAGCTCCAACAAGGATGGAGAGATTAGAGCCTCTCTCCTAAGCCAAGCAGGGAGGTCAAGGACAGAAGTACAGCAAGGAAATCTCCAGGAACAACTGAACTTGGGGAGAAAGTTTAGTCTGAAGTTGATGCTTTGTTTGATTGTTCATTGGAATGGGCAGCTCAAATTCATGCTGGGGAGGACTATTGAATATTGTTACTCTCCAGATACAGTTAGAGAAGAAAGGGAAAGTGTTGCCTTGCCAACTCCACCTCCATCCCAACTGCTGACTTTGCTAAGTAGAAGCACACCGCAGGCAATAAGTTTGACTGAGTAGCATTATACAGGGCTTCTGAATTTGGGCTTAGATGGCATAATATTTAATACCTATTAACAGAAAGTCAAAGGCTGTAGCAATGTTAATCATCCATTGAAGAGGCCTTGAGCTACCATGGTAGCCTGTTTTAATTGGGTTTTCTATTAAGCCAGTTTTTCCTTTGTGATTTATCATACAGAAATGAAACATTTATTATTTAGTGTGGTCTTAAGGGGAAAATAAAGTGATACATCCCCGGGAGAAACACTGAAAGCCCTGAAGAAACCAGCTAACAATATATAAGTTACTCTGCCTAAAATGCAAGCTCTGGGATAGCTCTCCACATCATTTATTTACCACTGGCAGCTCTACAAGTACCCTGTGGTAGCCCATCTGGCTGGTAAAGTACCTAGCATCATGCATCAGATGGATTGAGGAGTACTTCTGTGCCAGGCCTGGGAACGCTGAGGATCAGGTGCTGAACGAATCTCACTTCACTCAGCTGCTTTAACTGTGTAAACAAACCCCAGCCCTACAGCAATCTTACAGAGAGCTGAACCTTTAACCACATCATTTTTAGCCCCTCATGAGTAATTTGTCTTCAGGCAAAAGTAAACTCAGCTCTTATTCCACACAATTACCTTAGTATAACAAGCAGTTACCATTGAGGCAGTGGATGCAATTGTGGCCCTATTGACGCCAATGGGTGTTTTGTCATGGACTTCACTGGAGCCAGGATTTCACATAGAATGAAAGAGTTTTAGATTTTAAGGCCAGGAAGAACCATTATAATAACATAGTCTGACCTCCTGCATGACACAGGCCAGAGAACCCCAGCTCGTAACTTCTGCATCAAGCCCATAACTTATCTGAGCTAGAGCATATCTTCTAGGAAAAAAGCAATAGGGTGGAATTCACAAAGGGACTTGTAATTCTGTTATGCTGTGTCTGACAGCACTGACCTTTTAGGCACCTAAAAAAAAAAAAATCACCACAGGAACAGCACTGTGATCCACAAAGCCAAGTTAGGTGCCTATTTCTCCCCACTCAATGTAAGGAGCCCCGGTGCCTGAGAACATGATCCATAAAAGCCACAGTGCTAGGTAGGGAGCCACCTCAGCTAGCCAATGGGATAGGCTGACCAGAGGGTGTGTGCTAAGTCCCTCCCCTCTCTCAGAAATAGACACCTAAGTCCAGGCTGCAGAGAGGCACTTATTTCTGCTAGAGAGACACTAATGGGAACCAGCCACCTGCAGTCAGGCAACTTGGGCACCTACAGTGCTTCTTGCAGGAAAGAGTTAGGTGCCTGCCTTGCTCCATGCAAAACAGCTGAAAAAGGCGCCCACATCATTACTTCTAGCCCAGTCGGTTGCGCACTCACCTGAAATGTGGGAGAAAGGAGACTGGGAGAGAGGATTTGAACAGAGGTCTTCCACACCCAGGTGAGTGCTCTACACACTGGACTGAGAGTCATTGGGCCAGAAGAGGGAGATTAGTCCAGTGATTAGGGCACCCACCTAGAAGGTGGGTGACTCTGGGTCCAGTCCCCCTGCTCCAGCAATTCTTTCATTATTCATCCAGAGTGGAACAGCATGAATGGGAGCGACTGAAAAAGCCCCATTGGAATGCCTCTTAGCTCCGTGGTTAGAGAGGTGGGACCCAATCTGGTAGGCAGCCTCTGAGCACATCTACCAGATCGGGCCCAGCACACGACTGAGGCGGACAAACATTTATCTTCCCTGGGTCTTTAACGGCTTTGGGGCTTCAGAAGGAGAGGGGCACCTGGGCATTTAGAGGCAGGCAACAGCATGCATGCCCCATCTCTAAAATATAATCTCCTAGGGAATTTTTACAGTGGAAAGTTAAGCACTGACTGAGTTTAGGCACCTATAAGCCAAGTGAGAGTCTCATAGATTGCAGTGGCCACACACAGGGGCTTAGGCACCTCGCTCTGGAGATGAGACACCCAAGTTGCTTTTTGGATCACACCCATAGTCTTGATTAAAAGACTTCAAGCAGAAGTAGTTCTAGTGGTTAGTTACCCTGGATTAAAAATGTGTGCCTTATGTGTAGCCTTCGCTTCCAGCCATTGGGATTCTGTTATGGTGTGCACTCACCTCAGAGTACTCCCTGGAGTCCAGATACAACACTGCAGGGGTCTTCCACTCTAGCACCTCATTGCCCATCCTGGTTTGGGGGAAGTAAGTCACTTGTGGCCTACCTTTCTAGCAAAGTCACCTCTCAGTCCACTCCCCTTCCAGGGTTAACAGAAAAGTCCACAAACAGGAAAACCCAAAGTCTATTGGTCTTTGGCTCCCATCTGGGATTCATCATTCTTGGCCTCTTTCCCTCTTGAAACCAATACCTCCCCTCCGGATTGATCTTGTGGGGAGGCAGGGAACCTAGGCTCACCTTTACCTCTGGGTTCCAGCCCAGAGACCCTGTTTTAGGTGGCTAAGGACTCCTGCTTCAATCCCTCTCCACTTCCATGGGCTGCTCCTACCTCTCCCCACTTGTCAGCATTTTCACTGGGTCTCTACAGACTCAGCTATTCCCACCCTAGGTTTGTGGCTCCTTCCCAGCTAGCTGCTGAAGAGCTCCTCGGAGACACTCCCAACCTCTATGGCAGCAGCTGGGCTGTATTTCAAGCAGTCCTTCTAGTTTCCCTCCTTAAGACGGGGTCTGTCCCAACCCTCTTTCTGGAGCTGTGGATGGATTTCAGACAGTCCGTCTGTCTCTCTCCTTAAGGCAGGAGCCCCACACCCCTTCTTGGAGCTGGAGTTGTAACTTAGGCTAGCTGTAGGGCCTTAACCAGCTTCACCTTGAGCTGGCCCTCCCTGCCATTAACCCCCTGAGGGTTCAGCAAGTCACACTTCTCTTGAAGGCTACCTTGCTATGAGGGAGGAGGAGGCATATATGCTTGTCCCCTTCCTAAAACTCATCCCTGAGGGGGGGACAGGAGGAGGGACCTTGTCCCACCAACTCTGTGAGGTTCCTGTCCTAATCCCAGGCCCTTAAGGAAACCATAAGGGGATTCCCCCCTTCCCCAAGCACTACTTACTCCCTGGACGGTTTCCTCTTTCCCAATGCTTCATAGGTCCTGGTATATTAGGCATTCCAAAATCTTAAAATGGCCACACCACAGGATGGGGTGGGCTGACCCGTAGGCACCATTACCATTAAAATATACATGCTCCAAGTCCTTCACTTAAAGTCCAACAGAAAATAGGGGGAAAAAACAACTGAATCTTCAGCCCAGCTGGTAGCCATCTTCCTTGCAGGCTAGCCCCAGCTTCACACTGGGTCCTAGGCTGCACAACACCTCCCTCCATCCTGAGTCTGTCAGATTCCCCAGGGTTTCAGGCAGGTTAAATGTCCTGATCAGGCTCCCAGGCTTCTCCCAGCCCCAGGGGCAAAGCTCCAAGCTATCTCTCACCGGAGTCTCCTCCCTGGCCCTCTTCTAGGGCCTGTGGTAGCTGCTGCTTGCAGGCTTCTCCCTTTCAGTAAGGGCTTCTGCTATGCCCTTACTCAGGCACTCTCGCATGCAATAGGTCAGTCTTCCCCTTCTGAGCTGTCTGGCTCCCTTTTAGGCTCCTCTTCCAAGAAGAGCAGCTTCTGCAGGTGCAGCGGGGTGGAGTCAGCTGGGCCCAGAATGGCTCCATAACCCTTCTGTCCCAGTGTGGAGTTTATACACTGCATTATAGGTGCCTAGAGAATGTAGGTACCTATGGGGTTAGGCAGAAGCTGAACAGTTTGTGAATGCCATTGGTGCCTAAATGTTGGACTTAGCCACCGAAAGGGGCTGTTAGGCACCAAAGTCCCCCTTGTGAGTCCAGTCCTTGGTCTTTAGCCTCATGACTCAGAAAACCTGAGATAAGTAGAACTCATGAGATAACCTCAACATAGTGCTGCTAAACAGGTATGTGAATAAGGAATTACTCTCCAAGTCCAAAGCAAGATCTGTGGCGACACAAAGAACCTGATTCTCCTCACACTTACATTAATGTAAAACTAGTTATTCCACCACTGACTTCAATAGAGTTACTCCTGATTTGCATCAGCATAAGTGAGATGAGAAACTGGTTCATAATACCCTGTGGATGAGGGAAAGGGAAAGGAAAAGCAGCAAAGAACCAGAGATTTTATTTGGGAGGGCAGTCTCCAGATGAGGCCTGTATGCATCCATTACATTTCTCAATCCAAAGACATTTTTAGTGTTGCATACCTTAGCAGTAAATGAAAAAAATATCATTCAGGCTAAACCGGAGAAAACTCATCTTCTGGGAGCAATATGGAGAAATCAATGATATTTTCTTTCTTCAAGAGAATTTAAAGAAAACGTCAGAAAAGAATCTCCAGTGAATTTAGCTCTGTTGACTGTGCCAGTCATTTGACATATGGTTAAGGACAAACCTCAAAAGGGAGATTTTTAAACTCTGCAGGCACAGGCATAAGATTTACATCAGCCAGTTCATCCCCATGACATCTTCTCAAAAAAGTGAGCAATGTTTTAAATGGCAACCGGAGACAATGTCAGCAGGATGATAGTCTAATTGGAATCTCACTGTTTAATAAGCCAGACAGTGGGGGGGGGGGGGGGAGTTGGAAGGAGGAGTTGTGCCCGTTTACTGTATGAATGAAATGATACAGCTTATAATTGCTATGTGTTTGTGTTTGAACAGCATCAATTAATTAAGGGTGATAATTCTAGTACAGAACTTCAGTTATTCTTTTAATTCAGAAATAAGATATTAAATTCTCCTCTGCTTACTTGTATCGGTGTGCAATCCCATTGGGCCAATGCCTTCAGAAAGTCCATTGGGATAAAGGCTGAACAAAATTTTTACCATGCAGAATAAAAAGAAATATTGTTTCTCTCATCTCTTTGTTCAGACACCAGAGAGACATTTATTTTGTCATAACATCTATAAATCACATGAACTATTGGCATGTGCTTTCTTCAGCTGACAATACTTTTGAACAGAGGTTAAGTTCAAAAAAGTCCCTTAATGCTACCTGCACTGTCTTTTTTGTTTGTAATTTGACATGTTCTCTAGGAAGTAACCCGGTGTGTTGCGTCAAGGGCTCATGCACTTTGTTCTGAGAGGAAGTTTTCAAAAAACAAGGAGGAAAGAGAGACAAAAACAATCACACACTTCAGCTACAGAAATTCAGTGGTATTATAGAACATGATGTGTGTAATTAACAAAGGACTAGTCAGTTATGGTACTGCAATTATACTGTAGTTGATATTACAATTGTAGTACCATTACATCAATATGGCTATGCTTTTTAATCACTAAATACCAATAATTTGAACTAGAAGGCACTCTGGAGCAGGGACTGGCATTCTATAGATTTGTACAGAACCTAACATAATGGGACCCCAGCCTGGTTAGCCTATAGATGCTATCACAACATAAATGTTGATAATAATGACAGAACTGGAGTGCATTATTTTGTATTACCTTTTTGGTTTCATAATTAAGATATGTTTTTTAGAATCCATTAACATTAATTAAATTGTATTTGCACTGTATTTCACTCAGTTATGGAGGTAACCTTCTAGTTATAGGTAACTATAGGTATGAAAAAGCATAACCACAATATAATTACATTGCAGTTGCACTGTAGTATAAAGTGTGGCCAGTTTATCAAAAGTTGCTAGGTAATAGCATGCTGACTTCTGGAATGCTGATTAGCCAAAGAGTGTTCTGATTATGTAACATTTTGATGATTGTCACTAATGGCCAGGCTCTCAGCATTCACAGTTGGGACCAAATTTTCAAGAGCTCAGCTACCATTTAGGCACCAAAATAAGTGGACAGATTTTCAAGAGTTCTCAGCACGTTATGTGTTGAGCTCCTTTGAAAATCCCACCTGAGAGCTACAGTGGCAGTTGCTGAGTACTTTTGAAGATCTGGCCCTAATTAGGTGCCTAAAGGGGAGCTGAGTTCTTTTGAAAATCCAGTCCTCATTGTATCCCTTATTATTGGGGGGAGGGGGACTTGCCGAGGCACACAACTCTGAAGACATTGTCACTGTGAAGCTGACCTGGAAAAACAGAAAGGGTCTCGTTTGACTGATTATCTTCTGCCTGAATTCAGCAAACCCAAGGGCCATGACTAACCAGCCACTGTGCACAGTCACATCACTGAAATACTTCTTGTGCTCCTTTCTCAAGGCCCATTTGCATCAAGTCTAGCTCTCAGATGCTAACTCTCCTCCTTTCACAGGAGCTTACTGCTGTCCTAGATTCTGTTGTTTTTGCTT
Source organism: Terrapene triunguis (assembly GCF_002925995.2). NCBI lineage: Eukaryota > Metazoa > Chordata > Testudines > Emydidae > Terrapene > Terrapene triunguis. The sequence goes on from NW_020664409.1 coordinate 11,183,846, forward strand.
TTGTTATTAAATGAAACAGCTCAGCTGTGCAAGTTCTCTATCAATTTCTTAGATTGGTTATGCCACAAAATATTGCATAGGATCAGAATAGTTCAAATCCATTAGCACCAACAAAGGTTTCTGAAAGGACTTGAACCTAGCCATCTTTATAATGCATAAAATGGATTCAGAGAATATGGGAAACCAATGATTCCTACTCCATATACTTTCAAGGCAGGATGGAAAAATGCTTGAACTTATGATTTTGAATTGGCAGGAAAGAAAAGGCCGACTGTACTCTTAGCTCAGGAGTCACTATACACAGTGAAAAAGATGCCATGGTACTACAAATTATTGTACTAAGTACAAAGCTAAGTCATGTTTAACTTAATTTTTGCTAGCTAGAAATTTGTCAAGAAAGTGCCAACAGTCTCAGTGATATTTAAATAACATGCAGCCAAACTCAGATTTTAGTTAAAGCTGCAGCTTATGCTATCAGTGATAGACTAGCAAGGGAGTCAGTATTGCTCCCAGAGTTCGAGAAAATATCCTCCATTCATAAGTCACCTTTCATCCCAAAATGCTTTATAAACTAAATACTCTAAAGAAGACTAATTTAATGCACTGAAGTGAAACCACCATTGGAGTAGAACACTGACTGTCCAATGAAAGCTCTGCACTTTCCTTAGGAAAAGGAGGTTGATACAGTCCTGGCACCATGAAGTCAGACAGATACAACCTTAACATTGCAGGTCATATGCAACCCAAGAATATGCAGGCCCACATAGATGGGAAGTGATGTGCAACCACTGGCACATATATATTGTATAAACAGTATCATTCAAAACCATCTACAGAGGTGCACAATAACAAAAGGAGCTTCACAACACCAATGAAACAGAAATATTGTGGTTACTATGCAGGACTAGACCCCCATATCTAAATAGAGTGGATCAGATTCTCCTTTGTATGGCATCTTGTATAGTCATTTTACCTAGGCAAACTTGAGGGCAAAGTGGGTGTAAAGTGCAGCTACTGATGTCAAGGAATGGAGAATTCTGATTTGGTAGCATTCGACATCCCCACCCCCACCCAGCATTCACTTAGCCCAGCTGTAAAATAACTACACAAGGTACAATGCAGTGGCAAATCAGTCCATTACAATATGAAAAGATTTAGTGTAGAAAAAATGCAGAAGAGGGGATCACTTTGCAAAAGTCAGCATTGTGGATCTGAACCAAACGAAGTTACTCATATTACTGACCACCACATACCAAACTCAAATATCTCTGAGACTACAAAGAGGGACGTGATATATTAGGGCAATAGTCAGAGATGTCATGTGGAAGACAAGCACATGTTGATACTTTCTCATGTTGACACCCCCACATACCTGGTCAAGCTCCTCCTGCTGTACTCTCATCAGGCTGCTGGGCTCGGATTGGGCATGCTTTTGATCTCCGCTGGGTCTCAGCAGGCTTTAGCCACAGTCTCTGGCCTCTCAGGCACAACTTCCTGGGAACAGACTCTCTTGTAGCACTTCTAGGGAATGGAACCCTGTGGTCCAACTGCATTAGTCCCCCAGGCCCAGTGTTGACTTCCCTCCCTGCACCCCAAGACACCACTGTCAGTCAAAGACACCCTCCCCAGAGCTCCTCCCTCATGGGTCCTCTGGCTTATGTTTAACCCTTCAGGGACACCTGACAGTTGAAGCAGGAACTTTGCAAAAGAAATTTTAAACAGATCACTCTTTACTCACAGCCAGCACAAGCTATAAACAGATCTATGGAAAAATAATAAAACCTGCACTCAACTCCCTGCTGCTGGTTCCTCATCAGGCCAAGAATCCTTTGGGATTTGGTCAACGGCTGTTCAGGAAGCCCAGGATTCTATTATATCTCTTTCCTCTTTCATTCCTTCTGCCTTGCCTTTGTTTCCTGATCAATGACAGAGAGCAATGCAGACAGGCCTTGTCCTTTCTCAATGTCCAGTCCCCTCTCTCAGGTGACCTCTCTGGTTAGCCCAAGCCCCTTTCAGGTGATCAAAATCTCCCATCAGGAGATCCATTGCTTGGTTACTAGCTCACATGGGAGAGATGGTTTCCTTGAGCAGCAGCCAGCTCTTTGTCCAAGGGTGCTTTGAATGATAGGTCATCAGGGTTTAACAACCCTCCATTGTTAGCCTTCTGCTAAGTGCAAGAATGTCTCCTGACACATCCTGAGTGTTCCAGCTCAATTTGGAGCGTACAGAGCCAAGGTGAAGGTACAGAACAAGTTTACAATCAAAATGCCCTTCACAAAACAAAATGGAGTTTGATGGATTAATATATGTCTGCATGTCTCTCTATCACAGACATTTCAGTTAGGAAGCTGGAACAAATAAAGCTAGTATCAGAGCGTGCAGTCCCAGCATGTTCTAAAACCAGCTTATAAAATCTAATGGAGCAACAAGTGACTACAAAGGTTTACAATGTGGAGTGCTTGAGCAAACTGGAGTGGCTGACAAAAAAAAATACCACACTGATCTGAGAATCTTGGGAATGCTCAGATGCCATTGCTAAGGGCTCAGACAAGTTTCACCAGCATGTGAAGGTCTCAAGAAAGCCAGCAAGCATATAGAAATGGGCCATCCAGCGGACCACACACTCTTGGACTATAGAATACCTCTCAGCATGGTAGCCAGCTCAAGCTATTGTTATTTAATATCACAATAGCAGCACCCAGAAAGCCCCAGTCAGATTTAGGACTCCATTGTGCTGAGGTCTCTACAAGCACATAGTAAAAGACAGTCCGTCCCCCCCACCCTCAACGCACACACACACCTTGAAGACCTTGTGATCCAAAGAGATAAAGACACAAAGGATTGGAAAGGAAGAGTGACAGATAAGCAAAGTGATCCAAGTTGTTAGGTCCACTTCTTAGTTCTAGGTTGTTGTTTTGCTTTGTTTTAACTATTCCCCCGGCCCCTTCCTCATGCTCAGCAAGCTTGGCAGTGTCCACTTCATGCACCTACATTTCTTCTTCCTCCAAAACCTATTCCCTCACCATGGCCAAGGAGCAGGGAATGAGGGAGGTAGAGGCCAGAATGATCAATAAAAAAACATCCTCAAAATATTGAAAAGAAAATCAAAACCAAACATTTCTCCCCTACTTGGAGTTCTCCGTTCCAGTGGGCGGGGCTGTAGTGGTGGAGGTCTCCTGCATAGCCACCTTGCCTCCACTGGGTCTAAATAACTCCCCACTTTGCAGGAGGGTAGAGCTCTCATTTCTGGTTGCAGGGGACGGGGAGAAGCTTTCTGTATAACTGCCCACCAGTTCTGAACAACTTCTGCTGCTTCTCCCCTGCTTGTGTGAGGAAGCCTCTCAATTTCAGCTGGGGAAATGGATGGGGGAGGACTCGGAGCTCAGAGAGTGCTCAGAGTCCTACACAGATGCACAAAGGGAGCTGAACCCTACACCAAGCTACCTCTGTGTCAGACTAGTCAAAATGTAGACCATATTCTGCTAGGTATTTGAAGCATTTCAGTTCATTTTTCTTTTGTAAAGGGATCCTCTGAGAACATGCTGGAATTTTTCAGAAAGCTGGACTATTATGGGCCGAATGTATTTCTACATTCACCTTCACCTAGAGAGCAAGGCTCATCAGAAAATCAAACATCAGTGCCAAAAATATTATTATGGCAGAACTGCTCATCCCTGGTGTGCCTGCTGAAATGGGATAATGGTCATTGGAAGCTTGCCATTGTCATTAAGCAGCAAATACTGACAGACATCTGCAATTCAGTGAACATGAATTTCATACCAATTGCAGCCTCTTGCTTAAGAAACAAAGATGTTTTCAGGACCTGATGCTGTTGCTTATTGAACACAAGAAGGAACATAGGTTCACAGAAGTGAATAGGCTTCATTCACCAAGCCAGCAGTTGCAATCCCGTCACCTCTCAATACCAGAGACAGGCTTGTAAATGCCAAAACAGCAAATGCCAGTGGATCTAGCAGCAGTAGCTACAGGGAAAACACTGCCTATAGATTTCTAAAGCCTTGACTACACTTGGGATTTACCCCAGTACAAACATTGGTGGCCAGGGCAAATCCCTAGTGTAGACAGGCAAAATTGCTATAAGCTGCAAGTTGCACTGGTGTAGTTTACTCCAGTTTCAAGCAAGGGAAAATTGAAGTGATGATAATTGTAGCCTGTTTGTAGTAGGGGTTTGCATCTGTTCAGCTACACCATTGATGGTTGAAATCCCCAGTGTAACCAAGGCCTAAGCCTCAATGCTCAGTTAAAACTGAAGCCAGGAAAGGCTTGGCATTATAAAGTATTTTGTATAGCAATTAGCTTCCTTAAGTCATATCATGAATCAGACCATGGGTTTGGTTCTCATCTCCCGTTAGTTTTACAGTGGTGTACTCCACTGAGTTCACTTTGTAAACAGTAAGGATATGTGGAGTTGCTTCTGAATTATACTGGTGTTACTGAGAGCTGAAATTGACCTTGTATGTACCTACGCTTAATAATAATAGCTGATTTTATGTTTATACACAATTCTCCCATTTGATACAATACCAATAGCTGTCTTGGTTCACTAAGTGTTATTCATGTTATTCAGAAAACAAATTAGTACTGCTAGTGACATAAGAATGGCCATAATGGGTCAGACCAATGGTCCAGCTAGCCAATATCCAGTCTACCAACCATGGCTCATGTCAGGTGCTTTAAAGGGAATGAACAGAACAGGGCAATCATCAAGAGATCCATCCCTGTCACTCAGTCGCAGGATCTGGCAGTCAGAGGCTTAGGGACACTCAGAGCATAGGGTTGCATCCCTGACCATCTTGGCTAATAGCCATTGATGGACCTATCCTCCATGAACTGACCTAATTCTTTTTTGAATCCAGTGATAGTTTTGCTATTCACAGTATCCCCGGCAATGAGTTCCGCAGGTTGACGCTGCATTGTGTGAAGAAGTACTTCCTTTTGTTTGTTTTAAACCTACAGCCTATTAATTTCATTGGGTGACCCCTAGTTCTTGTGTTATGTGAAGGGGTTAATAACATTCCTAATTCACTTTCTCCACACCATTCATCATTTGTAGATAGACTTGTATCAGAACCCCTCTGTAGCAGGTTGCAGACTCACCCCTGCAGCACCTCCTGCTGGTCGCTCTGAGAATTAGCTCTGTCCTAGCTGCAGAGCGCCCACTGCAGGTGGTGTCCCGCCCATTGCCTGCTCAGCTGTGCTGTCTGAGACCCACGTTGCTCCCTAGCTTGCAGTGTCCTCTTCTGGACACACCCCTTTCCAGGGGTAACGGCAGCCCTTCGGCTTGTACCTGCCTCAGTGGCCAACCACAACTGAAAGTCTAGCCCCTCACTTCAGGGCAAGTTGCAGTCTGTATCAGCCACACTCCTCCATGTCAGGTGCAGTGCAAGGGGGAAGGGGAACCCAGGCCCACCCACTACTCTGGGTCCTGGCCCAGGGACCTTCTGGCGGCAGCCATGTCCTGCCCTCCTTCTCTTCCCTCTACTGCTCATGCTCCCTGGGCCACTTCCATTTGGCCCTTACACCTTCTCAGCCCTTTCTTTCAGGGGCATCACCCTGACAGGTATCAGGCTGGAGCTTTCCCTCTACTCCCCTAAGCCTGCCCAACACTGCTCTATCTAAGGTGCTATCCCTGGGAGCCAGTCCTCCTCCCTTGCTTGTCAGGGAGAGACTCCTATCTCTTCTGCTTTGCAGCCTTTATATAGGGCCAAGCCTGGCCCTGACTGGCTGCCTTTCTGCCCTTCGCTGATTGGCTGGGTTCTGCACAGCCGCTCCAAGGACTGCTATTAACCCCTCTTCTGCCAAAGTGGGGCAACTGCCCCACTACACCCTCTTAGCTGTCTCTCTTCCAAGCTGAAAAGTCCCAGTCTTTTTAATCTCTCCTCATATGGAAGCTGTTCCATACCCCCTAATCATTTTTGTAGACCTTCTCTGTACCTTTGCCATTTCTAATATATCTTTTTTGAGGAGGGATGACCAGAACTCCATGCAATATTCAAGGTGTGGGCATATTATGTATTTATATAGTGACATTATGATTGTTGATGTGCAGTCACAGGTATTTCATATTTTCTTCTATTTATTCCCTTTTGTCAATAAAGTGAATGAGCAGAAATAGCTTGTTTTGTGAAAGTAGCATATGTACTTATTTATAGAGGACTAGATGACTCATAAGGTTGGGAATGGAATAGAACATCTTTCATTCCTAGGTCCAGAAAGGTTGGTAGTGAATGAAAGTCAGATTTTAGACCTACAGGACAAATAACCAGGAACTCTCTTTTTCTCTTATTTTGAAGATTAGTACTCTATTTGCTTTTCTCCTATTTGCCACCTTCCCAGATCTCCATGATTTTTCACAAATAATTGTCAACGGTGCAGAAATTTCATTAGGTAATTCTCTTAGGGTCAGATTGTGATACCATTACTCATGCCGAGTAGCACCTTGTTCTACATGTACCCCTGTTGTCTTCAATGTAACCACGAAAGGCATCACACTAATTTACAACTCATGACTTCTAGGCCAGCTCATTTTTATACATTCAAATGTTCATTCCCTTATTTGCACATAATCAATAGCTATTTTAACAAGGACTTCCTTATTTCCAAACTATCCAAACTTCTTTTATCTTTCTTTTCTAAGACAGATTTTTAGAAAAGGAGTTTGGTGTCCCAGCTATTTTAAACTCATCATTAATCTCATTTTATTCCTCATTTATTAAAAGTGCTTAAATATTTATAAAATCTTCCTGCTTTCCCCGTGGCTAGCATTAATTCATTCTGTTTTAGTGTCCTTATATTTTTCCTAAAAGCCTTGGCTCACACTCTGCATTCTTGTTTGGTTGACTACTCCCCCATTCTCCTGTTTCAGTATAGGTGGGCTTTTATAAACCTCAGATCCTTTAGCAGTCTTTTGTGACACTATATTGTCTGTTCTTTTTCTTCACGTTCTCATTTTTTCCCAGAGGAATGGTTAGTTGTATCTTAATTATGGCACATTTTTAAAATCCCTGGCTACCCATGGGTTTTAATGCTTCCTCTCTAACAGCTCGTTCACTAGATTACTTAATCCCCCCAGATTTCCTCTCCTGAAATCCTTTTGCTGTCAGATAATCCACTTCTTACTGGGGTGAATCCAAATAGTTTGGGGGTCACAGGTGCAAAGCTTCCCAGACATTTTCACAGCCTCATTCCTTTTCTCCTTATCTGTAAGATAGTTATTTCAGAATGGATTCTCCATTAGTTGCAGTCTTCTCTTTCTGACTCTCAAAGCTATCTGCAATGTAATTTAGGAACCACAATGATGCTGCCCTTCTAGTGTTCTAGAAAAATTTTGTAAGGCATCAAGTTACAGCACTTTTAAAATATTACATTTGTGTTTTAAGTGCAGACTGTACATTCTCAGACAGGACTAAAGAACGTAGACCTTGCACATTCAGGCTGAGACAGCAGTACCTCCATTTAAACCAGAGACTGCTTCCCCATCCACACCACATGGTGACAGACCAACAGAAACACCAGAGACAAGATCTTCAGTAGGTGTAAACTGGTGTCATGCCACCGAAATCAATGGACTGGTGCTATTTGCACTGATGGAGGGAGCAAGCAGAGGCCAAAAAGGATTATCAGGTATGAAAGGTGCTGTACAGGTGGTGAAGTGGCACACTACTGTTCTCCTTTGCTTTGTCAATGCCATTCTACAGAAGTTATCTGCCAACCAACCTGAAGACATGAAATCCAGACTAGGATTCTAATTAGTTGCCCCTGACAAATTCATTGCCACTATGGCACTACTAAGTCCTACGTCTGAGGTAGTGGCAGCTGGTGAACTTTGGGGCAAGTGGGGTGTAGCAGACAATAAAAATCATGGCCACTTACCCCTATGGCACCACCCCCACCCCTAGAGAAAGGGAGGATCAGCCCTAGGAAAGTTGCCTTCCTATGCTGGCTAGGGCCCTGGCTTAGCTGGGCCAGTCCTGGGACTGCCTGGACCTCCTTCGTGGGAACCTCCTCCTCTTCTCCCTCTTGTCACATCCCCCCTCTCCACTGCTGCCTCCTCCTACCCTGCCTGGCGAAGCCTCCTTCAGCAGCATCTCCACCTTCATTGCAGGGGCAAGGCCTCCCTCCAGCAGCTCTGCTGCCTTCAGTGCAGCAGTGAGCCACACAACCCCAGCCAGCAGACCCTGAGAGAATGAGCAAGAACCTACCACCAGAGCCAGTCCTAGCACACAGTGCTTCCCTGACACACCACTGGGGGGGCACTCTATAGTCATTGCAGCCTGTGGCTTGGATGGTGAAGCCAGAGGCCGAAATCCCATTACAGATTGCCGCAGCTTTGCCTCCTATCAGGCCTTGACGGCATGTGCCACAGGGGTTGTGGAGAAGAATGCCCTACTACTACATATGATTCACACACAGCAAATCTATAGCAAGCTGTGATTCATATTTAAACACACACACAGGTGGGGCAGTGCCCCAACGCCCTGTATACACGAGATACCGTTGGTCCGGGATCATTATTATAAAGACACATGATACAATTTCCTCTTGCTCACAATATGGAAGCAGCCCTGCAAGCTTGGGCGTTGCTGAGCGTGGATTCCTTTGGGTTTAACACACCATAAGTGGACAATGAGATGGACAGATACACAACTTAATCATTTATTATTTATATTGCAGCAGTGCCTAGATATCCCCCCTCCCCGACAGGGACCCCATTGTTGTAGGCAGGCTATAAACTATAAGATCGTGAGAGCTAGTCCTGGCCCTGGAGATTTTACAGTCTAAGACGACCGGTGGGACAAAGGAAGTGAAATAGGTGCACAAAAGGGAAGTGACTGGGCCAACATCACACAGTGGGGTAGGGACAGAAGCCAGGATTGGAACTCAGGCCTGCTGATTCCCAGTCCACCAGGGAGGAGGCCCCTGATCTTGCATTTCCCACTGAGCCCTAGCGGCTGGCTGGTGGCACAGGATGCTGAGTGACAGAGTTTGTCGGCGAGGGCTCCCAGCCCCTCTTCTCCAGGCCTGGGGAGCACCTTTAAGGGCCCTAGCCAAAGCCAGACATCTTGTGTTTCAAATCCATGATCTGTGATCCTTCTGCACGGGAGGGGGAAGGGGGGGGATCTCTGGCTTAGTGCCCCTAGTGCACCCTACCAGGGGACGGGGCTTTGCCCGGTTAGTCCTCACGCCTGCCGGTTTGTGAGGCGCTGTGAACAATGGGGAAGGAAGTTACAGAGCCTGTGGGGCAATGGCAGGGCTGGGGAGGGGAGAGCCCACGCGCCGGGGAGCCGGTCTCCAGCAGCGGGCTAGGTTAAGCGAGCCGCTCGCTCAGCCCCGGCTGCGCCCGCCCCCTCCGCCGCGGCAGCGCCCGGGAGCGGCGGCTGAGTGCGCAGGCCCAGGGCGAGCCGGGCTCGGCGGGAGGGGACACATGAGACGCGGTGTCTGAGCGCGGAGCGGCTCAGAGCGGAGATGGGAGCCGCGCGAGAGATCTGCAGCTAGCCCCGCTGCACTTGCTCAGCCGGCAGCAGGGAGGCTCAGGTAACCAGCGCCGAGCGCGGGCAGTGCTGGGGGGGGGAGCTCCTCTGTGCCCAGGGTCTGTTGGGCCGGGCTTGTGCGGATGCACTTGCCCCTGGCAGTTTTGCAAGGGGGGAGGCTGAGCTGAGCTGGGGAGGCGGCACGTTTCTGTGCTAGTAACCGGCGGGTCAGACCGCAGATCCTGCCGCTGGCTTTTACAGGACGGTATTGAACTTCCAGATTAGCCCCCTTGTCCCTGCCGCCAGAGAGAGGGCAGCTGCAAAACGCTTCGGCGTCGTTGCTAACCTAGGCGCCACGGCAGCCCTGCAATGGGAAAGGGGCTCTTGTGTTGGTTCCACAGCTGGGACGGACTGGAGACCGCGCCGGCTAAAGTGCAGGACAAGCCGAGGGCGTTTTCGTTTCATATTTTGGTCTTTGGGAGCAGACCGCATTGGTCTGGCTGGGCGAAGGGTGCGTCGGTAAATTACCCCCCGCAGAACAAAGTGAAAACGAATCACCAGTTGCTGGGAGCCGGCTGCTTCGCTAGATGCTTTGGAAGCGCTTGACAGCAAATGGTGAGGCCGGCTCGCCTCCCGGGAGTCGCTGCTGGGTTTCAGCACCATGGAGAGCGCGCTCCAGGCAGCAGTGAAGGGCACTGAAGGCCACTTCCTCCTGCAGAGCCGAAGCGTGCAAGGAAACCAGTTGCTCTGGGGGTTGCACTGCTTCCCTCCTTGTTGGTGCCATCGGTGGCACTGGGAGATTTACTCCTCTCCCTGCTCCAAAAACAAGTAGTAATTCAGGCGTCGTTTATGTCTTCTGTAGATTAGCCTGAAGAGGAAAATATGGTCTTCTCCGTTGTTGGAGGGCGTTCTGCATCTGGAATGTTTATCAGCTAATCAAAATAAAACTAAGCCTCAGCCATCTCTGAGATTCTGCTGATACCTTAGTGAATATAAGTATGGAAGGTGGAGAAAGAAGTCTAGTAACTGAAATGTAAACAAATCTCTTTAAAGAGGGGCTAACCTGCCTTCCTGGGGCAGACGAAGGGTAATGTGTGGGGATTGTTGATGTGATTAGAATGGGGGGTTGAATTCCTTTGCAACAGATATTCACAGGAGCTATACTATACAGTAAGTACTTCAGTCATTTTTTCTGGGGGGATGCCATCGACCTTGTTTAACAAAGAAAAAGTAAAAAATAGCCTTCCTTACTTGTTCCTAAAGGCATGTAAGTATAGGAAACTTGAAATCATGATTACTTTCATTTACAGTATGGTGCATCATATTGTAATTACTCACCAGGATAAAATAGATTTAACCTGTTGCAAGAAGCATTATTTAAAAGTTGTGATGCACTAAGTGTGAGACTGTGGCATTACCATGAGCCCTTAGTAAAGAGTACTGCCTAGTTGCACTGATCTCAAAGCAGACCAGAGGCCTCACATAATCACAATATGGTCTTTGCTTCCCCCTTCTTGACTACGGGAAGTAATTTGTGCCATTTCTCTCCCTGGTGTAGTTTACTTCCTCTTTTGTGCTGCCTTAGCTGAAGTCAGGCTCCACCCACCTGCACAGACTGGGGAATAGCAGCGGTTCAGTCCCCTGAGCACAAAAGGGTGTAGCCCATGCAGGAAATTAATGGGGTGCCTTATGTCCACATTCCCCTCTGTTTGGCTGTGTGACAGAGCTCACACTTGACTCCTCAACAAGAAAAGAGGCCTGTACATAAAAGGCATGATGCAAAGCCCACTAAAGTCAATGGAAAGACTCCCACTGATTTCAATGAACTTTGGATCAGGCCCAGCCTGCCTTGCTTTGGTCTCTATCCTAAGGGAACATAAGGTATGGATATTAGATTTTGTAAGCATCAAGATTATCCCATGAATTATTATCCGGTATCTATGTTATTTACTCCAGAATTCACTATTTCTAGGGGGGGTCTCTTTTTCCTGTAGGTAAAGATTGGAAAGATGAGCCTTTAAACAGAAAGGTCAGAGTGTCTAACATCAGAAAGAAGAGAAGGACTTAAAACGTAAGAACCCATTTTAATTTGTGTTTTACATTTGCAGGGTCATTTTCTTCTGTTTTAGCATAGCTTTCAAATTCAGTTTTCTAAAAGGTAAACATTTAATACTTAAAACAATTAATTTATCATGAAGCAGTTTGAAAATTCATTCAGTAGTTTCTCCTGAAATATGCTCAATGTTTTACCCATCTATTCACAAAACTGATCACTACCCTCTTACCCCCTCGCCTGCTGTATCCGTGCAGTGTAATAAAGCACAAAATAAACACAGGATAGTCTTTCCCCATGGAATAAAGTTGCTAGGGGATTGCTACACTGCAGTTGCATGTTCTGAAGTTCTGATTGTAACTTCTCTGTATTTCTAGAGATGGATAATGATTACACTGGTCCGCTGTTATGCTGTGAAAAGTTCTAAAGATGAACAGCTGTCCCTTGGCTTTATACAAGCTCTAAGCTCAGACCAAAACACTGATATAGGGTAACAATGTTTACCCCACTTTTGGGCCAAAGATCCCCAAGCGTAGGCTTTTAGGCCCAGATCCTTCAGGGTATTGAGGCACCTCAATGGGCATGAGGTGCCCAAGTACCTTTAAGGATCTGGCCCTTCATACCCACATCCACAAAACTGAAGCCTATGCCAATACATTCAACACCCCAACACAGTAGCTGTCATTTATATGGATCTGGTACAAATGGGTGCTTTTGAACACTCCCCCACCTATTTATTGTGGACTCCTTTACCTCACCTCCCTTCAGCATTCTGTTCAATTCCACTGCCTCATTCTCATATAGCAAGAGCCACATTCATGTTGCAGCTCAGAAGACAAACTACACCACTCCAAATCACCACTGGGGACTGAAAATTTCTTCAACCTCTCCTTCCTCTGTCTAGGAACTGATAGTATCTCTACATGAAGAACCAGAGGCCAGGATAGATTTGCCCACATGTAACAGCTTATTTGTCTGTGTGTTTGAGCAGTGATTGGGGGGCGGGGGGGGGGGGCAGGGGTTATAAAGGTGTTCATGAAAGCATCCAGTAGCACTGGCTAAATTGAATCAGATGTTTATTTCTTTTCATTCTAAAAAAAGATCATGATTTGATGAACTAGCTGTCACAACAGTAACACTATGCTCCACTCTTTTGACTAAAATTTTCTTTTTTTGTTTGCTACCCTTCATTCTGTGATACACTTATCTACATTTTAACTCATAAATAATCAAATGCAACTATAAACATTCTAGATTTCCACTCTAAACTTGTTTTAGTATAGAAAACAATCTACATATAAAATAAGTAATCCCAGATTGTGTGGTTATCATGGGTTAAGGTGAGGAATTAGATTTTACAACATATCTCCTGATACACAATGTGGTTAGTGCAAAATAACTATACAGTACCTTTTTCTAATGTGGTACATAGTTAATTTATGCTGATCTTTACAAATTAGTCAATCTGTGCCATATTACCTTATGTTTTCTTGAATTAATTACAGTAAATTACAGAGGAGAATGAAGATCACTAGAGATATTGGGCCAGATTCACTGATATGCTTTATAGTCTAGTGCGGTACACAGTCACGTGCAGAGGATTAGATGCCATGATTCCTGGGTCCATTTTGGATTCTACCATTAACTTATTCCTGCCCATTCTGGCTAATAGCCATTGAGGGACCTATCTTCCATGAATCTATCTAGCTCCCTTTTGAACCCCGTTATAGTATTGGCCTTCACAACACCCTCTGGCAAGGAGTTCCAGAGGTTGACAGTGCGTTGCGTGAAAAAATTATTCTATTTGCAATGCCTGTCTAATAATGCTTTGCAGTTGCCCAAAAGATTTGTAAGAAGACATCTTGATATCCATGCAACTCTATCACCAGGGAAGGGCATGTACCTGTGTACCAGCTAATTTACTTTCTGTGTTTCAGATGTGTGGTTCTCCCTTGAATCAGACAGGCAGAATAATGACCAATAATCATATAGAATTGTCTTGCTTTCTGGGGGCTGCCTCCAGCTTTATGATGTCTGATTTAAAGACATCTACCTCCCTCTCTAACTAAGGGGAGTCTCTTGTTGAAGACCATTAGGCTGGGAATCTGTGCCATCTCAACCAATCAACAGAAAGAAAATCAGTCAGAAAAATGAGAATATTATTTCTTTGGCTTGGTCTGTGAGGAAATACCCTAGGGAGGAAGAACAAGAGTCTTGAGGCTGAAGGGGGAAAAAAGAGAATGGGAATCTTTGGACTCCCATCCCACTCCCCACAGGGAGAGCTTCTCACAGAAGCGCTGCTCTAAGCACTCTGAAGTCAAGGGCTGCATCTGCAGACATCCGGATGCTTAACAGAGAGGATCTAGGAATGTTGGGTGGCAGCTTTGCAAAGCTTGTTCACCAGCACCTCGACTCTCCAGTGCAGGAGGTGGTCATGGAGTGGGCTCCAAATCTCATTGGACAAAGAACTTCCACATGCTTACAGACCTCCTGGATACTGGATTTGATCCATTTGGCCTTGATATATCAGAATGCTTTGAGGCCTTTCCACAGAAATTCTTATGAAACTAGAATGGCAGGAATACATTAATACCCTAATAATAATAGAAAAGCTACTACTATCAGAGAAAAGTGCATAAGATTCCTCAACACTGAGCCATGAAAACAACCAGGGATGAAAGCAACCAGTGGATTACAGGATTAGTGTCATAGCGATGCCAATTTCTGTACCTACCAAGAGCCGAATTCTGCCATTGGTTTTAATTAGCATGCTCCAGATTTTTACATAATTTCAGTGAGTGATGCAGTATTTGTCCATCTCATTTAACATAGAGGGAGCTGGTATTCTATAGTGAGTGAAATCATGTGCATTTGGGATATTGCACTAGTTACTGAAGGGGATAGAAGCCTATAAAATGCAAGAAAAGGGGGCTGGATTGGGAGAACCTTGTTAAAACAAACAGGTTAGGTATGCTTGCATTGCACTGTTTTAAGAAGTCAGGTGTGTTACTTGAAGCTGATGTTAGGTCTCATTCATACCTTTTGGTTCATATAATCCTACTAAATCCATAACAAAAGCATTATAATACTTCTAAAATACTCATCTACAGATGTCATATTAAAGTGGCATACTCATTTTTAAAAGGCCTGATTGATTTCACTTACACTCATTTTACACTCCTGCAACTCTGCTGAATTCAGTGGAGTTACACCTGTATAGGTGAGGTCAGAGTCAGGCCCTGGATATTTAAAACAGAAAATCTTTGTTTTACTAGTACTTTATTACAATGGAAAGAATTTAGAACACTGCATTTACTTTTTGGAGTGGGTGAAATCCTAATCCTTTTGCAGTCAATGGGGCCAGACTTTACTTCACAAATTTACTATCTGCATCTAGTAAATTAAAATAGGCTTGTTAGTTTGTAATAATTTTCATTTTCTGATTTGTAGATAATAGAACAAATGTTCCATCCTTGAGTGTATTTTTATTCAGAAA
The DNA here is from genome assembly GCF_002925995.2 of Terrapene triunguis. Taxonomy (NCBI): domain Eukaryota; kingdom Metazoa; phylum Chordata; order Testudines; family Emydidae; genus Terrapene; species Terrapene triunguis. The sequence continues at coordinate 11,198,886 of NW_020664409.1, forward strand.
AACTAATTTTAAGGCTAGTCTTCATGACCAGGTCCCCCGTGGCTATTTATGTCACAGTTATATATAATCCCACCGTTATGTCTGTGTTTTACAGGCTTAAGAAAAAAATGAAGCCATCGAGAAGAGTTTGTGAAATGTTCCAAATTAGCAGATAAAGCTAGCAAGCGATGCCTAACATGACTAATAGTAATGGCATTTGTATCAGAGATCGAGGCACTCAGCCCCGCAGTCATGCAATGTCTCTTTAAATTTACATGAAATTAAATGATATTCCATCATGAATTATTGCACTGGAAACGCTACGTGTAAAAAACAACTTTGCTGAGTGTTCACGGATCCATCTTTAGGGTGTAATCCTGCAAGGTGTCAAGGGCTCTCAGCACCTACTGACTTCAATAGGAGTTGAGGGCCCCCACACCTTCCAGGAGTGCTCAGCACTTAGCAGGATTGAGCCCTTAGTTTGGGAGTGTGGGATGGAGATAACTCTACAGGGCTTCTTCTCTTTCTAGAGCTCATGTCAAGGGATTATTTGCAGCCCATTTTGATTGAGTCTGTCTTGTGTGAAATCTCTCATTGCAGGTGAAAAGGATGAGCTCATATGCGGATATCTGCAGCTCCAAGCAAGCGCAGAGCGGCACGGAGGGAAGTTATCAACGCTATGGAGTTCGATCCTATCTGCATCAATTTTATGAGGACTGCACAGCTTCAATTTGGGAGCATGAGGAGGATTTTCAGATCCAGAGGTCACCTAGCAGGTGGAGCTCTGCATTCTGGAAGGTACAACTCATCACTCTACAGAAACTATTATTTGGTACAGGCCCAGTTTTCAGTAATTGCTGAGCATCCACCCTTTGAAAATGAGGCCCTTTTAACATATATATCCCGTTGAGCATCAAAAATTGAAGCACACAAAATCAAGTCACTTTTGAAATCTTAACTGTAATTTGTAAAAGTGTAGAGAAATGACTCTCTCAGCACATTCACACATAGCTTTCATTGACATTCATAAAAGCATGGGTGGGTGTATGATCAAAGTATCAGGGAAACAATAAGGGTTTGGTTTACTAAAAAGTTAGGGATCCTGTGGAAATCAATCTTTGCACTTATTATTTAAACTGGGCAGGAAATGCAACATTGTGACTTATTTCTACCACACCATCCTTTTAACCTCTGCAAGATAAAACATTTCATGGACAGAAAACAGGAGGTGGTCATATGTAATGACCCCACCATGGGTCATCAGCAGGGTTTGAATCCAAGACTTTCAGTGCCAAAGCTCAGACCTCCACTACCTGCGCTAAAGAAGGAGCTTTGTCACCTAGTAGCAGTAATAGGTTAAGAACACCCATACTGGGTCAGACCAATGGTCCATCTAGCCCCATATCCTGTCTTCAGACAGTGGCCAATGCCAGGTGTTTTACAGGGAACGAACAGAATGGGTAATCATCCAGTGATGGTACATGCTTACAGCCTCTACCCATGCTTATTTGTTTTTCCTGGAAGCTCCCATATATATGTTGATTTAAACAAAGATCAGTTGTAGAAACAATTCCAACATGGCAATTCATCCACATATGTGAATTCTATGAATCAGGGTTCAGAAGACAATGTCTGCTTCCTGGTAGGATTGACAAATATTTGTGTAGACAATGAAAATGTTACAAACGATGAGGCCACATTCATTTTTAACCCTGTTTGTTTTCCAGGTCGGACTCATCTCTGGGGTGGTTTTTATGCTGATCGGGTTAACAGTTCTTGTAGTAGGTTTTCTTGTGCCACCGAAAATCGAAGCCCTTGAGGAAGATGATTTTGTTGTTGTGGATAACCATGCCATTCAGTTTAACGGAGCCCTTGATATATGTAAGCTGGCAGGAGCGATCTTATTTTGTATTGGCGGGACCACAATGGCAGCATGCCTGTTGATGTCTGCTTTTGCTAAAAGCTACTCAAAAGAAGAAAAGTACCTTCAGCAAAGGTTTAAAGAGAGAATAGCAGACATAAAAGCCCATGCACACCCAGTCACAAAAGCACCAGCACCAGGAGAATCGAAGATACCTGTCACTTTGTCCAAAGTTGAAAACGTCCAACCTTTATCAGAAACCTGACATTTCCCTTTTTAATTTATACATCATTTAATTTGAAAAGGTCAGCCTTTGTGAGCATATGAATTTGTATTTACAGTACAGCTTCAAGTACTCTGCTCTGTAAGAGGGGAACTGATTAGAAACCTTATCTAGCAGAATTTAAATGTTGGCAAATGAGGGAAGTTAGGTGATTAGTGCTTTGAATAATGTATACACGTTCAAATATATGAATTGTGTAAAACAAGTGTTCACCTATGTTGATCTAGGTCAACCTACCAACACGGCTACAACAACACTGGAGGGGAAAAAAAAGATTTTTAATTTCTTATCAGTTTGTGTCATTTGAGAAAAATGGGCATTTTTATACCAATTGTATCATGGCCATCCAAAATTATGCTCTGTTTAAAGTTAATGTGGTGTGTTCTTTTTTTAGCTATGGTAGTTTTTAAAACTTTTTTTAGACTTGGTGTTCTTTCACTTTCCAGTCCTGCTGTACAGGGGGTAATATCCTGCCCTCTTTACCCATGGTTGTAGTCCTGTCATTTTCAATAGTCTCTATAAAAATAAGAGTGTACATGTACACATTCTAGGTCTCTCACACAGAAGAAACTGTGCTGCCCCGATTGTGATTAAGGCACATCAGCCAACAGCGTTTCCATATGGGAAACAAACAATTTTAGGCCCAAATTTGTCACCATCCCTCCTTTTTAAAATCACCAAATTTTATTAACAAATACAAAATAAGGAAAGCAAGATTATGAAACATCCTATTTTAATTAAGAAAAAGAACTCCACATTTCCCCATTGGTTGTTTGGTGTGGTGTCCCTCATCATGAGTCTTTGCCAAACGTTCTTAAAACTCATAACACACATTTGGGCCTTGGCAGGATGGGAATTAGACTATGGTTTAAAGCAGTGGTCACCAACCGGTCGATCACAATCGACTGGTCGATCCTAGAGGATCTCCCAGTCGATCGCGATTTCTGGTGGCAGCGCAGTATGGCTGCCTAAGGCTACCCTGCCCTCACACCGCTCCTGGAAGCGGCCACTGTGGCCCCGGGGGCAGGAGGGCAGGGGTCTCCCTCCGTGTGCGCTGCTCCTGCCTGCGAGCACCGCCCTCGCAGCTCCCATTAGCCGGGAGAGCTGTGGGGGGCGGTGCTTGCAGAGAAGGGCAGGGCGCGGAGCCCCATGCCCTCTGCCCTCCCCACCCCAGGGGCAGCAGGGGCGCATTGGCCCCTTCTGGGAGCAGCGTGGGGGCGGGGTAGGCATGGAGCCTGCCTTAGCTTTGCTGCGCCCACTGCTGAGCCACCGGAGGCAAGTGCTGCCCGGCGGGAGGCCGCACCCCAACCCCCATCCCTGAGCCCCCTCCCAGAGCCAGCACCCTGTACCCCCTCCTGCACCCCAACACTCTGCCCCAGCCTGGAGCCCCCTCCTGCACCCAAACTCCCTCCTGGAGCCTGCACCCCAACACTCCCTCCTAGAGTTTGGACCCCTCACACCTTCCTGCACCCCAACCCCCTGCACCAGGCTCAGCTCAGAGCCCCCTCTCACACCACGAACCCCTCAGCCCCAGCCCAGAGCCCACATCCCCTCCCAAATCCCAACCCCCTGCCCCAGCCTGGTGAAAGTGAGTGAAGGTTGGGGAGAGTGAGCGACAGGGAGAGGGGGGGATGGAGTGGGGTAGATCCTGAGTTGTCCTTAGATTCAAAAAAGTGATCTTGGGGGTAAAAAGGTTGGAGACCACTGGTTTAAAGTGAAATTCCTAGCCTGCTGTGTCCTGTCTCTACATAATCCCATTAGTTGACCTTAAAGAATCTATCTAAAGAAATTTTAAAATGTTGTTCTATTTTTATAGATAGTAGAGTAAGCTCTCCTTAACCGGAATACATTTGTCTGGCTGCTTACCTGAATATTTGTCCTTTCACTAAAGAAACTTAATTTTGTTCTCATATGAGGTAAATAGCTCATCCTCTTAATCTATGGATTTAAATTAATGATGTGTAAAGAATGATGTGACCTTTGTATTCTCTGACAATACATTCCACTTTATAGTTCTGTTTATTTTTTGAATGGATTCAGTAAAATTATATGAACAAGCCAAACATGAATTTTGTGGCGAGTCCTTTCAAGTAACCATTTTCCTTTCAAAACATACAATATCAGTTTCAAAGATGAATCAGCAAATGAAGTCATTTAGCTGCATAGCACAAGTGAACCTGTTTGTGTTGATGCCCTTTGTGCATGAAGCGCATTGCCAGTTTCATGCATAGTGTGGAAATTGGTGAAAAGGACATTGAATCAGATTCAGGATGGAAAACTCTGGCTATCCAGATTAAGTCTGGAGGTGGCTGTGCTCCATGCCTTGCTCATTCAAAAGTTCTGGATCTGCAAAGCCTTTCATGGACTTTGGAGGTGCAGAAACCAGAAGGAGAGTTTTGGGGGGTTTTCTTTGAGTTGAAACTGGAATAATTGTTATGAATGGTGATAGAAGTAAGAAAATTGTACTTGATGATGCTAAGAAAAATTTCAGCCAGACACAGCAACACATATTTGAAATGCCTAAGGACCAACACTATGTAAGATGGACAATGATGACACCATCACAAACAAGAAATTGCACAGACTGAAAAAGAATAAAATTCTGTGTATAACTGGCAATTTATTGGCACCCACAGCTTGGAGTGCAAAAGCACATAGCAACCCATGTTCAAAACAAGAGTAGCTCACAGGGAGGAGAGGATGAGTGGGTAATAGGTGTGGGACACAAGGGCAGGAATCAGATGTATGTACCAGATGCAGTTTTGGGTGCCACACTTTAAGAAAGATGTGGTCAAACTGAGAAGAATCCAGAGGAGAGCAAAAAAAAGATAAAATATTTAGAAAACCTGACCTATGAGGAAAGGTTTGTTTACTCTTGAAAAAGACGACTGAGTCTTCATATATGTTAATGGCTGCTATAAAGAGAAGATTAACAATTTTCCATGTCCACGAAGGGTAAGATGAGAAATAATGGGCTTAATCTGCAGCAAGGGAGATTTAGGTTAATATTAGGAAAAAAACTTTAACTATAAGGAATGTTAAGCACTGGAATAGGCTTCCAAGGAGATTGGGGAATCTCTGTTAGGTTTTTAAGAACAGGTCACAAACACGTGTCAGGGATTATCTAGGTATACTTGGTGCTGCCTCAGCACAGGGGGCTGGACTAGAAAACCTCGAGGTCCCTTCCAGCTCTATGTTTCTATGATTATATAAAACAAGCAAAGACTGCAAGTGTTTCATGGGGGTGGGAGGGGAGAGTTCTGATGATTGCTTATATGGTGTGTGATAAACAACACCAAAACACATCATTCACAGTTGCTTGTTCTTTATTCTATGCATTATAGCCTAGAGGTAGAACAGCAGCATAAGTCCTTATCTAGCTCTTTTCATGTCAGAAGGAGGCTTGTTTACTACGCCGTTCCTTCACTGCTGTCAGATTGTTAGTGTGTGGGCAGCAGGGAGACAGGACACTAACTTTTTCAATGTGAAGTTTAATTAAAGATTGTAAATAGTGAAAATGTGACATTTCAGGTCTTACAGTATAGCTCACTACAGGAGATTAAAATGATGGTTCTAATATCTATTAGCTACTCCTATCTCTACACTAACCTTTATCAGAATGAAAATCCAACTTTCAAATGAATTATAGTTTTTCCCACAAGGGCTGAATGGACACAATGTTCTTAAACATACACTTTTATCATCTTCTAACATTTTTGACTGGGAGGAGAGGTGATCAGCCTGCAATGAGCTCCATTTAAGATGGGTTGGTACAAACACTGAGCATTCTACCGTATTGCCCAGACCCCTTCTTGGGTTAATATGTTTTGACACTTTAAGGATGAGTCACTGCAGCAACCATATGTTAGGAAAAAGCAAACCTTACGGATATTACTGAAGCCTGCCATGCTGAGAAGCATGATTGGAACCCAGGAGGTGAAGGATATTCATAGATTCATATATTCTAGGACTGGAAGGGACCTCGAGAGGTCATAGAGTCCAGTCCCCTGCCCTCATGGCAGGACCAAATACTGTCTAGACCATCCCCGATAGACATTTATCTAACCTACTCTTAAATATCTCCAGAGATGGAGATTCCACAACCTCCCTAGGCAATTTATTCCAGTGTTTAACCACCCTGACAGTTAGGAACTTTTTCCTAATGTCCAACCTAAACCTCCCTTGCTGCAGTTTAAGCCCATTGCTTCTTGTTCTATCCTTAGAGGCTAAGGTGAACAAGTTTTCTCCCTCCTCCTTATGACACCCTTTTAGATACCTGAAAACTGCTATCATGTCCCCTCTCAGTCTTCTATTTTCCAAACTAAACAAACCCAATTCTTTCAGCCTTCCTTCATGGGTCATGTTCTCAAGACCTTTAATCATTCTTGTTGCTCTTCTCTGGACCCTCTCCAATTTCTCCACATCTGTCTTGAAATGTGGTGCCCAGAACTGGACACAATACTCCAGTTGAAGCCTAACCAGCGCAGAGTTGAGCAGAATGCATCCCAGAATCATGTTTGCTTTTTTTGCAACAGCATCACACTGTTGACTCATATTTAGCTTGCGGTCCACTATAACCCCTAGATCCCTTTCTGCCGTACTCCTTCCTAGACAGTCTCTTCTCATTCTGTATGTGTGAAACTGATTTTTTCTTCCTAAGTGGAGCACTTTGCATTTGTCTTTGTTAAACTTCATCTTGTTTACCTCAGACCATTTCTCCACTTTGCCCAGATCATTTTGAATTATGACCCTGTCCTCCAAAGCAGTTGCAATCCCTCCCAGTTTGGTATAATCTGAAAACTTAATAAACATACTTTCTATGCCAATATCTACGTCGTTGATGAAGATATTGAACAGAGCCAGTCCCAAAACAGACCCCTGGGGAACCCCACTTGTTATACCTTTCCAGCAGGATTGGGAACCATTAATAACAATTCTCTGAGTACAGTTATCCAGCCAGTTATGCACCCACCTTATAGTAGCCCCATCTAAATTGTATTTGCCCAGTTTATCGATAAGAATATCATGCGAAACTGTATCAAATGCCTTACTAAAGTGTAGGTATACCACATCCACCACTTCTCCCTTATCCACAAGACTCGTTATCCTATCAGATTGGTTTGACACGATTTGTTTTTTACAAATCCATGCTGGCTATTCCCTATCACCTTCCAAGTGTTTGCAGATGATTTCCTTAATTACTTGCTCCATTATCTTCCCTGGCACAGAAGTTAAACTAACTGGTCTGTAGTTTCCTGGGTTGTTTTTATTTCCCTTTTTATAGATGGGCACTATATTTGCCCTTTTCCAGTCTTCTGGACTCTCTCCTGTCTCCCATGATTTTCCAAAGATAATAGCTAGAGACTCAGATACCTCCTCTATTAGCTCCTTGAGTATTCTAGGATGCATTTCATCAGGCCCTGGTAACTTGCAGGCATCTAACTTTTCTAAGTGATTTTTAACTTGTTCTTTTTTTATTTTATCTGCTAAACGTACCCCCTTCCCATTAGCATTCACTATGTTAGGCATTCCTTCAGACTTCTCGGTGAAGACCGAAACAAAGAAGTCATTAAGCATCTCTGCTATTTCCAAGTTTCCTGTTACTGTTTCTCCCTCTTCACTGAGCAGCGGGCCTACCCTGTCCTTGGTCTTCCTCTTGCTTCTAATGTATTGATAAAAAGTCTTCTTGTTTCCCTTTATTCCTGTAGCTAGTTTGAGCTCATTTTGTGCCTTTGCCTTTCTAATCTTGCCCCTGCATTCCTGTGTTGTTTGCCTATATTCATCCTTTGTAATCTGTCCTAGTTTCCATTTTTTATAGGACTCCTTTTTATTTTTTAGATCATGCAAGATCTCGTGATTAAGCCAAGGTGGTCTTTTGCCACATTTTCTATCTTTCCTACCCAGTGGAATAGCTTGCTTTTGGGCCCTTAATAGTGTCCCTTTGAAAAACTGCCAACTCTCTTCAGTTGTTTTTCCCCTCAGTCTTGATTCCCGTGGGACCTTACCTATCAGCTCTCTGAGCTTACCAAAATCCGCCTTCCTGAAATCCATTGTCTCTATTTTGCTGTACTCCCTTCTACCCTTCCTTAGAATTGCAAACTCTATAATTTCATGATCACTTTCACCCAAGCTGCCTTCTACTTTCAAATTCTCAATGAGTTCCTCCCTATTTGTTAAAATCAAGTCTAGAACAGCTTCCCCCCAGTAGCTTTTTCAGCCTTCTGAAATAAAAAGTTGTCTGCAATACAGTCCAAGAATTTATTGGATAGTCTGTGCCCTGCTGTGTTATTTTCCCAACATATATTTGGATAGTTGACGTCCCCCATCACCACCAAATCTTGGGCTTTGGATGATTTTGTTAGTTGTTTAAAAAAAGCCTCATCCACCTCTTCCACCTGGTTAGGTGGCCTGTAGTAGACTCCTAGCATGACATCAGCCTTGTTTTTTACCCCTTTTAGCCTAACCCAGAGACTCTCAACACTTCCGTCCCCTATGTCCATCTCCACCTCAGTCCAAGTGTGTACATTTTTAATATATATGGCAACACCTCCTCCCTTTTTCCCCTGTCTATCCTTCCTGAGCAAGCTGTACCCATCCACACCAACATTCCAATCATGTGTATTATCCCACCAAGTTTCAGTGATGCCAACAATGTCATAGTTGTATTTATTTATTAGCACTTCCAGTTCTTCCTGCTTATTACCATACTTCTCGCATTTGTATATAGGCATCTTAGATACTGGTTTGATCTTGCCTCCCAGTTTTGCCCTGACCCTCCTTTCTCTCTGCCATTATAGCCCACGCTCCCTCTTGTTTCCGACCCATCTCCCAGGTCTCCATGTTCCCCACTTACCTGTGGGCTTTGCTCACCTGTCCCCATCGAACCTAGTTTAAAGCCCTCCTCACTAGGTTAGCCAGTCTGTGTCCAAATAGGGTCTTTCCCCTCCTCGAAAGGTGAACGCCATCTCTGCCTAGCAGTGCTTCCTCGAATAGCATCCCGTGGACAAGGAAGCCAAAGCCCTCCTGGCGACACCATCTTCGCAGCCAGGCATTCACCTCCATGATGCATCTGTCTCTGCCCGGGCCCCTACCTTTGACAGGAAGAATCGAAGAGAATACCACCTGCGCTCCAAACTCCTTCACCTGTACTTCCAGAGCCCTGTAGTCACTCTTGATCCACTCAGTGTCACACCTCGCAGTATCATTTGTGTCCACATGGCTGAGTAGCATGGGGTAGTTGTCAGAGGGCTGGATAATCCTCGACAGTGCCTCCATAACATTTTGGATACGGGCCCCCGGCAGGCAGCATACCTCCCGAAATGAAATGTCAGGGTGACAGAGGGGCGCCTCTGTCCCCCTCAGCAGAGAGTCTCCGACCACCACTACCCTACGTTTCCTATTCGCAGTGGTGGCAGCAGACCTCCCAGCCTTAGGGGTATGAGGCTTCTCCTCCTTTACTGTAGGGGGTGATTCCTTCTCTCCTGTATCAAGAAGAGCATAACGGTTACCTATTACCATGGCGGGAGGGGTTCGGAGCAGGGGTGGAGCACTGCCTGCTGCCAGAAGTAACCAGCTGCCCGTGTCCACCCTGAGCCATCTCCTCCACCAGTGGTGTGTCAGCAGTCCTGTGTACTGGGACAGCTACCTCAGCTGTCTCCACATGGACACTGTCCAGGAATTGCTCGTGGATTCGGATGCTCCTCAACCTAGCCACCTCCTCCTGTAGCTCTCCCACCTGCTGCCTGAGAAATTCCACCAGCAGGCACCTTTCACATTGGATGGTCCCCCCAGCCTGGATATCAGTAAGTGGAAATTGCAAGTTACAGTCCCTGCAAAACCACACCAGGATCTGGGTAGAAGCATCCATGCTCAGGCGCTCTGTCTGGCTACAGGCGCAGGTGGAGGAGACAGAAGCAGTGCTGACACAGGTGTTGCGGGTCTTCCTAACCATCGTAAGCCTCCCACTGTCAAACTCCCCTGTCCGCTCTGCAGCCCCCTGGTCGCTCTGCCTCTGGCTTTTAAAGCCTGCTTGCCTAGGTCAGTCCCACCCCCTCGTGAGTCACACTGGGGAAGGCCAATCAAAGGCAACCAAGGGAACAATCAAGGGAACAAGGTCAGGCACTCAGTCCCAACTGCCACAGCAGCTGTAACTGAAACTGAAGTCACCTGAAATCAGAATCACAATTAAAATTCAAACAGTCGAGCAAACTCACTCACACCACCAGCAGTACTCTCACCTGGTAGCCTGTTTGGCAGTGGGATCTCTTGCTCTCCCTCTCAAACTCCCCTGTCTGCAGCCCCCTGTCCACTCATATTGAAGGGGGAAGTGGGTAAAACTGCCTCTAGCTAAGGTTTAACACTTTCCACGGTAAGACCTTGTTTTCAGTCACTTAAAACTTTGCCAAAATTAAAAACTGTTCAAGCAGACATTTTCCATGACAGATGCTTGCCTCAGGTGGAATTTTTTGGAAAGTGTCAGCAAAAACGGTTCTATCATTTCCAAGAACCAGTTTAGGGCATATCATTTTGCTTGTGTTAAATAATTCTTACAGTCATTTCATTGTGGAACTCTAAGTCTTTCCATACTTGACTTTGGTAAAGGGATAGCACTGGCTCTAGGGATGTACTGTTTGCCATCCTTGAGAAAAATCTACCTATGTATGGCCAAGTTATAAGCCTCAATAAAGCTCAGTTCACACATTCTCAGTAGGGGATGGTTAGATTTTGGCAGCTAAATTCTCTGAATTTCACATCTGCACTGAGCATGCTCCATCCTCTCACTGCTCTTATGTGCTGACCAGACTGCACATGCACCAATATCCACAGAGCAGCTGAGCGGGCTGTGGGAGCTGCAATTGCTCTTTCCTGGCAGCCTGCGGTGGCTCCAAGCACTGGAACTGGGGACAGATAAATAGTCAGTCCTGTGCTCTGAATGCTTCCTCCGCTGGCATCCAGGCAGTGTGAAAGGAAAACAGCGTGACTAATACAGAGGGTTGAGGAGCATAGGACATTGATGAGTGGTTCAGAGGGATAGGTTGAGAGTGATAGGAGCTGTGAAGGGGAGCAGAAATAGGAACAAAGACAGAATGGACAGGAGTGATGGCGGGGAACAGGAGAAGAGAGGGACAGGTTATGAGAGCAGGGGCAGAACGGTCTAGAACCACTAGAGCACACTCACTTCCAAAACCTGGAATTAGGCTATGTCTACAGTATGGATCCTATGCAGGCATAGCCACCCTAGCACAGCCCCCTAGTGTAGATGCAGCCTACACCTATAGGAACACCACCTCCCCAAAACAATCTTAGCCACATTGACAGAAGCCCTCATCCATCAACATAGCTGTGTCTACAATGAGGGCTCTGTAGGTATAGCTATATAGGTCAGAGATGGGTTTTTTCTACAGCCCTGAGCAGCATAGCTATGCCAATAGAACCTGTAAGTGTAATCCATGTTTTAAACACAGGATTCCAGAGTCTCAACATTCCGCTGCTAATGGGCAAAGAGTTGTGAAACGAGCATTTCTTCCCTCCACTGTGGTTAGTCCACATGGGGATAATGCCTACCACTTGAGCTAGGGATCTAATCCAAATTCCATCCATAAGTCCCATAGCAAACAAAGGATCCCAAATAACTAAACACAGTTCTCACTGCTCTCCACTGCTTCCTTGAGCTCTACAGTCCCCATCGTGAACCCCATCAATGTCTGACACTGCCCCTCTTCTGCCCAAGTATGGGCCTTGGATTCAGCCTTCCTGGGTCCTGGAACACTTCCCAGCTCAAGGACTGGATAACATCACGTTCACAAGTAGAACGGAATCTACAACGCAGGTAAGGGCCATCTTACCAGCAGAAATATTCCCCACCCTTCCTGCTCCCCACCCAATTGCCTTCTATCAAATTCTTATGCATATTTGACTATTTTCATTTTTTATTCTATCCTTCTTAGAGTTAGAATTACAAGACCTCCTTTACCATAAGAGTACTCATGCTGCAATCTGCATGGAGGAAATCAAATTTTGCAGTTTGATTGGTTGCTTTTATTGTGTTAATTTGGATAAACACACACACGATGGTTGGGTCTGTTTTCCCTACTGCATCACACAGTGACTTCGCTGCAGCATCTGTGTTTTCTCCCTGCAGGCTCTATTGACCCCTTTATCTGCCTTTCATTCCCACTGTGGTGACTCACTGGCTAAAGACAGCTGAATGTCAGCAGATTCATTGAGAATTTATGGTGCAGCCCCAACATGACATTTTTAATTGTGCGTTTGCAAACAAATGGCTATTCGTGGAAATAGCAGGGATAAGAGATCAAGAGGATGGACCCTACCACTTCACGACTGTTTGGCCTAAGAAGTTGCAGAAAGGCAGCAGTGTATGAACAAGGGAGAGGAACTTTATCCTGGGTAATGTAAAGGAGAGGAAAGCCTATAGCAAATTTCAAGAATCTAAGCTGTAAGCATTTCAAGAGCTCCTCTTTATCGGTGGTCTAATAGCCAAAGCAGCAATTTTAATAAAATGAAGGTATTAGGGTGTAGGGCCACTCAATGTTAGCAGGTCACCCTGACATTATACACCAGGATGCCAGATAAACTTACATCTCGCAATCGGAGTTACATCGACTATGATAGAATATGATGCCCTTGATCTCCGGGGCAGGACTTGAAGGCTCTCTCTACTCCTCCCACTTCATTAGTGAGCTAAGAGCCGTGGCACATTTATAGAGTACATCCTCTTCAGAGGTTCTTGGGGTTAAGCTACTTTAGAAGGCCACATACTGCTTGAGGTAATTATGTTTTGGGTTCTGCCGGTTTGCTCTTGTGGTACAGCTTGTCTCTTGGTGACATTGACACAAATGGGAATGCACGGTGTGTGCCTATGGTAATCTCCCATTTCAGACATTTTGAGACTACTAGTGCTTCTTATGGGTCTCTCAGATGCCTGTGTAAACAGCCATCTGTCTTCATTTTCAGGTTTGATTTGGGAGAGAGAGTGATTATATTAATATACTAAACACGCTAAGGCTCAGTTTAGCTGTCAGGTAAGTTATAAGGAGACTTTCTTTTCCAAATGAACTCAACACCAACTTGGGTAAGTATTTGTGACATAAATGCAAAGAGAGAATCAAATATAAGGAACAAAACTGCTGCAAATATTGCAAATTTTTAAATGGCCCAGTCTTTCCATAACATACACTGGTGGATTTTTTGCAAATAAAGAGGGACTTTTATTTAAACACTGCCTATGAGTTAGGCAAATTATTTGAGATACATTACTCTAAGAATTAGATTCTAGATTAGATGCTTCCAGCCTGATATCACCCGGAGCATCTATTCTGATGGAAAGGGGCCAGGTTGGAATTGGAGTGTTTGCCTATGCCAGCTCTCAGAACTTCTTTGAAATCTGCTGCTCCTACTCACTATGTCTTTCGGGAGCTCCACATTCCCTGCTTGAACTTCTGTGACCCCACAGATTCTGACCTTCTTTTAATAAGGGTCATGAATAGTGGAGCAGAACTAGTTGCAGCTGCTATGAAACCCAGGGTCAGCACAGTGTAAGCAAAAAGAGGGGTTCTGGCTGACAGCCGTAGGAGGGCAGACGTAGGCTTTTTAAATAAGCCAGACATTTCAGTCTAGTTGCCATGGACAATGGAGCGTGCATGTTTGGGAGTTGAGTTCTTTCTACTTAAATGGTTTTGCTGGCACTTGCCTCGGGACCATGTATTCTCACTTAGAACAAATGCAAAAGAAGAATTTCTTCATGAAGGTGAAGTCTTCTCTGCTGGCCCTAACACAGGTATTGCTCAGCTAGGGCTAGTGAAAGTGCTGCTCTCCCTGCTCTCCTTTTGGTGAGGCATTCCTCCTGAGGCTGGAGGTGGGCAAGTATTAAACACTTTGTTTGCTGCCCAGGTGAATGTTCCTCGGGTTCTAAATAATGCAGGGCTCTTTTCAGTATCCCCAAGAAGCACATATTGGTAGAGTATTCTTATCAGATCTATCCTGGCAGGCTCACTTCATGAACTTATCTCCTGTAAACAAACAAGCCAGGCAATAACACCACGTGTCACTAAACAATTTGGGCTGGGATTTTCAAAGGAGCCCAAAGGATTTAGGTGCCCAATTGCCATAGAAATTCAATAGGAGTTGGGCAACTAAATCTCTTGTACTCCTTTGAAAATCCCAGCTTTATTCTCCCTCCAGCAGAATCATTGTGTTCCTGTGTTCAAGGTGTCCTAAAGTGGTTCATACCACTACAGGTTTAGCAGCAGAATCCCAAAGTATTTAGCTAGACCAGTGGTCTCCAAAGTGGGGTGCGCAAGAGGATCCTTGGGGGTGGGCAGCAGGAGGAGGTTTTTTTGAGGGGGGGCACTTCGTAAGTTCGGGCGGGAGTCTGAGTGGCTTTTTTGTTTTTGTTTTTTTGCGCTTCTGCAAAAATGGTAGAGCCGGTGCAGTAGGGGTTGCATGCTCAAAAATTTTTTACTGATAGGGGTGCGCGATCAAAAAAGTTTGGAGACCACTGAGCTAGACAGTGATGATTTCCCCCCACCCCCCATTCCTACTCTCCTGCTTTTCTCCAGTGACAATACTGCTTAGGATTCCTGTAGGTGTCCCTCCTACATTCTGCATCCATGCTCTGTCATCAGTCCCTAATAGAGTGGAGAAGCCAAAGATGTCAAAGAATCCAGCGTTCACCTCCACCTCTGGCTGTGTGCACGGTAGAATGAAAACACTCAGTAGAGGCAGGCAAGCTGTGCAAGAACAGAGGCAGAACCAGTAGGAGAGAGATCAAGCTAATGATGGCAATATATGCACCAGTGAAAACAGCTAGAGGAGAGGAATCACAGGGTTGAGTGGATACCTTCACATGCACAGAGATAAGGTGTGCTCCCATGTGTGTTTGTGCTAGGTGCAGCCACCAAAAGTTGCCAAAGTTCCAGTTTCTGATTTGTGGTGAAGCTTTATGATGTCAGTGTTTTGAGTGATGCACTAGAGAAAGAAGGATCCTCTGCCACACACTTGCTCCATTTGGATAGGAGGTAAATGGGCTTTCAGAAAGCTAAAAATCACCTGAAAGAAGTTTTAAACAGGATTTTCTACCTAACCAACCATCATCTTTTTAAAACAAAATAAACAACTTGGCTGTATAGTGCTACACCGTGGCTGGTATGAAGAGTATTGAAGAACAGTAGTGGCCTTGAACAATTTCTGTTTCTCCACTGGTCAGAAATTGTTTTCATAGCAGGACTCCCATGTAGACCGTTAGTAGGAAAGTAGCCCAGTGAGTTAGAACTAGCACATTGCACTGATTTGAGAAACAAGTACTACAGGAAAAAGAACAGGCCTCTAATTTCACAAGTTGGGTGGTGGTCTAAAGCTTGAAAGAAATTAAGTGCTTGGATGTCAGGGAGGGATGAAATCTTCCATCTAGGAAGCCCCAACTTAGATGAAATATGGAGCAGCCTGGGCATCATGCTCCAGTACAGAACTGGGAGAACAGTTGCAGAGATGCTTAGGGGTTATATGGGAGTGAAGTTGTGCCCCTGGATAATGGGGTAAACCTGAGTGAAACTTTACAACCAGCTTTTGGTTGGGGGAGAGCAAATGTCACTAGGGAAAACCCATGCTGACATATGAAAAGGTACAAATAAATTTTAAACATTTGGTAGCAAGTTAATAAGGCTTCACAAACCTGAGTACTCTGAACAGGAGAGGGAGGGGGTTTTACTTACCCCTATGACATTAGCTGCATGGCCCATACTTTTATTTCCTTGCTGTATCTCAGTTTCCCTCCTTTGGAGACTTCCCCAAACTGGTAGGGTAATTTAATATCACCCTCTGGTCAAGTCAAAGTCCATCTCATCTGGGCCAAACAGTCCAAAGTCCCACCTCTTTCTTGTCTCCATGCTGGGGCTCTGCAGAGAATCTTCCTCCCCTCAGGTGCAGAACTTGCTTCTTTCAGGAAGCTCAGGTACATGTCCCCCCTCTGCTCAGGGCGCCAGACCTGAGGTACTAACAAAGGCATCTGCTGCAGCCTCAGACATACACTTCACTATTCCCTCAGAGTTACTTCCTACTCTGGTTTGCATACTTCTTAGGCCTTAACCCTGGCCCTTGCACATCTTACTTCAGCTTATCCTACAGAGCCTCACCAGCAGGCTCTTGTTCTAATTTTCCTTCCTAACCTATTCAGCCAAGCCTCACCTGAGCTCTATCCCCAGCCCCCTCACAGAGAGCCAACAAGAATCCCAGGGAGCATCCCCAAGACCATCTCCAGCTGAGGTGAAGGGAGCTCTTTTTATAGTTCTGCCCCCCCCCCTTCCCCAACAGGCCTTGCTGTAGCTTGCAATCACCTGATCTGTGAGGAAAACCATACCCTGAGCTCCTCTTAATGATTCAGCTCGACCTGTGACAGGGAGGTGAATCAAATTAGGGGTTAAGGCACAAATAGGTGATTTTGCACTACAACTAAACCAAGGGTGCTGACCTGGTTACAATAGGATTAAAATTTGTTGTGTGACTGGGATTCAATTGTATCCAGCGTAAAGCCAAGGCCCATTAATGGTAACAGTCAGAACCTATCACATTACAGATTTGATTTTGTTCCACATGCTGGAACACCAGACAGTGGTGGTGTAACCAGGTCCTCTGACTAGGTCATAGTCATTTAACATGGGTTTGTCTGGTTTTTTAAATTACTTGCTTTTATACAGGAAAAAAGTGTTTATTAACCTTGATTATTATTTTTTTTTAGAAGTGTAGTGAGTGTTGTTTTAGTATCCTGTCCTGATCTACCCTAGTACATTTTCTACACACAGGTGAAGGTATTAAATTCCAACACTTTTTATTTCAACAAAGGGGAATTGTTTCTGAAAGAGGAATAATGCTTATTTTCACATGTGAAACTGAAGTGCTCTTATATTGTATATTATTATGTAGCTTTGGAGAACTGCAAAAAATCCCCCTATGCTATGAAGAGTTGAAAGTCATGCCATGTGTCTTAGGAAATGTAATTGTCCTTAGAATTTTGAAAGCCTTTGGCTTGACCTCTGATCTCTATGTCTCAAAGTCATGACAATGTGAATCGATTCTGAAGGACTGCAGAGACAGACTAGAACTCCTCAACTATTAGTGTCAAAGGTCACTGGAAAGATAACTATTTCTCAATTTGCTGATGTGACCTATGACCTCCTTGTCAATTTTGGTACTCTTCATCTATTTCCAGTCTTCAGATGGTTACCTCAAATAGGGTTCAATCTTATGAACCATGCACATGCAAACTATCCCATTGACTTCAATGTATCAGGGTGCACCCCTTTGTTTATATTCAGGCAACTTTCAGATGTATTTCATTGAGCTGTTAAAATATGATAGACTTCAAGAAGTCAAACTTTTGAGCAAATTTCACGCTTCCAGGTTGCCTCACGTACCTCTGGTTTCCCTCACAATGTTGGGTCTACAACAGGATAAGGGGAAAAAAAACCCACACACTACTGAATGAAGGCAAAGAATTCTCTTTATAAATAAATAGGTGTTTTCTGTTAACAAAAGCATTCTACCATTTTACAATATAATATTTGATTTATATATTTGTTTTGCAAAGTATATTTTATTTAATGCCTGTTAAATAAAAAAAATATATAGGGGTTTGGAGCCTCTCTCTTTAGAAAAGAGGAAAGCTCACATTAAACCCCTGTGATTGTTTTACACTTACTGAAGTAATTTAAACAACTGATCCAAGCATAATCCACATCCCTGCAAGCATACACCAAAGGACAACTGATGAAAATTAAGGCCTGGGGCCCATTAAGCACCTTCTTAACTTTTTGCACTGACTTCCATGGGGGTACCCAGTGTGGCCAGTTAAGCATGTGCGTAAATTGTTGCAGGATTAAGGCCTAAGAGTAAAATGAGGGAGGGAGTTCTTGGGCCTGTGACAAGGCCACATCATACCACTGATTTGAAACCAGTGGAGAGCTCTTCAGTGCTTAATTTGTAATGAAAGAGGTGTTGGGGCTCAAGCAATTTTTTTGCATTCATAAAGGGGAGGAATATCTCAGTGGTTTGAGCATCAGCCTGTTAAACCCAAGGTTGTGAGTTCAATCCTGGAGGGGGCAATTTGGGGATTTAGTTGGGGATTGGTCCTGCTTTGAGCAGGGGGTTGGACTAGATGATCTCCTAAGGTCCCTTCCAACCCTGATATTCTATGATAACTGATGCAGCAAGCCCAGATGTGCCAGCTCTATGAACTGCCGAGCCTAGAGGTGCCAGGGTTCAGCCCTAGCACAAAATAAGCACTGGAGCTGCGCCATAACAACAGTAGTACAGGATATGCCAAGAGTTGGCTTCAATCAGTTTAAAAGAGCTACACCCTATAGTTGTAAAGGCTTTAATTATCTCCCAGAATTTTCCAGCCCCATACCATCTCTTTCTGAGCTCCTCATCCATTGACAGCTTCTCTGCCAGGTCTAGGCTGTTCTCTTCCTCTGCATGCAGGGCTCAATTTTTCAAGAGTTCTAATCTCAATCCAGCAAAGCACTGAAGCATGTGCTTAAAACTTTAAATATATGTATAATCCCTTTTCAGTAGGTAAGATATAATAGGAAATACCATTAGAACCAGTACTAAGTATAAGGAATAGCACCTGGAACCAGAAGTATCTTACCTTCCATTAACAAAGTAACAGAAAGCTTCAATCACACATTATGTATACACCTGTACATAATTTGATGCATACACTGATATGCCCATAAACAATAACCCATAAGCAGGTGAATGGTTTTACTGTATACTGGCATGTCTAGAGTGCTTTGTTTGGCTAGAGGCTACATAGCGGGATTTCAATCACCCAAAATGATATATCTATGAACAGTATTCCTATTTAATTGTTCCTCTTGTGATTAACAGTTATATTGCAGTAGTGCCCAGAGTCCTCACCCATTGGTCTAGCAGCTGTACAAACACCGTAAGTGACAGCCCCATCCCTAAACAGCCTACAATCAGACATGTTGGGGAGAAGATGAGTAATAAAAACGTGATATTTAGCACAGGCTAGCTGTGTGTGGAGTCCTTAGCCAGCCACTAGCAGGATATCACCAATCCTCCTGTGCACTAGACTGCTGTTGTGGTGTATGAAATAAGTAACTTCTATAGTAAAATAATAGTAATAAAATTTCTCAAGCTACTTTATTTAGTATCTGACTAATTTTAAAGGCCATCTTAATGGGTGTTTGAGCCAGACATTAAGATACCCATGGCCGACACTCTTTTTCAGTATTTTGTACAGACTGCCATTTTGGGCGGGGGGTGTAATTTCTTTTCTGCTAACTGACAGGAAATATTTATTTAGCTTTATTTTAGATTGGATTTTTTTTTTAAATTGTCTTCACTTTCATACACTGAAATTGGGGAGGCATTTCCATTTCCTTATATGAACTTACTTTATTTAGACCTGATTCATCATAATACTTAGGCATGTGCTTAACTTTGAGAGCATGCTGCAGTTCCATGGGACTTAAGCACATGCTTAAATCCTTTGCTGCATTGGTGGCTTCATCTCCTCCTTTAACTGCCTAGAATGTGTACAGATTAGGAAGGCACCGCTGATTTGAAAATTTCCTGGGCTATCCCCGGTGAACAGCTAAAGCTATTATTTGTTGAATGCCAATTGTGCAGAACAAAAAGAAAGTCCTGTCCTGACCTGTGCATTTATAAGCACACTAATGAGATGCCTCCTTTCCTAATAGCTAAGATTTTCAAAAGTGATCAGTGATATCTAAATGTTGGTGTCCAAAGGAAATATCTTCAGTAGTGAGGTCGAGGGTAAACAGAGTTTCCCCAATTCTCATTTGGGGAACATGGAATTTAGTTTAGCCACTTCTGTTATCCCTGTTTTAAAGGGAAAACTCTTAATAAGGCCACACACTCAAGGATTCAGTGATATAAAATCTATCACTTTTACTGTGATGTCGTCAGAACTACCTGTTACACACCATGCTTATCCTTTCTCTGCAAATTAAAGAGTACCTGGTACAACATTCATGTTCTGAATGATACTATATATCATTGCAGGAGATGACATACTGAAAATGCCTATATTTTTATTTTATAAAGAGTCTTATTTGCTATCCTGAAGAAATGTATGCTTAGATGTTTTGTAGGCGAGCAACAGAGAGAAATTTATAAGAATGAATGAAAATTGCCTGCTGTCAGACAATAAATGAAATAATCTTACATTAGAGTTAACTATATACTATCAACTTGAACTTTTTAAAACTAACTAATTTGAAAACAAAATTCAGTTTAACCCTTTAAATAGCATGTTCTGAAATAAAAAAAAAAAACTGAAAAAATATGAAGGTTTATGTTCTCCCATTGATGTTTATAAACATCTTTTAAGCAAGGGAGGCACTGACTGTACAGGGAAACAATGTCACTGACTATACAGTGTGCTGCCAAATACACAAAATAAACAAACTAGAAGAAGAGAAAATATTGTTATCGGGATCTCCATGTACCTACTGTTAGATACAAAGCTTTCACACAAATATGTTTTTCAAGTTGTAGCTGTCCCTTTGAAGTTTTCATGTTTGCTATCTATTTGTTGATCCTAGGAATACTAGGAAAAATCACAGGTACTGAAGATGGAAAGTACCTATTAGGTCATCTAGACCCTAATCCTGTAAAAGAGGTGCACCTCCACACCACATGGATCCCATTGACTTCTGTGGGGCTCAACATAGGTACAACAGTCCCATGATCAGTGCCCTAGTTCCCAATTCAGCAAAGCACTTAGGCATGTGCTTAATACTAACTAGGCACATGAACGATCAAATTCTGACTGAGCAAAGCGTGCTTCAACAGCCATTTATTTGCTAGGGTTTTTACAAAAAGTTGAGCATATGTACCCAGAGAAGATACAGATGTTTTTGGTAGCTGATACACTGGTTGAATTTAGTTAATTTGCTCCTGTTTAACTATTGGAAGATTAATTGTCAGGGTGCCTAGAGCTCTTCTACAGGTCTTTTTTACCGTTGCTTAAAATGTAAATAAAATAATTTAAGCATGTGCTTAACTTTAAACACGTGCTTATGTCCCACTGAAGTCATTGGGACTTCAGCAAAGCACTTAAGGATATGCCTATGTGCTTTGCTGAATAAAGGTGGTCTTAAGCACATAGTAAAGGCTTTGCTGAATTGGGGACCCAAGTGCAGAATTGTTCCCAACAGGAATGTTCCCCAGTGCTTTGTCCAGCCCAGTTCAATAAACCACACCCAAATCTAAACATTATGAAAGTTTATCTTTGAGTTCTAGCAACATGAACATACTTTGTTCTCTGGTTTTTAATGTCACCTTTTATATATCTATATTGCTAATACTGTGAGATATATTGGAGGGTCAACATACATTACTTTTCCATTGGGGGAAAATATCAAAATATCCGCTAGAGAAAATATAGCAGTTTAGGTGGTTTTCAATTACTGTGAATGCTTTTTTACATTTTTTTAAAGTTTGTTTCAGCAGCTTAGAATGAACTTTAAAAAATTAACTGCATGATAACCACAAAAAGTGAGTTTTTAGTAGTAATTTGCTAGCATTAACAAAAAAAACCCCCT
Organism: Terrapene triunguis; assembly: GCF_002925995.2. Lineage (NCBI taxonomy): Eukaryota > Metazoa > Chordata > Testudines > Emydidae > Terrapene > Terrapene triunguis. The sequence continues at coordinate 11,220,622 of NW_020664409.1, forward strand.
CAAAATCAAAACCAAGACACCTCTATCACATATCTATAGTTAGCTAAAATATGGTTAAGATCAGAGAAATGTTCATTTCTATGACTTGCAACATAGTGGCATTATCTGTTGAAGTTTAGAAAAGAAATAAAGACAGTGGGAATCCATGTAATAAAGACAACCAATATTCTGGATGATACTCTTACGTACTAGTGCAAATGAAACCTCAGCTTATCTGGAACCATCTTACTACGACCAGTGAAGTAACATTTTTAAACTTTAAGAACTATGCTTAGGATTAAAACATAGAGCACTTATAGCAGAGTTTTGTGCAAAAAAAACCTAATGGGCCAGATCATCAAGTGGTGTAAACAGAGATGGCTCCGTTGACATCGGTGCAGCTAAACTGAGTTATGGTAGCGGAGGATCTGGGCCAGTGTTTTCATTTATAAATTAGTTTCTCATTGGCTGATGAATCAGCTGCAATCCAATTTTTCAAAACTAAAACAGAAGTTAAATTTTCTTCCATTAATCTATTAATCTACTACAGAGATTTAAAAATTTTTAATATTTGTTGTAAAAAGTTAGTTAAAATTTAACATTGTGACTGGGTAAACTTTCCAGTTTTGAAAAATCAACATATTAGCTTACGGGTTTATATTTGAATGAAGTTGTCTTAGTTTATAGTAAAGCTGGGTGAATAACTGATTTTTTGTTTTGCTGGCAGTTCAAAGAAAAAGGATTCAGTTCAAGCTAAACCGAAACTGATGAATTTTCGGTGAATCAAAAGTTGACAGAAATTTTGTTTTGTTTCCACTAGGGCTGTCAAGCAATTAAAAAAATTAATCACAATTAATCGTGCGATTAAAAAAATTAATCATGATTAATTGTGTAATTAATTGCACTGTTAAACAATAACAGAATACAATTTATTTAAATATTTTTGGATGTTTTCTACATTTTCAAATATATTGATTTCAATTACAACACAGAATACAAAGTGTACAGTGCTCACTTTATATTTATTTTTGATTACAAGTATTTGCACTGTAAAAAAATAAAAGAAACTGTATTTTTCAATTCACCTAATACAAGTACTGTAGTGCAATCTCTTTATCATGAAAGTTGAACTTACAAATGTAGAATTATGTACAAAAAAACTGCATTCAAAATAAAACAATGTAAAATTTTAAAGCCTGCAAGTCCACTCAGTCCTGTTCAGCCAATTGCTCAGACAAACAAGTTTGTTTACATTTGCAGGAGTTTACATTTCAGAAGCTGCCCGCTTCTTGTTTACAATGTCGCCCAAAAGTGAGAACCAGCGTTCTCATGGCACTGTTGTAGCCGGCGTCTCAAGCTATTTACATGCCAGATGCGCTAAAGATTCATATGTCCCTTCATTCTTCAACCATCAGTTTAGGGGACATGCATCCATGCTGATGATGGTTTCTGCTCAATAACAATCCAAAGCAGTGTGGACAGACACATGTTCATTTTCATTATCTGAGTCAGATGCCACCAGCAGAAGGTTGATTTTCTTTTTTGGTGGTTCGGGTTCTGTAGTTTCCACATCACAGTGTTGCTCTTTTAAGGCTTCTGAAAGCATGCTCCACACCTTGTCCCTCTCAGATTTTGGAAGGCACTTCAGATTCTTAAACTTTGGATCAAGTGCTGTAGCTATCTTTGGAAATCTCACATTGGTATCTTCTTTGCATTTTTTGAAATCTGCAGTGAAAGTGTTCTTAAAATGAACAACATGTGCTGGGTCATCATCCGAGACTGCTATAACATGAAATATATGGCAGAATGCGGGTAAAACAGAGCAGGGGACATACAATTCTCCCCCAAGGAGTTCAGTCACATATTTAATTAATGCATTATTTTTTAAAGAGCGTCATCAGCATGGAAGCACGTCCTCTGGAATGGTGGCCAAAGCATGAAGGGGCATATGAATGTATAGCATATCTGGCACGTAAATACCTTGCAATGCCGCCTACAAAAGTGCCATGCAAATGCCTGTTCTCACTTTCTGGTGACATTGTAAATAAGAAGAAGGCAGCATTATCTCCTGTAAATGTGAACAAAATTCTTTGTCTTAGCGACTGGCTGAACAAGAAGTAGGACTGAGTGGACTTGTAGGCGCTGAAGTTTTACTTTGTTTTGGTTTTGACTGCAGTTATGTACAAAAAAACCCTACATTTGTTAGTTGCACTTTCACGACAAAGAGATTGCACTACAATACTTCTATGAGGTGAACTGAAAAATACTATTTCTTTTGTTTATCATTTTTAAAGTGCAAATATTTGTAATAAAAAATAATATACACTTTGATTTCAATTATAACACAGAATACAATATATATGAAAATGTAGAGAAACATCCCAAAAATTTAATAAATTTCAATTGGTATTCTATTGTATAACAGTGTGATTAAAACTGTGATTAATTGCAATTAAGTTTTTTGAGTTAATCGTGTGAATTAACTGCGATTAATCGACCGCCCTAGTTTCCACTAGTCACTTTTGGAAGCAAAGGAAATGAAGGGCGAGGTACACAGAAGAGCTAGAGGAGGAAGCGGTGGTGTTTGTTCTCTTATAACCTTCAGCCCAGTGGCTCGGGCACCCTCCTGCGATGTGGGAGACTGATTTCAAATCCCTGCTCCACAACAGGCAGAGGCAGGAATTGAAGACAGGCCTCCCATGTCACAGGTAAGTGCTCTAGTCAACATCACCTCCTCCAGCCATTTTGTGAATGATCCTAAGTCAGACAAAAAAAAATTTGGCTGAAACTATTCAGCAAATCCATGCCAGATTCTTGACTAGTTTGTGGTCAAGCAAAACTGCATTTTTCGGCAAATAAATTATGCGTCTGAAAAATGTTGCCCAATTCTACTCTATAGCCCAAATCCTGCAAACGGTTCTATGTGCATGCAGACTTCCTACATCTGTGCAGAGTTCTACTGAAGTCAGTGGGTCTTTCTGCAGCAGCAGGGATCTGAGTACATGGATCAGGTTGCAGTACTGAAGTCTCTCTCTCTCCCCCACTCTATTCAGGGTGCTATATATGTGCTTTTTATTAACAGAACCACCACAAATGCTGCTGCTTTACTGGAAAGCCACTATCCAGTTTTGTACATCTAATTAGGATAGATTCTCGACTCCAGTTTTATGTGGGTGAACTACACCAAGAGGAGAATCTGGCCCATTACCTCTAAATTATAAGCCTGGAAATTAAGTATACCTCATATTTCTGGCTGTTTATTATTCTAAGAAAAACATTATACATTTTTCCATTAGAAGTCACAAAAATATTCTTTTCTAAACAAAATTGCTGAAAAACTCTGAGGTCTAACAAATGCTTTTTTGGAGCACATTGGAAGACTAACAAATGGGGTTGATTCTAGTACTATCATCTGATAACAAAGAAGCAATAGCTCACTTATTTATAGTATTTCTAAACAAAAACCCTTACATTTCCCCCCTAAAATCTCATCAGTAAGCCACATATTGTGAAAATAATTCAATCTTCCTTTTAATAGGATGTTCATTATCTCTGTCAATCCATATGGCATTATCATTTCAAGACTCAATAGGTGGTACTCAACTGTATCTTCACATTATAAATTATCAATCACAGATAACAACATGCTTTAAATGTCAAATATTACAATCCTTCATTTTCTGCTAAACTACTTTTTAAAAAGTCTATGCTACAGCAGCATACTCATTGGTTTGGTCATTTTTTTCACTTTCTTGTGGGCTGGTGATAGTTACTCTTGGATTTGATGTTTTTTCCAGATGAGAGTCAATCTAGAGAAAAAAGGAACCAAAAATCGATATTTTAAGCTTGGCAGGTAATAGACTTCATTGCATGTCAACAAATATATAATTAAGTGGTCCACACTAGAATTTCTACTAAGAATTCTTCAAGTTAAAAAATATATACGAGCTGGTCACCAATATAACATTCTTGGGTAGCTTATACATGGGATCCTCCCCTCAGGTACGGATAAGTAGGAAAAAAGGTGAAAGTAGCAGAACCTTTGCTCCAATTAGAATATTTTTCCTGTTTATACCCCCATCTGAGTAAACATCCCTTCTAAATTGAGCCTCCCAAAGATGTAGTCTCACTTTGTGACATAAACCCTCTCAACACTGTTCCATCAACATATGAAGCACAGAAAATAATAAATCCTACTTCTGATGAGAATGTTGTTGCATATCTGTCTGGTAATCTTTATTTGAAAATGCCCTTGTGTGTCATACAAATGGCTCAGAATAAATCCCAAATTTAGAAATATGGCAGAGACTATCCTGAGCATCATGGGAGGTACAGGAACTTTCACTTCTTAACGGTATGCAATCAGAGAGCTGGCCCCAGTTGTCCTGTCCCTGACACTGGGGAATCCAGTCAGGGAGTGCCATGTTAAGTTTACAACCCACGCACCGTGTAATCTCAGGAAATCTATCCACTGCTCAGGTTACCGAACACTTGGGGTAGTTCACACGTGACACAGACATTTCTGATTCCATTTCCTGCTGTCGAAGACCCTCTCCTATCAGCAAATGGAGGATACAGCATCAGGCACCTCTCCCTAAATTTGTGACATGCCCCTCCTTGTCCTAAGGGACAAGACTTGTGTTTTAAAATCCCACGAAGAGAAATCCCCTGCCTTTAAGATTCTTGTTTATTTTATCAGTCCTTTTCTATCTGAAAATATATTATTAAATAAATCAATAAGACTTCCATGAAATGGGGGCAGCAACACTTATTAAATACAACCTCTGTGCAGGGCAACTCAGCCAAACAAACAAGGCACTGGTTTCCTAAACCAGTAGACATGCTTGTGCACATCCCACTGTCCCCCGCTATGTCCGACAGAGGAAGTGAAGAATGAAATATACAATCACCCATCTCTTCTTGAGAGTGCAGGAGTCTTGTATTTCTAGTACCCTGCCTACCCACAAAGGCAGGACAAAGACGTGTCAAAGTGATGGAGCAACAAATACATTATTTGCCAGTTGGAGAAAGAATTCTGCAGTTGTAGCCAGAAGATGAGAGGGGTTGTAAATGAGGGGAAATAGCTTTCCTGCAAGTTGAAACTCCATGAGACTCCAAGGACATCATCGTGGTTGAGTTGGACTACATTTGCAGTACAGAAAGCTAGTGCTGGAATGAATGAGGCGATATCTATTTTTTAAAAAACAAAAAATTGAAAGAATAAGCTGTTACCTGGCTTTGATTGTCAAAGTCCTCTGGTGCTTTTGTTTCTTCTTCAGGATGAAGATCATTGTGGTCATTAAACTGCTCCATTTCCTCACCATTTTCTTCATTAGTTTCACCGTTTAAGTGGAAAGGCCCCTCTTCCTCCAGCTGTCCAAAATTCTCTTCTTCTTGCTCTTCATAATTCTCATTTATTTTCTCTTCATTTTCTTCTATCTCATTATGGAGAACATTTCCATTAACGGCCTCCCCCATTTCCTCTCCCTGATCTCCATTCATTTCTCCCTCATCTCCCTCTTCTTCATTTTCTTCCTCATCTACTGTTTCTGCTGGCCTCTGATGAAAGCAAGAGCAAAGTTATGTCATTTTCAAACATCTTTAATCAAAACATCCCAAGCAATGTAATAATATGGTGGACCCCTAAGTCATAGTTGCATCATCATAAAGGGCTAGCTGTACTATTTTACACCAAGGAAGTTATTTATATACGTAGTCTATATATATTAGATGGATATAATGGATATAAATGGTCTAAATATATTATCAGCCCAAGAATCATGTGTCCCAGCCACTTCTCTCTAACTAAGGGCTAGACCCGTGGTTCTCAAACTTTTGTACTGGTGACCCCTTTCACAAAGCAAGCCTCTGTGTGTGACCCCCCCTTATAAATTAAAAACACTTTTTAACATATTTAACATCATTATAAATGCTGGAGGCAAAGCGCGGTTTGGGGTGGAGGCTGACAGTTCGCGACCCCCTATGTAATAACCTCGTGACCCCCTGAGAGGTCCCGACCCCCAGTTTGAGAACTCCTGGGCTAGACAATGCCACAGAGATCAGCAGGGGGAAGAAGGGGAAAAGTCCAGTTTGTTCACACCATGAGGAAGATGGCAGAAGGTATTGTGGGGGTGGGAATGTATGAGGGACCAACCACTCCACAATCCCATATTCCCCGTTCTAGAGGGTTGAGGATTGGGATTGGCATGGTGAGAAGGATCAGGAGGTAGCCGTGTTAGTCTGTATCTACAAAAACAACAAGGAGTCTGGTGGCACCTTAAAGACTAACAGATGGTGAGAAGGAACAGTGAGTGGGACAGGCAGGGGCTGGGAAGCATACACATCACCCTCTCCTCAGCCTGTAGAGATTACTGAGGAAACAAAAACAGCCCGTGGCTGTGCTACCTCTTCCATGGCTCCACTTCCATTAAGGAGATAAGGAGGTAGACAGGAGTCCCAGAGCCATTGTGGAGGGACAGGGCCTCTGAACAGATGAGATCTACCTACTGCAGATGCCCCAGAGAACCTGAAAACAGAGGTACCATATAGCCTGTCCCAGACTGCTGGCAGATCTGGTTATGGTAACCATTATACTGCACAACTTTAAGTGGGGAACACTTAGAGTTTAATAGAGAGCATTCATTTACCTACATTTTCAAGATTTCATAAGAAATCTACTTCCAATTCACATGCTCCAAATTTGAAAACCAATGGGCCCGATTTTCAGAAGTGCCCAGCACCCAACCACTCACACTGAGAATGATGGGAGCTACTGGGTGCTAAGCACTGCTAAAAAGTCAATTTAGGTGCCTACACAGGAGCTGAGTTCTTCTGAAAACCCTGGCTCCAATTGTTAGTATTGAGAACTTTGGAAAAATCTGGTCCCACTGTTTTAAGTGTTATTTTGGCATGAACAAAATATAATTTTGTGCATATCAAATAAATTCTTCATTTAAACAAACACTCCCAATTTAGTAAGGGAGGATTGTGACACTCTGCACCACATATTCACCATAGTAATATGATTATGGTATGATTATGATATAATTATGTTGCATCTTGTACAATATATGTCATGTGAGGTGTCTATGGAAAAGTTATGGTTTGCTGAATATGATTATCCTATTTGTATGACTGTATCGTTTTTGTATCTGGAGTTATGAATATTGACTATGTATTTGTATTTCAAATGTGTTTGCTCCTGGGTAAGACCCAAAAGTTCATTTGCATTCAGGCTAGCCAGCACATCATGAATGGGCTATTCAAGTTGAATGGCCCATCAACAAAGACAATGGGCCCTGGGGATGCTTCAGTCAGCCTATCGATAATGGCTGCCATGACTCATCGGAGCATGCAAGGGCTTGTCACTAAATCACATTATACTGAACTCCTTTTTGGTACCTGTATTTTTTCCATAAACTGGACTGGGAACTTGGCTTGGAACAAAGGGGTTCCCGCCCTATGGAAGAAGCTATAAAAGGGGAACAGGACATCACCAATGGGTCTCACTCCCCTCACAACAGAAAACCTGGAAACACCTTAGAAAAAGACTGAATTGGGGAAATGCTGGTCCCAGGCTGGAAAAAAGGATTCCTGCCTGCGTATGCAAAACCTAACCTACTTGTACTAACTAACAGGGTGAGACACTGCTTGATTCAAATCCTATCTAGGGTATAAGACTTAGATTGTGATTTTGTTTATTTCTTAGGTAATCTTCTTTAATCTGTATGCTATTACATATAATCACTTAAAATCTAACTTTCTGTAGTTAATAAATCTGTTTTATATTTTTACCTAAAAGACTGTGCTTTGGTTGAAATGCAAAGGGAAATCTGCTCAGGAACGGGGGCTGGTGCATTGTCCTCTCCACATTGAGGGAGGGGCGGATTGGGTAATAATTTCATATTGGTCAGGCTCAGAACGTTATAGATCTGGGATCCTAGGCTGGGGAGCTGGGGGGTATTTTGGCTGGAGCCTGTCTATTGTTGGTTCATGAAAGTAGCTGGTAGAGCATTCATGAACACGGCTGGGTGTGGCCCCTGCCTATGGACGTTTGTGTGAGGGCAAGCTTGGAGGGCTTTGCAGCTTGTCACAATGTCACAATGTGAAAGGGAACCCAGATTGGTAAAACAGAGGGCTCAGTGGTACCCCAGTTCCAGGTTGCACCCCGGGGGAAAACCCATGACAGGGGTTTCTTATCAGGAGATGTCATATGACCTGCCAGGTGGTCATGAAAGGAACAGGCAATCTGATTCATTGCAAGGACACTGATTTCATGGGTCTTACAATGCAAAGAATTATAAATATCACCTATAAAAAAGTCACCTTTCACCCTTTCCCACCAATACAAAAGCCACTTTACACACAAACACAGAAAGGGTCAGGGAAGAGAGAGCTTTGCTTTAAACACACAGGTCTCGTTTATATTCAGTATTAGCAATAGTGGGAAATTTCCCCAAAATATTCCTTGTGTAGAAAGGTCACAAGGCGGAAGAACAGCACCTTGCCCTAGGCCCGAAGGAAGGACAAGCAAGTCCTCATTACTGATAAAGTAGCACCATTTAATAAAAGAGTTTTAAAGATTGTATTTGCATCACCTTGCCATTCAATGAACTACAGTGTCCCCACTGCAGAGCTGGCTTAGATATTTTTGTTTAGATTTTCATCCTTTATTTCCATTCAGATCTAGAGATGAGTGAAAGGGGTGACTGCCTCCCACTTCTTCCATTGAGCGTCATCAGAATCTAAAGCCAACTAGCACATTTCAAAAGATTCTCACTCAGCCAAGAATATTTGGAATGTTATGGCCATTAGTGAATTGTTGAGATAAGACGATAACTGCTGCAGAATCTATTTTTAAAAAGCCATAGAAAAATCTATTAACCTTGCTGCTGACAACACTAACATGCCAAAAAAATGCTAAGCATGTATTAATAAAAGGCATTATAAGAATGTTATTAAATGATCAGTGGTCTCCTGATCCAAATGTCTTGCCTTTATATAGCTCCATAATACAATTATATTCCATTGACACCATATCATATAGGACATATCATTTTACTGCAATGAGCCACAGAATCTCTGGTAGCTGGTGATATTATATTGTAGCCTGACTAGCTAGACAAAGACTCAAAAAGGTGGCTTTTAAAGCACAATGATCTCAATATGTTCCTTACTCATATGTTCATGACTCTATTTTAACTGATAGCATCAAATTGGCCCTATAACTGTTAGCCATCCTACAGCAAAAAAACTTCAGGACCAGACTTCAAAGAGAAACTGCTGAGCTTCAGTTCATTTGCAAATTTGACACCATCAGCTCAGGATTAAACAAAGACTGTGAATGGCTAGCCAACTACAAAAGCAGTTTCTCCTCCGTTGGTGTTCACACCTCAACTGCTAGAAGAGGGCCTCACCCTCCCTGACTGAACTAACCTCGTTATCTCCAGACTGATTCTTGCCTGCATATTTATATCTGCCTCTGGAAGTTTCCATTACATGCGTCTGACGAAGTGGGTATTCACCCATGAAAGCTTATGCTCCAATACATCTGTTAGTCTATAAGGTGCCACAGGACTCTTTGTTGATTTTAACCAGTGGATCTCTAAATGATTTAGATCTTAGTCTACTTTAGACACTGTCTCTTCATAGGATATTGAGTGCATCTAACTGTTACAACTGCAGCAGTATCCTAGAGAGAGGATCCTAACAGACTAGGATGTAAATCATTTAGGGGGCCCAGAGGTTAAAACTATTTAGCAGTTTAGAGGCTAAAGCAACACCTTGAACTCTGCCCAGAAACTTACTGAATGCCAGTGCAACACTCTCAGATACTTTCAATAGGTAACATTCAGGTCACATCTCATTTAGCCTGAACTATATTGGACATCTGAACTATATTGGTTAAGCATTGGAATGCTCCAAAACAAGGTAAGAAAAAACAAATCCCATCATTGTGAACAAAATATTTTAACAGTGACTGAAAGACTCTTAGGATATTTTTTAAAACTTAAGTACATTGCAGCATTCACTGTTACTACGAAGAACAAAAATATAGTTAGCCATGTTTACAGCAAACAACTGAAAAGTGATGTGCAATTATCATTTTTCAAGCTGGCAATACCTAATTAAGGATGTTTATAGTGTACATTTAATTTATTATCCCCAAAGGAAAGGGCCTTTTTTCTCATGCACTATTTATGCAAACTGACCTTAGTTCCATGCAAAGATGTACAAAAGTCTAAAAATGTGGTCCCCAAATTTTTTACCTCACACCCTCCCTTACCCCTGTCCGCCCCCCGAGCCAAGGCCAGGAGTAGGGGATGTGGACTGGGATAAGGGGGCAGAGGCTAGGGCCACAGCTGGGGGCAGGAGAAGAGCTGGGTGGCACCCTTTCCTGCCCCCCATGGGGGCTGGCCCGGGACCGAACCATTCCCCCCCAAATGTTCTTTGGCACCCCCCTCAAGGAGGCGCACCCCACCTTTTGGGGACTTCTGCTCTAAAATATAAAGAACTACATATAAAATAGCTCTTACAGTACACAATAAGTCTGTGACAGTAGAACCTCAGAGTTACAAACACCTCAGGAATGGAGACTGTTCGTAACTCAAACATAAACTATTTTTTTTAAAAAGGGGAGTTAAACAACAGTGCTGTGGTGTGTGTGTGTGTGGGTGTGGTGCTACCTCATTGCGTACTTCTGGTTCCAAATGAGGTCAGTTTGTAACTCTGATGTTCGTAACTCTGAGGTTTACTGTAGATGGCTGTAGGCAGGAAACTGAAGGCCAAGTTACCCACCCAGTTAGACATTATTCCTGATATACTATGTGTGATATTCTCTACCAAGAAATCATTTCAATCAATTAACCAATGGCGATGGAGGTGGTTGCTGGGTTTGGCTCTGGATAGCCTCACTTCTGATCTTGTCCTGCCACTTAGTATGGAACAGCTGATGCAGACAATGAGAACTGAAAACATCAATCCAATGTTATTCAGTCTTCCTCAATGCCCACTGTAGCGGGGTGGTGACCTGCTCCAGCCCTGATAGGGTTGGAACCAGCCCTGGGAGAGGGCTGGCAGGCTCTGAAAGAAAGACCTGGGCTGATTGGGGAAGCAGCTGCAGCTGGGCCACGCCCCAGTCAGGGCCCAGCTGGCCCTATAAAGGCTGGGAGCCAGGAGCAAGGACTCAGTCTCTCTCTGCATTGAGAGAGAGAAGGGCCTGGCTGCAGGAAGCTAGAGACAGGGTACCTGAGTGGAGCAAGGCTGGGGAAAGGCAGAGGAGCTGGGGAGCTCCAGCCTGGAAAGCCCCAGGCTGCGGCCTAGCATTGGGCTCAAAGGTACTGGGGGTTGCACAGGGCAGCCCAGGGGTAGGCCAAGGCAGCAGGTCCAAACCCAACTTTGCCAGTGATGAGTAGGCTGATACTGCAGTCTGCCCCAGGGCGTGGGGCTAGATGATGACTGGCAGTAGCCTTATACTGAGGCGAGGTGGGAATAGTGGGTGGGGGTTCCCCGGGGAGGGGAGACCCTAAGACTGAAGGGTTACTGCTAGGGGCAGCACCCCAGGTGCAAGGGCACCGGGGTCCAGGGAGGGACATGGGGACCAGAGGACAGGCAGATCACTGGCCTGCAGAGGGCGCTCTGGAGCTGGAATGAGCTAATTCCTGGAAGTCACCAGCAGGAGGTGCCACAGGGGTGAGTCCGCTCCTCTACACCCACATTTCACTTTTTCATTTAAAATAGTTGGTCTAACAGCAGTTCTATGTATCTGCAGCTTCATAGCCAGCTTGATGGCATTAAATATGCCCATGAAGCAAACTTGATGCCCAAAACATGGCAGCAGCTGCTGCTATACAAGTGCCCACATCTTTCAAGCATTCTCCAGCACTGTCTGACACTGCCCAAATATTTGACAGATGTCACCTGCTCCATGTCCCATTCAGATAGGTTAATAGTGAGCTGGTTGTAATCTGGAGCTGCTTGATGGCAATGGCCAGGGAGTTAGTTTTATCTGGATTAACGACCGACCAATGTACACTGCTTTTTCCCCCAGACAGATCAGCCAACAGATGCAGCGGTTCTCCAAACTGAGCCAACATCAGCGAATTAGTAAACTTTAACACATGTGGGAATGCAGGCAGGATCAGGCCCTGATCTAAAGCCTATTAAAGTCAATTGGAGTCTTTCAACAGAGTTTAATGGGCTCTGGAGCAGGTCCTCAGTGCATAGGTGTACGTGAGTGTTCATTGTGTACCTATGGAAGACATTACAACCCATAATTCTCAGCTGGATTAAAATCAGCATAGCTCAATTCATTTCAGGGGAGCAATGCTGATTCACACCAGCTGAGAATATGTCTACTACGTCCTAACAAAGTATAGATTCATTTGCAAAAGTTAGCCATGGTCTTGATAACACTGGAAGTGCCAGAAACATCTTATGTTTTTGTCAAGGTTCCTTCCCCACTCTAAACTTTAGAGTACAGATATGGGGACCTGCATGTGAACCTCTAAACTGAATTACCATCTTAGATCTGCTTTTGCTGCCACCACCCAAATAATTTGAGTCATTTGGGAAACTCTGTCTTCCCCCAAAAAACCTTTCCCTCCCTGGGTAGCCTTGAGAGACTCCTCCACCAATTCCCTGGTGAACACCGATCCAAACCCCTTGGATCTTAAAACAAGGAGGAATTAATCATTCTCCCCCCCCACCCCGCCCCTTTCCCCCTACCAATTCCTGGTGAGTCCAGATCCAATCCCCTTGGATCTTAAAACAAGGAAAAATCAATCCGGTTCTTAAAAAGAAGGCTTTTAATTAAAGAAAGAAAGGTAAAACATCACCTCTGTAAAATCAGGATGGAAAATAACTTTACAGGGTAATCAGATTCAAAGAGCCCAGAGGAACCCCCTCTAGCCTTAAGTTCAAAGTTACAGAGGTAAACCCTCTAGCAAAAGGTACATTTACAAGTTGAGAAAACAAAGATAAACCTAACACGCCTTGCCTGGCTGTTACTTACAAGTTTGAAATATGAGAGACTTGTTCAGAAGATTTGGAGAGCATGGATTGATGTCTGGTCCCTCTTAGTCCCAAGAGCGAACTCCCCCCAAAACAAAGAGCACAAACAAAAGCCTTCCCCCCACCAAGATTTGAAAGTATCTTGTCCACTTATTGGTCCTTTGGGTCAGGTGTCAGCCAGGTTACCTGAGCTTCTTAACCCTTTACAGGTAAAAGGATTTTGGAGTCTCTGGCCAGGAAAGGTTTTTAGTACTGTACACAGGAGAGCTGTTACCCTTCCCTTTATAGTTATGACAGGAGTAGAGAGGTTATTTTATCTCTGTATTTGGCACTGGTGCAACCACTGTTGGAATACTGTGTCAAAGTGATGCCTCGGTGCCACAACGCTGGGCCATCAATATTGGTGTTTGCACAATGTGTGATGCTGCATCAATGTGAAACCAAGCTGCACTGAGACGCAATGCTACCCCTGTCAAAATACTGCAATGCTATGTCTGGGAGCCCAACATTTATTGAGGACTTTAACTTTGGCACAGATGAGGGCCCTAATCCTGCCACTGGACCTGGGCAGGCAGACCCTTTCATGTGAGTGGAACACAATGGGGCTTACAGTCGGTACCTTGGCTTGCAGGAAGCAGCATAGAGCCATTGAAATTGGGACTATCCGACCCACATCAGAAAGAGTGGCAATCCTTTCACTTAGTGGAAGCTGTGTCAATAAGCACAATGCATGGTTAAGAAGGGCAAAGTAGATCCACAGACTCCACAAGGGTTCAATACACTTCAAATCCAGACAGTCAATTAGTTGTCCTAACCTGTAATGAGTGACTGAGCCAGAAGCATGACTTACTTGCTAGTGTATATCCCAGATGAACAGGACTCTCAGTGCTGCCTCTACCAGTGCTTAAGGGTCGGTCTACTTGGCAGCTGGAGGTGTAATTTCCAGCTCAGGGAGATGCACAGATGCTACCTTTGACCGAGCTAGCACACTAAAAATAGCAGTGTAGCTGTGATAGTCTTCGTGGTGGCACAGGCTAGCCACCACAGTACAATCGTGCCCAGGACCATAGGTAAGTACTCTGGCAGCTAGTCTGCCTGCAGTGTGGCAGTTACATGGCTATATTTAGCATACTAGCTCAAACACAGCGAGCATGTGCACGTCTATCCAAGCTGGAACTTTCACCTCCCAGCTGCAGCGTAGACGTACCCCAAGAGACAACTCAGTAAAACCAGTGTTACACAGCAGAAAGGACAAAAGGGCTGCCTCACCCCTCATGAGAATGCAAGCAGAGTCAGCTGTGATCAACAGTGGTTAAGAGTGAATACCAACTGGTAGCCGAGCAGTGGCCTATGCAAAATGAGTTTGTTGGTGTTGTTTTCCCTGTGGACAGGCGTCCACATCACAAAATAACATAAGCACAACTGGCACCCTTCTTGACCTTTGCTGAAACTGCCAAGGATTGAACACGTAAGGAGACAACTACCCTCTAGCTCCTTGAGGTAGTCCCTTCAGGTGAGAATTAGAACATATTGATAAAGCATCTTGGGGAAACTTTCACTGCTACTCCCCATAAGGTACCTGTTTGAGGTACCTTGATAAGCAGAGGAACTGAGCCTCCAGAGATGTCAATACAGTATCTTTAACAAGCACCAAACCCACACCAAAAAAAGTTAGAAAGGGGTGGGGAAAGAGGACTGAGTAACATACTTAAGGTGTTGAAAGGACTGACGTGAAAGGGATAGGGCTCTGCCTTTTATAGTGGGTATAGCTGGCCTTTCTTTTGCCTCCTAGGCCTGGTCTACACTAACCCCCCAAGTCGAAGTAAGGTACGCAACTTCATCTACGTGAATAACATAGCTGAAGTCGACATACCTTACTTCGAACTTACCGCGGTTCAGACGCGGTCCACACGCGGCAGGCAGGCTCCCCCGTCGACTCCGCGGTACTCCTCTCGTTGAGCTGGAGTACCGCAGTCGACGGCGAGCGCTTCCTGGTTCGATTTATCGCGTCCAGACCAGACGCGATAAATCGAACCCGGAAGTTCGATTTCCAGCCGCCGAACTAGCGGCTAAGTATAGACCAGCCCTTAGAGTCATAGCAACTCACAGTAAGGAGTTTTCCTTTTGTATGATGGCAAAAAAGAGGAAAGATGTATCACAGTGCAGAAATTTTAAAATTAAGTGGGCTTATCTGTTTTTAAAAAGTAACATTTTTCACAATTCACTAGTTTTATTGCACCTAGCTTAGAGAATTATAAGGCCTGATTTTCAGACCAGGCTTCCATTTTTGTGGGCACAATTCTACGCTCTTAGTGAATTGTCAATGAAAAACTGTGCCTACAAAAAAAGGCTTGAGGCCAGATTCTCATCTGGTCTGAAACAATGTAGATCCACTGACGTTAACAGTGCTATGTTAGTTTACACTGGCTGAAGATCTGGCCCCTGGTTTACAAATCAGGCCCATGGTGGTCTAACAGCAGCTTAATGGAGAGCAGGAGTAAATTTCAGTTCACATTCAAGAAGTATGATTGCTTGGTAGTATTTTGAATGTTGGCAAAGGAGCTTAAAAAGGAGGAGGTATTCTAATTGCACTCATTATGCTACCATTCATTAAGAGCTATGGTTACCAAGTGCCATCAAAATTCCAAAAAGCAATAAATCACAAAGACAGTGAGGCATTTTACTTCCAATCATTTGGTTAGTGCATGGCTGCTATTAATATATTACAGAGACCAACATCATAGAAATTCTTTTCAAGGTAGATATTTTATATGGGAAAAATACATTTTTAAATACTAAGTAGAATCCATTTTAATGTCAATTGTAATTTTGCTTTACTGAAACCATTTCCAAATGTTTACTTAGACAATGGTCACAGACAATGAAGTAGGCAACAAAATCTTAATGGTCATAAATAGCATGGCATGCAGATCTCATGAATACAACATCAGGCTCACTTAGCTTTGAGACAACAACCACCTTTAAAATATAACTACTATTACCCAATGAATAGTGCTTTATAGATATGTTGCATATATTCCAAAAGCAAAAACACTTTGTTCCAAATCCAGTTAGGGTTGCTAAGTGACAACATCACTTACAAAACACAAGCACTTAAAAGCAAGGAAATGAACATTAAGGACTCTGTCTTACACTTCCCACATAATAAGTATGCTGTTATTACTCAGTATAAAAATATGTGTTTACCATCATGAAGCCAATAACTTGAACCACTGAGCCATTTGGGTGTGTTTTTATATATATTATTTTGTTATACTGATGTCAGTATCTAAGCATTTAGGGCTGGATTTTCATAAATGCTCAGCACCCACAAGTCCAATTGCAGTTAGCAGGAGCAGTAGTGCTCAGCACCACTGCAAAAAATCAGGCTTTCAAACTCTCTTCCTCAGTTACATGGAAAAGGGATCTCTGCGCATCCCCCCTAAGCCAATAGGCCATTTTGGTAAGGAATGGAGGAAGAATCATTTTACCAGATCCTGGAGTTCTTTCACGTTTGAGAAGTAGCCACATTAGTTACACAAGTCAACGACATTTTTTCCTCCCTCTGCTTCACTGACAGAGAATCATGTCTGTTTTTAATTAGTGACCGTTTGAGTCAGTGTTAAAACATCTACATTTCAGATTTTGTGAATCAATGTGATTTATTGGGCAGATGCAGGGACAATGAAACATTAGACAACTGGCAAACAATTCAAAAGGAACTATTTTGAAGTCTCAACAAATATTTGTTTGACAATCATACAGTTTTCAAAAAGTATTCAACAGGCAATGAAAATTAAACCTAAAAATTTGAAAGTCTGAGGATTTTTCTGGATTTTTTTGGGGGGGCGGGGGGGTTGGGAGCACACTAGAAAGGGGAAATCAAAATCAATTTTATAATAGGACTGTAGTTGCGATCTTAACTTTGGAGAAGTTACCACCTCTCAATAATCAAATCACATGCACACATAAATCCAGGGCTGGAATCCTTGTCAAACAGCTTTAAAAAAAAAAATCACAGGCCTCTACCACCTGAGCCAAAAGAAAATCTGTTCTCTTTCTAAGCAGCAACCAACCAAAAGACAGTTACATGTTCTCTCTCTCTCTCTCACACAAGTCCTGAGGGTATAAGTCAATGGATCTGAAAAAAACAAAAACAGCAAGAGAAGAAAGAACCCTTTATTAGATACTGACCTGCCCAGTAATCAGTAAACAGAAGATCTAAGTGGTGGTTTTTATTTGAACACATCATCGCTTGTTCTAATTAATTTTGAGGCTCGTGCATGATTTTATAGGACAGGGGAAAAGAACAGGAGTACTTGTGGCACCTTAGGTGCCACAAGTACTCCTGTTCTTTTTGCGGATACAGACTAACACGGCTGCTACTCTGAAATAGGACAGGGAGGAACTGATGTAATATGAATTTTTATTTTCATGAAAAGGTCTGGCCTTTATAATCAAGGGATGTCTCAGAGCTGCCAACCTGTTTTAAGACTGAATCAACACAAACATAACTGTTTTTGCCTTTGGCAACGGGGAGAGAAATTTTGCATACTCTTCACTGGGGTGAAATTCAGGTCTTCATCCCAAAACTTCTGCTTTATATCTAAAACAGTGAATGAAAGGTGCAATGCTTCTATTACTTATGACATACTCTGACTACACAAGCGATACTTCAGTGAGTTAAGACTTTCAGGTCCCATCACATCTCCAGGAAATGTAAAGTCATCGGTGGCATCAAGAGAGCATTAATGAAAAGCCAAATCTGTATTTACAAAGCAGCAAAGATTCCAACTCTGTGAGCATCCAACATAGTCATATCATGAAATCTTTACAACGATGTGCAAAGGAAAAGAGATGATGTGCGAGGAGCAGGGGAGAACAAAGTGCACACACATCAGGGAAATCTTTTGGATGTGTTCCCAATTATTTACATTTAAATTAAGCCAGTGTCTGTATCACCGCTACCACATTTTACACATAGGAGCTACCAAAAAACTGTAACCTCCCAATCAGATTTTTTTATATTATTTTTAAAGTCAGGTAGCGTCTCCCAGGCCCATATCCTCCTAGGTATTTAGACATCTAAGACCCATTGATTTCAATAGGAGTTCAGCACCTAAATACATTTGAGTATCTGGTCCCCAGCTCCTACTTCCACTTCCTGGCTTAAAACTGGGGCTGGAGCCACTTGCTGGGGACACTGCTTAATTTACGAGAGCACAGAAGAGTAACTGGCAGCATCTCCTGGTTCCTATCTTGGGACACTACAACAGTTAATTTGATATACTGCCTAGTTCCCACTGTTTTACCTCCTCTAAGAGTCCAGTGTGGGAGACAGACAGAAGAGCCAGATTCTTTCTGCTTATGGAAAGGAAAAAAAATAGGGGAGTTTTCCTTTACTGGTTTTAACAAAACATTGTATTAGTATGTTTTAAATTTATTAAATAATAGCAGCATTAAAATATGAAGAGGGTTTATCTAAACTCTTCTGTCAGAAAAAGTTAACAGTAATAATAATAATAGGGACATTTAAAACACCACCCTCGTGTTCACACATTAGATTAGTATTTCAAGTTAACCTGACGAAGCCCCTACTATTTTGTTCCCCATCACTGAGAAGTGAAAACACCTTACTAGATAAACTGTTTTTCCCATCCCTTTGTCCAACTGATTTCATAGCATGTCCCCAACTCCCACTGACATTGGCACAGTGATGCAAACAGAGAAGTGTGAAGCTGGAGAACGCCTGTATTCCACACAAAGCCACCGTGCATTTTGTATTTGGAACCTCCACTCTTGGTTTTGAATGTAAAACAGAGGAGATGTGCCGTTTAAGGGAAACACTGTTTTTTCCTACTTGATTTTCAATTACCACTGGCATCTAGCCTACAATAAAATAAAGGCAGCCATTTTAATGCACTCAGCTGGAAGTCAACATTTTGCAGCACAGTATATAAGCGTGCTTCTAGCTGATCTCACACGACATTTAGTCAATGGCTAATCTGGCATTTGTTCAACTGTATGCTATAAATGGTAAAACAGAGAAGAAGGCTCAAGTAAACAGCATCTTAACCACTTCATTTCTGGTGGCTGGAGAACATGGTGGCGTTATCTGAAGTGCCAGCATTCTAATGAAAAGTTGGTGCATATATAGTAGCGTCCCACGCATAAAGGACAGTACTGGTGGTGCGTTTTGTCCCATATTCCTGGTACATAAGGCAACAGTGCAGCAGCCAAGGTGAACAGAAAAGCTTTCCAGCGCAAAGTTTAAAACTGTTAAAGATGATCAATAAGGGTCTAACACTGCAAGGTGATGAGTGCTTCCAAGTGGTGCTGAATGCCTTGGTTTGGGAGCATTGGGGTCTGAGACGTACCTAGTCCCTTGCAATATTGGGCCCTAAGAGAATATACATATTGTTTTAAAGTTACAAATACATCCACTGACGTTTGATCAGAGACGAAGAGTGGGGAGTGTGAATTTTGGGCTTTTTCCTTGGAAAGTATGGAATCAGAAGATTCTTCATGGGTGGTGTATGTGCGCGGGGGAAGGGAATGGGGGGAAGGATACTAGTTATCAAATGTGATGCCAATTTCCAGCCCAAGTTGGTAGTGACTGAAAGGTGTTAGCATCTGATGGCTGTACGGTGACCTTTGCAAAGGTCTCAAACAGGTTCCTTGTGTTACAAAAGTCATCAGCATGATTAACACTTGTTGGCAACCTCAGCAGACAGACCAAGTGCTAAACTGGCAATGGAGAATAAACTATTCTCTCATCCCTAAAGAAGGGCCCCATCAGGTTGTGCTGAGGCACACTGGCGGGACTGTATGCAAAAGCTTGCAGAGCTGCTGCTTGTGCTGTACCAGTATAGGGGATAAGTAAGACTTCAATCTTCAGTGCTGTCAAGTTGGCACCTTTCACAAGCAATAAATTCAACATGAACATTAGAACAAGACAGTTCCTGATGACTGAATGCATTGCTGTCAAACACTCCAAAATGCCCATAGGAAGCCTCTGTGGAAGTCAGTAAATGGAATGATGATCTCACTAATTTACTATTAGCAAGCCAAGACCAAGACAGGATAATTCAGGCTGCCACAAGAAACACAGATGAACTAGACGGGACATGAGGTGTTGTTCTATCCTAACAGTAGTATCCACAGAGGCCTAACTATCACAAAGGCTGCTTCTCTCTCAACAATGATAGATACAACTAACAGGGAGGCTGATGGTGGCCCAGGTGAAACTCTCGAGGCTGTGGCAGGGTATTTTCAGTGGAAGGACCTTGGCTGTGAAACATCAGACAGCAGGATGAAGCAAACTCTTGCTACTTTTAGAGCATAATATAGAATTCATGCCTCTCAGAGACCTTTCCTCAGTAACAATGGCAGCAGGATAGTCCAGCAATGCTTCCACCAGAAAATCACCAGGAGTGACCCCGCTTACAAAAGCAGCACAAAACAAAGGAGGTGTGGCGAGTCTGGTCCTTTTTCTGATAGAAACGATGCTGTTCTTAGTATTTTCGGTGGCAGCTAGGTATTTTGGTATACTAGCAATGCCTATACTGAAATTACTACACTGTATAACATAAATCCTCCATTTATCTTCCCCAGAACACCTTTACCATTTTGTACACTGTGTTTGAGAATTAATCAAAAGGCCTAGTGTTCTTTTATCTGAGTCAAACAAAATTTAGAAAATTAGCCTCTAGATAAGTAAGCACAAAAAAGGACAACCAGACCAGGCTTTCTGGCAGAGCTGGTTACATAATGATAACAATAAAGATTCACAAATATGTGTTAATAAGTGGTTTGATTTCACTCCACTACTGTTTGTAGGTTCATACTAATCATTATTCTTGGGCATTGAAATGACAATCAGATATTATTAAAAATGGTTGACTCCCAAAACATGCAGAGATAATTGTTAGTCTGAAACTCCTACCAAGTCAATGTTATTCATTATTCTCCAGCAAAGATTAGAAATACTATGTTAGGTGGCTAATCAAAGGGGGGCAAACATATCAAAGACAGACAGTCCCTTATGCTAAAAACTACAGCTGTTGATTAATTGCGGTTAACTCACATGATTAACTAAAAAAAATTATTCGTGATTAATCGCAGTTTTAATCGCATTGTTAAACAATAGAATACCAATTGAAGTTTATTAAATATTTTGGACGTTTTTCTACATTTTCAAATATATTGATTTCAATTACAACATAGATACAAAATGTGCAGTACTCACTTTATATTATTTTTATTACAAATATTTGCACTGTACAAATGATAAACAAAAGAAATTGTATTTTTTAATTCACTTCATACCAGTACCATAGTACAATCTCTTTATCGTGAAAGCGCAACTTACTAATGTACATTTTTTAACATAACTGCACTCAAAACCAAAACCATGTAAAACTTCAGAACCTACAGGTCCACTCAGTCCTACTTCTTGTTCAGCCAATCGCTAAAAGAAACAAGTTTGTTTACATTTACGGGAGATAATGCTGCCCGCTTCTTATTTACGTCACCTGAAAGTGAGAACAGACGTTTGCATGGCACTTTTGTAACTGGAATTGCAAGGTATTTACGTGCCAGATATTCTAAACATTCGTATGCCCCTTCATGCTTTGTCCACCATTCCAAACAACATGCTTCCATGCTGATGACGCTCATTAAAAAAAATAATGCGTTAATTAAATTTGTGACTGAACTTCTTGGGGGAGAATAGTATGTCCCCTGCTCTGTTTTACCCATATTCTGCCATATATTTCATGTTATAGCAGTCTTGGATGATGACCCAAAACACGTGGTGTTCGTTTTCAGAACACTCACTGAAAATTTGATAAAACACAAAGAAGGTACCAATGTGAGATTTCTAAAATAGCTACAGCACTCGACCCAAGATTTTAGAATCTGAAGTGCCTTCCAAAATCTGATCGGGACGGGGTGTGGAGCATGCTTTCAGAAGTCTTAAAAGAGCAACACTCTGATGCGGAAACTACAGAACCCGAACTACCAAAAAAGAAAATCAATCTTCTGCCAGTGACATCTGACTCAAACGATGAAAATGAACATGCGTCAGTCTGCACTGCTTTGGATCGTTATCAAGCAGAACCCATCATCAGCATGAATGCATGTCCTCTGAAATGGTGGTTGAAGCATGAGGGGACACATGAATCTTCAGCGCATCTGGCACGTAAATATCTTGCGACGCCAGCTACAACAGTGCCATGAGAATGCCTGTTTTCATTTTCAGGTGACATTGTAAACCATAAGTGGGCAGCATTATCTCCTGTAAATGTAAACAAACTTGTTTGTCTCAGTGATTGGCTGAACAAAAAGTAGGACTGAGTGGACTTGTGGGCTCTAAAGTTTTACATTGTTTTATTTTTGAATGCAGGTTTTTTTGTACGTAATTCTACATTTAAAAGTTGAACTTACATGATAAAGAGATTCACTACAGTACTTGTATTAGGGGAACTGAAAAATACTATTTCTTTTATTTACTGTACAAATATTTATAATAAAAATAAATATAAAGTGAGCACTGTACACTTTGTATTCTGTGTTGTAATTGAAATTAATATATTTGAAAATGTGGAAAACATCCTAATATTTATATAAATAGTATTCTATTGTTTAACAGCGTGATTAATCGCGATTAAATTTTTTAATCGCTTGACAGCCCTACTAAAAACTATTTGTCCACACTTTTGGCAAATACTTATATATACACATGAGAAGTAAATCAGGATTGGCTCATGAGCAATTCATAAACAGGAAAGGGATATGTTTGCAGCAAAGAGTTTGGCCAGGTCGATTCTCTACCTCAGGGACATAAAGATCTACTTAATTGAAGAGCTGGCTCAAGACATAAAATTTTACTTTTAAAAAAACACAGTGAGGTGGATACCTCTCTTTTCCAAACTAGGTAAAAGGAAATAGTGCCTATAAACATAACAAGCTCTGCCAATTTCATACAACTCTACTGAGGAAACAGTGGGACAACTAAATATCATGTTAGCCACTTCAGTTCCAGCACTGTGCGTACAGATTTATCAAAATCAAATAGACACGAGCCTATTTTGCCATTCAGAGGCAATCTAATGTGGTACAAGACTGCAAGAATCCTGGCCCTGATTCTGGGCAGTGGTCTAGCCCCTTTACACTGCTCCGCTGGCACAGAGGGACCAGAACCCAGGTGGACCTATGCACTAAGGAATCCTTCTGACAGAGCAGGGCTCCACCTGCTGGCATAAGGCTGGAACAGCCCAATTCTGCCTTTCTTCAGCAATATGGTGAAAAGCGTTACGGCTAGAACATACTGTGATCTGGACAGTCTAGGCTAGTGGTCCATAGGTGTCTTAATCAAGATCGCTGTAACGTAGAACAACCTCTGTAGTTTTTGTGAGTGAGCCAGAGGAATAGATTTGGGAGTTTAGGGAAGGATTGAAGTGTTATATTAAGAGAGTAATAGTGGGAGAGTTGAGGGCTTAAGAAAGGGGGAGGGGAGAGAGACTGAAAACATGAGGAAGAGAACAGAATGCAGGGAAAAATGAAGAAGATGAAGGAAGAGAAAAAGGATACCCAAGACATGCAAGAGAAAGAAAAGGGCTAAGGAAGGGAAAGGAGGAAGAACAAATGCAAGGGAGACATAAATTACAGTTTAAAAAAAGTTGAATGTCAAAATATTACACAGGAGTGATTGTTTTGTCTTTTGAAATGTACCAGATGGTATCAAATGGCAGGTACTTCCCAAGAAGCTTTCCGGGGTGGGTGGGTGGAGACCAGCAGATCCCCTTTATTCACCCTTCCTCAGTCTCAGTAAACTACTGAAGTTTTCTAGGCATCTTGAGGGATGGTCTACACTTTAAAACTCTTTTTTGCTGGTACAGCTTATTCCCTTTGGGAACTAGTTTAAGCTATGCCAGCGAAAGAACCCCTTTCCAGTATCAGCTGCTTCTCCACTAGTGGGGTTGCTTGTAAAACTCTACCAGTACAGCTCTACTGGCAAACCCTTTCAAATGTAGACAAGGCGCAAATAAGGGGATTGGGGGCACAGTTTCTGGAAACAATACTGTGACACTTCACCTCAGGACAGGGGCTTCTTTTTACAGTAAACATCATCTGAAGACTCAAGGGGTATTTGAGTAGATTTTGGGAGTGCAAGGACTTTGCACTGACACAAAGGAAACTATGATAGGGTCGTGTGCCCTCTTAAGGGCAGTGGTGCCTAGTGGTCAACCCATCCCACCATGTGATTTGGCCCATTAAGGTTTTAAAGGGCCTATTTTTATATATATGAATAAAAGAGACCTGGGGGTTATTGATAGAGAAGACAGTCAGGGGTGGGGTTGTCTCCTGAACCATGATGAAGAGCTGACTTGGACTCCTATAGGGACCCAGAGTGGGGTGATCTGGGTAACTAACAAAGTAAGTCACCTTTTACAGAAAGATTTAATAAACCAGACCCCACAAAGAGGTCTAACCTAAGTCTGGTAATTGGTTAAAAGAACATGTGCAGGCAGAGCCACAAGGGAACATGCTGGAGAGGCTCATCTCTTGACAGGAACAAATAACTGGGACTCAAAAAGCATTCAAGAAAAGGGAATGTATTCAAAAGCAGTGCAACCTTGTATACAATGCTGTACCAATGAACGTTACAAATGAACCCTGTAAAAAAAAATGCAGCAGGCATCAAGGGAAGCGGCAAAAGAAAAACACAAGATTTGTTTTCCACATTAGTCATTTGTTCAAAGCTTAAAGATTACCTGATCTACTGGAACCTCTACTTGAGTGTCTTCATCTTCCTGGATTTCCGCTGCCCCCCACGTTTCAGACCGTTTTTCACCAGCTTTGTAAATACCTTCATCTACAACCAGAAAGAAATACTGAGTCGACGTAAAGACCAATTGTGACACTGTGTGGAACAACAACTGAACTGCACCTAAATTCTGCTTCTAAGAATAGCTTTCAAAGCTCACATACCATTTCCAGTGCAGACCTTTTAATGGATTTTAAATGTCTCATTATGTTCAATTTTGTTTCCTTTGTTTCTAATTACAGTTAAACACACGCTACATTATGTAGGGGAGGAAGGATAAAGAGAGAGAGAGATCTGAACAAACACCCTGCATCTGAACTCCCCTCAACTCTGGGGAAGCTCAGATGTGAACCTGATCTTCACAACACAGAGCTATCACATTACATATAAACAATAGACTATGCATATAGACTCAAAATTATGATATTAGCTCATGATAAATGAGCTAATAAAATTTCCAGTGCTAAGAAAAACATCACAACCTCAGAAGAAAAACTAAATGTGGTGAGTTATTGCAGCTGTGATATTACAATTTAGAATTTACAAAGATAACCAGGGGAATCAACTGCAGTTCCCCGTTCATAGCCTGAACAATAGAAGAAACTCTACAGTTCTGTTTTGCAAAGGCACTGAGAGAGCCTGCCCAGGACCGTGGAGAGGGTTGTTTTAGGTCAGCAAGACTAATAGGTCCACAAGCAGATAGCAGCTTTTCCTCTCCTGGAATTGACACCTCCTCATCTATTATTGGGAGTGGACTACATCCACCCTGATTGAATTGGCCCTGTCAACACTGGTTCTCCACTTGCGAAGTAGCTCCCTGCTCTCCATGTGTCAGTACATAATGCCTGCATCTGTAACTTTCACTCTATGCATCTGAAGAAGTGAGGTTTTTACCCATGAAAGCTTATGCCCAAATAAATCTGTTAGTCTTTAAGGTGCCACCAGACTCCTTGTTGTTTAAGCAGATAGTCGATTCCCAACCTCATTCTAGTTCACATCCGTTTTACACTAGTCTTCATTTTATTTGATTCATTTGTTATTGTACTCTGCAAGAAACTTCCAAATGCCTTAGCCAGGCACATTTTTTGTACCAGAAAACTGGGAAGGAAAAACTAGAATGACAGGTATAGTTTGTAGCCTCAAAGAGTAATAAGGGTTTAAAAACAGAAAAAGCTGTTACTTACCTTTCATAACTGTTGTTCTTCAAGATGTGTTGCTCATGTCCATTCCATGCTAGGTGTGTACGTGCCACACGCACTGTTGCCAGAGATTTTTCCCTTAGTGGTATCTGTTGGGCTGGCTCTGGCACCCTCTGGAGCCGCATGCGTATGCACCGATATAAGAAGCACCAATGGCCCTATGCCATCTCAGTTCCTTCTTGCCAGTAACTCTGACAGAGGGGGAGGAGAGTGGGTCATGAAACGGACAGGACTAACACATCTCAAAGAACAAGAGTTTTGAAAGGTAGGTAACTGTTTTTTCTTCTTCGAGTGCTTGCTCATGTCCTTTTCAAGAAGTACCCCAGGAAGTGGGCTCAAAGTTCATGAATGTGCTGACTGCAACACTCTTCTCCCAAAATTGGCATCGTCTTGGGCCAGGGGCGCTAGAATGGGGGGGTCCAGGGGACCATGGCCCTCCCACTTTTGAAAGTGGACGGGCCTGGCTCATCCCCTTTTCATCATGGGCCTGGCCCCCAGTGCCTCCTCTTCCTCCCCAAAGCTGGAACCTGGCCCGGGGAGCTATGGGGAGCTGCGGGCCCTCCACCTGCCCAGGGCAGGGGGGACGAGAGCAGCCCCCAGCCTGTGTCCCCACCACTCAGGCCCCCCATCCAAGACAGGTATAGGGTCCGTGACCATGGCCCAGCTGTGGATCTTCAGCCTCTGAGGACCCACCTCCAGGCTAGGCTGGAAGCCGGAGCCGGGTCAGGGTAATATCCTCATGGGCAACTGTGGAAAGCTATGGACCCTCCACCTGCCCTGGGTGGTAGGCCTGGGGGGTGGAGACACAGGCCGGGAGCTGCTCTTGGGCCTCCCCACCCCGGGCAGGTGAAGGGACCTGAGAGACCTTGTGCCCCCCCACTTTTAGGAAGAATCCGTCGCCCCTATCTTGGGCCTGTTGGGTGATGGTGTAGTGGGACGTGAAGGTATGAACTAACAACCAGGTTGGGGGCTCTGCAGATGTCCTGAATTGGTACCTGTGCGAGGAATGCTGCTGATGGAGCCTGGGCTCTTGTGGAATGAATGGTCACGATGGCTGGAGGTGGGATGTTCGCCTGCTCATAGCAAGCCTGAAAACAGGCAGTTATCCAGGACGAGAAATTTTTTGGGTTGACACAAGTAGCCCTCACATCGTTTCTGCTATTGCTACAAAGAGCTGTGTGGATTTCTGGAAGGGCTTAGTACTCTCAATACAAAAGGCAAGGGCCCGCCTAATGTCCAACATATGAAGCCGTCGTTCCTAAGTTGTTGTGGAATTGTGCCCTCACCCTTGGCAGGAAGCTGAATGGGGGCGCAGTTGAACCTTGTCCTTGGAGAACAATGTGTAAGGTGATTCGGACATAAGGGCCTTGATCTGAGTGACCCTTCTGGCCAAGGTGATTGCCACCAGGAAGGCGACCTTCCAGGAAAGAAGTAGTAGGAAGCATGATGCTAACAGCTTGAAGGAGGGCCCATAAGTCTCAACAGGACCAGGTTTAAGTCCCGTGGGGAGGTGAGTCGGTTTGCAAACCTGAGGATAGAGTCTTTCCAACACCTTGAGAAACTGGGCTGTCATTTCATGGGAGAACACTGATCTGCCATTCTCTGGAGAGTGGAAGGCTGAGATGGCTACCAAATGAACCTTAATAGATGAGAGTGCCAGACCCTGCTGCTTTAGGTGGAGCAAACAGTCCAAGATAGACTGAAGAGAAGATAGAGATGGAGAGAGATCCCGTTCGGAGCCCACCAAGTGAAACGTTTCAACTTGGCCAAGTAGGTAGCCCTGGTGGAAGGCTTTCTACTACCTAGAAAGACTTGTCAAACCTGTTCCAAGCAGGCCTGTTCTTCAGGGTTAAGCTATGCAGCATCCATGCAGTTAGGTGCAGGGAGGCAAGGTTTGGGTGAAGCAACCGGCTGTGGTCTTGTGAAATCAAGTCTGGGCGGAGTGGAGCTGCCACCGAGAGGTCCAGAATTGTGCCAAATCAATGCTGGCATGGTCATGCTGGTGTTATCAGGATAATTCTTGCCTTGTCCCATTTGATTTTCAGAAGAACCTTATGAAACAAGAGGATCGGAGGAAAGGCATACAGTAGACAGCAGTGGCATTGGAATCGGGGGAGGGAGGGCCAGGGTCCTCCCACTTTTAGAAAGTAGGGGGCCTACCTCGTCTACTTTTCGCAGGGGCGGACCCCGCCCCCTTCCCCTCCTCCTCTTCTCCCCAAGGCCCCGGGGTAGGCCAGCATAAAGTCCAGCGGGGAACTCAGGGAGTTGTGGGGAGCTATGGATGACCCTCCACCTGCCCGGGGTACAGGAGGGCTGAGAGAAGCCCCCGGCCTGTGTCCCTGTCTGGCCAAGGGCAGGTGGACGGTCCGCAACTCCGCGCAGAATCCCCACAGCTGCGCACGTGCCTCTCCCCGACCCAGCTCCAGCCAGGTGGGGAGGGGGAGAAGCCTCAGAGCCGCAGCCCAGCCATGGTAAGAGCTGTGCGGTCAGCTGTGAGGAGCACAGACCCTCCACCTGCCCTGGGCAGAGTGCCCGGGGGGCAGGGACACAGGCCGGGGGCTGCTCGGGCCCTCCACCCAGGGCAGGTGGAAGGTCCACCGCAGCCCGCATGGCTCTTACCATGGCTGGGCTGCGGCTCTGAGGCCCCCCCTCCCACAGCCAGAGCCAGGTCGGGGAGAGTTGCATGCGCAGCTGTGGGGGTCTTGGGTCCCTCCACCTGCCCTGGGTGGGGAGCTAAGGGGAGGTTGGGTAGACGACTGCTTTCAGGCCCTTCCCCGGCCCTGCTCTGGCTTCCAGCTTGGCCAGGGCCTGGGGAGGGCCTAGCCCCCACACTTTTGGTAGGGCTCTGGCACCCTTGGTAGGTGGTCTGCCCAAGACCGGAGAGGGAGCCCAGGCTGTGCCCAAGCAGTGAACAGAACTAATGGCATTTTCTGTTCTGCCTGGTGGCAAACAGGTCCACCTAGGGAGGCCCCACTTTTGGAAGATGACACTGACAACCTCCAGGTGAAGAGACAACTCATGGTGAGAGGAGAAGGACCTGCTGAGGTAATCCGCCAATACGTTCCAGGCTCCCAGGCAATGAGACGCCTGGAGTGTCTCGCACAGAAAGAGAGGCTGCTGGGGCTTGAAGTTCACTGCAGTCACCACCAGGGACCCCCAGGGTGGGGTAGAGGAGCGAGTACAGGTAATCAAATCCGCTTGGCTGGCACATAATACTTTCTCTGCCCTCTTTGAAGTGGGGATCAGAGAAGAAGAGGTTTGCCATAGGGCCTTGACTGGCCCCATCACCACCTCATTGATGAGCAGGGCCACCTTGGTTGGAGCTGCTGCAGCCAAGATATCAATAAGGCTGTATGATGTCTCTTTAAGCTCCTCGATCTCCAAGCCCAGGTTTGAAGCAATCTGCTTCAGAAGGTCCTGATGGGCCCTGAAATCATCCTGGGCTGGGACCCGCAACAGCCTCATCTGGGGAGGAGGAGGAGGAGGCTTGCACCAGAGGAGGAGTTCCTTCCTTTTCCTCGACTACGTTCCCTAGAGGCACTGGGGTCGGTACCAGAGTTGGGATCCAGTGCTGAACAGGAAGGAGCAGTAGCCCGTTTCTCAGAGACCACCAAGTGGGAGGAAGGCCCCGGTACTGGGAGAAACCCCCAGGGATTCCAGTAGGGCCATTGCATTGTCCAGTGACCCGCTGGCCAGGTACCTGCTGGGGGACCGGCACTGAAGCTCGGGGGGGCGTAGGCTGGGTACTGATGGTGGGCTTTTGGTGGTACATAGGGTTCCCCTTCCGACTCCGAAGTGGATTCCTCTCTTGGCAACCATGGTGGAGCGGTACCTGCTTCCACCTCTATATGGTGCCAGAATTATGGGGAACAGTGGCGTGCCAGGGATTGGGACGCTGGGATCATGTGAGGCTTGCCCCTGGATGATGCCAGGGGGCCTGGTGCCGGGAAGGCACCTGATGCCCCCTGTTCCCTCCTGCTTCCAGACGCCGGAGCTGGTAGGTGCCCCATTGGGGTTGGAGGGACAAGAAGAGAGAGGCTCCAGAGTTGATGGCACCGTCAGTCCGCTGATACCGTGGTGGCTTTGTGGTCTGAAGTCCCGACAGATTTGTCAGAGCAAGAAAGGGTCATTCCAGCAACAATCCCAGGCGGTACGAAGGAACTGAGAGGGTGCGGGCTGGTGGCACCCCTTATACGGGTGCATATGTGCGCAGCTCCACAGGGTGCTAGAGCCGGCCCAAGAGATACCACTAAGGGAAAAAATTCCGGCAACGGTGCACGCACACCTAGCATGGAATGGACATGAGCAAACACTTGAAGAATGATGGGTACCAGCACTAAAAACAATGGGGAAAGGTTTGCTCTGCAACTTTCTGATGAGCTACGCAAGACTGATAGATATCCATTCTGACATACCCAAGTGCTGATTGTACCAGCACTGAGCACTGATATCACATGTAGGAAGAATTTCCCCGATCATGTAGTAGCAGCATGTGCACCAGTGGAGCACAAGTACAGAGGTGCTGTGATAATGGACTGAAATCAAAAACATGTGTGTAAAGAGCATGCTTGTAGTAATGAGAGATTTTAACTAGGCAGGAATAAAGTAGGGCACACTAAGTTAAGAGAATACATCAATAAATATTGAGTGAAATCCAACAGATCTACTGGAGAAATGTAAAGTGTGTATAGGTACCTACATCACCAACCAATAAATAAAAAAAACCAAAACCAGTGGAGTATGTCAGGTACAAATATCAGTTAGAAAGGAAAATGAAAGTGTTAGAGAATAAAAGTTTTAGATGTGCACACGCACATACACTCTACAGAAGGCTGCCTATTGATACACTAAAGGCACCTTTGACACAACCTAAAAGTGCCCCTATGCAAAACAACATTCCAACCTAACTCAAGTGCAGCAATGCCATTCCATATGGCCCGTAACCAGCAACCCAAGTAAATAAAAAGCGCCGGGGGGGGGGGTGTAAGACGAGCTTTGCAGCATGCCCTGAAGGTCATCATATTCAGACCCTTTTTGGACGAAGGTGTGGCAAGGAGCAAATTTCAAAGCAGTAGGGCCCTCACAGAGAACATCCTTTCAGCAGTCTTATTTATACCAACTGGGCTTCTGTGCAAGTGTCTCTGTTGATCTCAACTGTGATAGCACGGCATGTGGAGAGAGTATAATATAAAAAGGAAACCATCGTTAGAGAGTGAAAAAGAAATTTTCTGCGTATGGGGATCACCAGCTGGAAAGGGCTGCTCCATCTCATTGCCTAGATACAAGCAGCTCTGCCGCCAAAGAATTTGTGCTTAGCTCTCTGGTCTTGCAATCCACCTTCTAACCCCAGGCGACAGCTTCCTTAGCAGGTACTTCCAAACTAAATTGATTCATCTCTGAAAGTACAACTTAGACATAATACCTCAGGTGGGTCTTCTAGATTCATATAGTGACCCATAATTTCCACACCAACAAAAATTGCTAGCCTGAGCTCCCATTCCCATATAACATCTGCTAGGTTAGCTTAGCAGTTAAGCGACTGATCTTAATTAGCAGAAGGTGCTGTTTCACCCAGTTCTTTAGTGCTGCTGCTTCTTGAGCTAGCCTTGTGCTCCTGGTGCTCCTTTGCTTGTTGATGTAAGAGACTACAGTCATGTTGTCTAGATGAATTGGGAAATATAATATCTGTTTCTTGAAAGCCAGTTGGGTGACCCTCTCAGCTCAGAGCTTTCCTGAAGGGCTGTCCCTTAAGTAGACTGATGAAGTAACTTCACTTGCTTGGACCAGGTTTCTTGAACTACAAAGTCATTCTCCATCTCAGAGGCTGGTATTTAGTGTAAATGTTATTCCTGACAGGTCCTGCAATAACATCCCTCTCTTCTGGCACACAGTCTTCCAACCAAAACACACATTGTCTGGCCTCTGGAGACAGAAGGATCCTTGCTTGTAAGTCACTGTTCCTCAGCTTCCACTGAGCCAACAGAAGATGCAGAAAGAGGATGTACATGTTCCTGTCCAGTGCTCCAGTCCTAAAAAAAGAAGTGCCAGTACACTCTTCTGGCACTATCACTCTGTGAAGGTATGGGAGATCACCCCAGCACACATCCCTCTGGTTAATCACAGCACCACAGAGTCCTGCCTTGATCTCCCTCCACCTGGAGTGTAAACAAGCCCAGACCAGTTTCAGATATTAAAGAGCACCCTCCATGGAGGGTCTCCTTTATTTACCAGAAAGTCTTTAACTGAACAACCTCACACAGACATACACAACACCTTTCTACCTCAGCTTCCTGGTTGAGGGGCTCAGTCAGTCCCAGTCTATCTGTCATTTGTCTTGGGTTTAGTATTTGCCTCTGTCCAGGAGCTCTGTCTGGTTGCTGTTGCCTCAGAACTCCTGATGCTGTCTGGATGGAGTTTTCCTCTGACGTCCAGGTCCGTGAAGGTCTCTCAAAAGGCTGTTCCAAACATCAGACAGGGCTCTCTGGCCTCTCAGCCCATTGTGAATTCTCTGCTCCCTTGAAGCATTTTTCCAGGCTTCCTGCCCTGGTAGGCTCACCAGGGAGCTTTCTGTTTCCAAGATCCCCCTTTAGGTTCTCTGCCCTAGAAGCATAGTTTCTGTTTGGCTCACACTCCATCTACCTCCATCTCCTTACACTGGGAGCACAGCTTCCACTTAAGTGAAGTGCGCTGTGTCTCTCTCTCTCTTCTAACAGCACAGCTTTTGTCTGGTTCGGGCTCTCTGGGAGCTCCAATCTGCTGGAGCTTCCTTTCTCTTCTGAAGTCTCTCTCTCTCTCTCTCTCTAATGGAGGCCCTTAGCCTTTTATCAGGCTCAGGTGCTTCCTTGCCTAATTAAATGCCGCCAGTTACTCAAGTGATTTAACTACTCCCAGGTGAACCTGAGCTGTCCCAATCTCTCTTGTGGAGCCTGTCTGAAGTAGGCTGGGCCTCTGACCCCTTCAGAGAGGCAGCTACCCTCTGACACACTAGTAAGTGATGGTACCACAAGTACCACAATGCTATTAAAAGTGCTGGAATGGCATTCCTGAGCGTTCTGGCACAACTTGAACTCTGTTTCTGGCTAAGGGAACCATATCTATGAAAGTTGTAATTCTCCCCAGGAGCTGAAGAATCTGCTGGATTGAATAGGCTTGATCCCATCCAAAGCTGCCAGACCTCTTGATGACTGGCCTATAGTAGCATTACCACCATAGCTACCAGTAGTGGAACTGTATGACTCGTTGCAACAAAGGGACATTTTAGATTTAAAAAAAAAAAAAAAAAAAAGGTAGTGTAAAAACTTCAGAGGAGTTGTGGCACTCAGTACATCTGAAAACCAGACCCATAGGACAGTGGTTCTCAACCTTTCCAGACTACTGTACCCCTTTCAGGAGCCTGATTTGTCTTGCCTACCCCAAGTTTCACCTCACTTAAAATCTATTTGCTTACAAAATCAGAGATAAAAATACAAAAGTGTCACAGCACACTACTGCTGAAAAATTGCTTACTTTCTCATTTTTATCATATAATAATAAAATGAATTGCAGCCCCCAGGTTGAGAAACACTGATATAATATATAGAGCAGGCCATTTTCTGTATGAAATTTTAGTTTGTACTGACTTCGCTAATGCTTTTTATGTTGCCTGTTGTAAAACTAGGCAAATATCTAGATGAGTTGATGTACCACATGGAAGATCTCCAGAGGTAGGCATACCCCTGGTTGAGAACCACTGGCATAGGACCCAGGATCACTGCTATTGAAGAAAAAGACACATTAGATCATGTCTATCCCCCTACAATGACTAGTTCCCATTAAGGACATATCAGATATTAGAATGATACTGCACTTGGTTATGTATATTTCATAAAATTCAGTGGGGCTCAACCCTCAGGCAGGACAAGTGTACCCTAAGTGCAGATGAGAAGCAAAGGTGGGGGGGGAGGGGTGTGAATGTATCTTTCCACAACCTCCACCCTCAGCCAGTTGGAGCTGAAATGAACACCAGTGAAACTTACGCAGCTTCAGGACTGCTCTAAATCGCACTGCCTGCAGCCAGCAGCCACAGTAGCCCAGGATCTGTTAGAGAGTCTACCCTGTCCCTCCTTGCACTCTGCTGGCTATGCTGGCTTTGAACCACCTGAGGATTCACCTGTGACAAGGGGAACCCTCAACTACCCCTACAGGGACACTCCAACTGCTTTGGGCTGCCAACTAAACCCCAAAGAGGGAAAATGTAGATAAATTAGTAACAAATGTCCTAGAAAAACTATAGATATCTCAAAATATTCTGAGAGACACAATTCACCAAGGATATTTTTCCACTGTCTAAACAATGTTCATAACCCTGTGCAGATATGCCATTTAATAAATGGGGACACCTTTATCCTGTAGAAAGAACCACAGGAACTGCATATTTGGAACTTCTGAGCAAAACAGAAGAGCTGAAATGCCGAGACCCTTTCCTGTTCGATGCAGTTCAGTATTTCAGTTTAGCCTGACTGGAATCCTTTTGTACACTTTGCTAAACAAGAACATTACATGGATGTATTAAATGGTAAATGAGTTACACATTCAAATAACTGGTAAGAAATCTATATATTTTAAATAATTAAGCACAGTAATTAATGCCTCTTGTATAAGCTCCTTTCCTAACCAACACTAACTATAAAAAAATTATTGTAGCACAAATTATAACATTATACACAGTCATTTAATGCATTTCAGATTTGAAACTGATTGAAGTTTAGCAGTAGGGATAAAAGAAAGTCATTGTAACAATGGCTTGCCCTGAATATTTTATGGAAATCAGAGGCATTTATTAACTGTAAGCTCTGTATGTAAGCAAGAAAGTTAATATGACTAAAAAAATATTAATGTGAATTGCCAGACTCTGCCTCATAAAATGCTACGTCAAATAAACAAAATGTAAAAAATCTGTGGTTCATTAAATCTCATAGATTGCTATGAGGGATGGGGGCGACCTAGGAGTTAATGCCTGTCTATGACCATTTTCTTTTTGAAAAAATCTCCAGGCTGCATTGTGGTGGAAGATCCATGATTCTTCCTTTAAATGGGTTTGGTGGTAGTTCATTGTGTGTAGAGAGAGAAGGAATTAAACAGAAATTGGTGGCAGGGAACCTGAATATGAAAAATACTTTTCTTCATCTGATGCTAATGTGGTCAACAGGATCAAGCTTTTAAACATTTAGTTGCTTGCTTCAGAATGTACTGAATTCCTAATAAGAATTCACTCAGCTATAGGTTGCTGACATCAGACTATCTCAATGGAAATTGCAAAAGGTGCTTCCAGAAGTTTGACCTTGTATGAAGCATTCTCCTTTATTGATAGGAATGCAGTAAATGCTAGAGCAGAGAAAAGGGTGCTTCACTTGTATGCAGTAGTTCGTTCTGAAAGGATTACGTTATTTATCTTACAGTTCGCTGCTACAAAAAAGAATGGGTGTGATATTTTGGGACTTGTTTTTCCCCCCACCTTCTTTGAACATTCCCATATTTATTTTCTCTCTCTGCTTCTAGGTGTTTAATTTATTCATTTATTGCTCAAATGACAGTTATAGACCATTAAAGACTATGTGTATGTTACAATAATAAAGTATCGCCTGTTTAGTCTAGATCTGTTTTGATTTCTTGTCAGTTTTAAAATACATCACTCTCTTAGGTTCCTAGTATAACTCATCTCTCATAATGGCAAAACTTTTGTACAGGACCAGATGAAGCACTGCAACTTATATTCTATTTTACTCTATATAGGGTCTTATTCTGCATTCATCACTGGAGTATCTGAGTGCCTTCCAGTACTGCATTAAGCAATGTGACTAATCTGTCACATGTGGTTTGTTCTCTCATCCTCTCCCCCAGGCGGAAATGTGTGTACAGTGGAGTGTTTTGTTTTGATAGAGAGAGTTTTTCTTTTTTATGTACATGTTTCTATGTTTACATTAGAGAAGGCAAAGTTGAAAAAGGGTGCCTTGCACTAGAACGGAAGGTGGTGAGGTTTGTGGCAGCTGTAAGACTACATTCAGTGTCACATGACTGCTACTAATGA
The DNA here is from genome assembly GCF_002925995.2 of Terrapene triunguis. Lineage (NCBI taxonomy): Eukaryota > Metazoa > Chordata > Testudines > Emydidae > Terrapene > Terrapene triunguis. Next base: position 11,256,707 of record NW_020664409.1, read on the forward strand.
AGCATTGTGATATAGACTAATTGTAAAAAAATGATCTTATTTCCTTCATCAGTTGTAATTACCGCCAATAATAAACCTCCAAGTCCAGGGAAATCTCTGCAAATAAATATGATTATGATTTCTCTCTCACGAACAATAAATCAATAAATAAACAAACATGACTTTCTTCTTTACTGAGTTATTGTCAACACTTCCCTTTCTTTAGCATAGTTTCATATGCATGGTAACTTCTCAATGAGCTGGTCATATTACTATGTTTGAACTACAGATTTTTATAAAACAACTAAGAGTCAACATCGTGTAAACATGGTCATTAACATTTTTAACTCTGAATATCAGCCATGCACTTAACTATCCCAATGTTTACATTATGCTAAATTCACATGCTCTTGGTATTAGTGGCACTCATTCTTAATGAAGAGTGAAAATAAAATGCACTTCAATGGAAGAGATGTGTTTATGGAGATACAAATGTAAAGATGATGCATACTGTATGCCTACACAGTATTGATCTAATACCCACCAGCTCTCACTTTCTTTTTTATCCACCTCCTAATCCTCGCAAAATAAAATTCACTAAGGTCTCAGGCTGAAGGAATCACTTTCATTCTTGAGGGAAAAAATTGAGATTGTGGTTTCTGTTTTGTAATCAATGATGGTTCAAATGTACTCAGCTTGTGATTTTGAAATTAAATTCCTGTAGTTGCAAAAAAAATCTATAAGAGCCATTAGTGATTCTGAAAGGCAAAAAATAACATGACAGTAAGACAGGTCACCTCTCTAGGGGGACCCAACACCTTAAAATATCATTCAGTGACAAAAACCAACCCGCATATAGAGTAGATACTTGCAAAATATGTGTGGGAAACCACCACAGATGTGTGTAATATATGACAAGGAGTTTATTTTAGGGGGAGATTTTCAAAGGCATAAATATGAGTTAGGTGCTCAATAAAAAGGATGCTTCAGAAGATTGAACATTAGTAAATAGTATTAGAAGATTATACTAAACTATCACACCCTACAAAAACTCTGCACTGATGCTACAATCTACTAAAATATGGTATCAGAAAATAATTTTCTAGGTATGATATTGAGCTTGTATTAATAAATTGGCTCCAAAGGGGCTTTCATCAATTTTATTAGGATCACATGGATGTCTCAAACATCTGGCTTTTAAAAGAGATGGGTTTTGCATATTTTTCTTTTAACTAGCCCCTCGATGCCAGCATTTTGGATGTCTCCATATGACACATAATGCAAAATGTTCTGAATAATTCCTATCGGGCTGAGACTGGTATCCTTTTTCTAATGTTTCAGAATTGAACTGGGCTATGAAGAAATGGATGCCTCTGAAGGTGATGATGAAGCCTAACACAATAAAGAGTGTGCTTTGGCCTTTTAAAGATGGTTTTATGGGATGAAAGATTGCTCACCAAGTTGGCACTGAACAACATAAATGTGAGGCATGTATACCTGAACAGCTTGCACAGTTCTTTTCATTTTCCAATCACATTATACAACTGAAGTATTTTAAATTGGCTCTTATTTCCTAAGGCTAAAGTAGGATTTTACTGTCTAGAATTGGGCTAAACTACTATTTGCACAATAGGTGCCAACCAAATAAACAGTGGGGTAAAATATCTAATGGATTGAGGAGATATCACCACAACATATGCTTTTGGTATCACTTTAATAAGCCCAATTATTGCTGAGGCACAGCTGCAGTAATCTATGGCTCTAAACCTCACTGACATTTCCAGTTGCAGCCACCGTAAGAAAAAACATGTTCAGTATTGCTTATGCGATTACCAGTGTGACACAAATCCAATCATACCATTATTATGTCTAATAGGTTAGAAAAACTGAAATGCTAGCTTGCAGTCTACCAGATTTGTCATAAACATGAAGGGAGTTAAACATAAAAAAATAAGTAATTCTTCAATCATCCTGATTTTATGGGATTGTGACATGCATGGGTTATGATATGTATGGCATACCGGTGAAACAGTTTCTAGTATGTGCATTTTAAAAAAAAGCAAATTCAAAAATAACGTATGGCTAACCTTGCAGTCTGAACTGTGCTGGAAGATTTAGGTTAAGCCTTTAAGTATTATATGGACATAATTCTTGATTAATTAAATCCTGGAATCAACTTCCTTCAAACATTTGGCACTTATGTACTCAAACAACAGAAAAACAGATTCTAAGCTTGAGGAGCAAAAACACATTGTCGCCAAAGAATATTTAGTTTTTATCCACTTCAGTATACTCCAAAGAGTGCACATTTCAATTCTGTGTATAGTTTATTTGGTCCAAATTAAAATGAATCCAGTAGCAACTTCTAATGTATATAGCACATAAAATATGAAGATTCTTAAAGCACTGTACATAGGAAACAAAAATCAGGAACAATACCCAAGATGTGGCAGTTGAGCGGATGTGGTGCTGTTTTCAAATATGCTGTTAAAAGTAGATATATTTGTAATTTGTAAATCTATAACTGCTGTCCATTCTGTTCATTATTTGGATTCCTGAACACTTATATTACTTTATAAACGCCTTACGGTTCACATTTAAAGTTGTTAGTGTTCATGAGATGTGCCTGATTGGTCTAAGTGAAATGTGAAATCCTGTATTTATTTACAGTACAGGTAATAACAATACAAATAGAACAAGGACGTAATTCTAATACATAGGTTTTCTTAATGGCAGCATCTTTACTACGATTCAGTGGAAGGTCTCTCTCCAGCTCCCGCCCTTTAAAAAAATATATTTTGAACAGCACAATCAAGGAGTAGTGAATTTCTTGGAGATATGCGATAGTCTGAATCATTCAAATTATTTTTCTAAGAACTCTTTAGAAGAGGGGTAAGAGGACAACTCGAAGGGAGATCAGTGGACTGATCTCTACGAAAACTAGAGTTAACTTTGGAGGAAAACTAGGTACCAAGTAGATGGATACTTTGACCTGGTGTAAGATCAGGAAAGAACCTATAAGAAAAGAACTGCTAATTCTCTCATCCTCCACACAGTGGAAATGACCAACAACATGGCCATCTCAACTGAAAGTCACCCACCCAAATAGGACCCTAAACTTATGAAGAGCTTATGCAAAAGTATTTTTAGAATCCAAACAGTGGACCTAGAAGAGAGATTCTTGTATACTCTCATGAATCTGGTGACTAGACCCTGGTGCTAAACTGTATTATACTGTTCAGCTACTAGACACCATGTGTAACATATTTAAATGAAGCTCATATCAGCCATTCCTGGAAGTTCATTAAATGATCTTCTTGTGGAAGACACATCTCTGGTATGTCTCTCTGAGAAGGAGGCTCTGTAGCCAGTCTGCATCTGGTACAGGAACCTCAGCTGCTAGCAGCATGCCCATCACCTATCTTGTACAAAGTATACATGACAGCGAGGTCCCAATGGCAAACAGGCTATGTTTGCTTCCCAGTGGACATATTCAGGTAGAGAGATGGCAATATGCAGGAAGGTGACTGCTAGAGCTATGGACGTTAGGAATTCTCCAGGTCCCACCACAGGTATAATTGTCCAGGGTGAATCCATATTGATTTTTCTGTATTCTACAATGGAACTAAACCTCTTCAAATTTAAGACTGGATGCAGAAAATCATAACCCTCCCCCCAAGCTTTTTGTCATCACAAACAACAGAGCACAGATCCCTGTAAAGCAATCCTTGATTGGCACCCGAAGATGGTTCTGCTGTAGGTCCAGCCACACAGTTTCTTGCTTCTCTGGCTGATAAGAGATGGGAGATGGCAAAAATCAGTGGGAATTTGGAAAAGACTATAAATCCACAAATATCCGAATGAGATCACAGATAGCACCCAGCTATCTTTGGTAATCTGCCCTCACTGCTTATAGGAAATGGAGATTTCCTCTCACTGGAAGCAGGGATGGGCCTTGCTTCCCTGACATTAAAAACTCTCCTTCACCAGCATTGTGCACTCCTGCTGCCACAGGTCTATTCCTCAGGCCCAGTCGGACCTTGGGGCCTATGACCACTACCAACACTTAAATGGGAATCGGAGGGGCTGGATGATCCTGGCACAGAAAAGATAATCAGCTTCTTGGGCTCCAAAAGGATGTTCCCCAGAAAACTTCTCACCTTTAACAGGAGTAGCTATGAGCGTCTGCTTGGTCTGAATCTCCTGGAACTGTAGCCTTAAGAGGATTCTCCTCTCTTGAGCCTGTTTATAAGTATCCAGGTGACCACTTTCAAGGGGACATCATTCATGTAGTTGGAAATGAAGTGGAGGCTAGACCAGGCTTCCTTCACCTACTTGACCCAATGAGAATCCTGATCCACAGCCTGCTGCTAAATTGCTATAGGAATTGCTCCAAAGAACATTGAAGTTGAAGGGAGTTTTTTCAGAGCATAACGTTCTGGCTGAATCCACCAAAATAGTCGTTGTATTCAGTTCATGCATTCTTTTGGATTCCAGCTTCCTGTCAAAAGGATCTTTCAGAGAAAATTCCCTCCTCTATGTGAGAGCAGGTATCCTCAAGTGAGGAGTTAACTCAGTGTCTATTTTCATGAGAGACTTGGGATTTCCTATGCTTCTTGAGCAGGTGGTCCATTAGGATAGGATGAGAATTTAGCACATCCCAGGATTCATTGACACTTTCTTAGATATCCTCGTGGGAAAAGGAACAGCCAAAGGGTTCTTCCCACATAAACAGCCTCTTTTAGGGGGCTTTTGTTCTTGGGAGATATCCTGGGGGAAATCCAGGATGGAGGATGCCACTTTCTCAGTGGTGTTGAAGACACAATCTCTAAGGAACACTCACCCTCTTCCTCTGGGTTTTCCAGTACCCTGGGACTGACGGCCAGATGGCAAGAGACTGCTTCCCCTGGCCTCTGCTTTGAGATGAATTTGGTAGGTACCAGGGCAGTGGTCCCCAACCTTTTCGTGGCCAGTAGCACATTCATGTTTTCAGAAGAGTGTGGCGGGCACCAACAATTTTTCAAGGCTTATTTTGTATTTGTACATTAAATAATACGAAAAACATCATATTTAATATTACATAATATATGAATCCAGTGAGAAGAGAGAAGCCGGAGAGAAGCCGCGAGGACAGAGAACACCGGCGCCCGCAGCCCCGGAGTACTCTGTCCCCAGCAGGTGCGGGGCCCTGGCTTCTTTCCCCTGCTGGGCACTAGGTGGGCCCTGCACCTGCCGGGGACAGAGAACACCGGCGCCCACAGCCTGCAGCCCCAGAGTTCTCTGTCCCCGGCAGGCATGGGGCTGCGGCTTCTCTCCGGCTTAAGCCACGGCCCCACACTTGCCAGGGACCGAGAACACTGGCGCCCGCAGCCTGCAGCCCCGGAGTTCTCTGTCCCCGGCAGGCGCGGGGCCGCAGCTTCTCTCTCCTGCTGGGCACTAGGCAGGCCCCGCGCCCGCAGCCTAAGTTCTCTGTCCCCATCAGGCACGGGGCCGCGGCTTGTCTCCCCTGTTGGGCACTAGGTGGGTGCACATAAATGCCCCGGCGGGTGCCATGGCGCCCGCGGGCACCGCGTTGGGGACCACTGTACTAGGGAAATCAAAGTGGAAGAATGCCTCCAGACTAGGATTGCCACCTCCAAGACACCGAAAACTCATCCACTGGTCACCCACCCCACCAACAAAAACGGTCCTAATGCCAACTATAGCTAATTATTACTAAAATGTTTGAGAGAAAGAACCATTTCACATGGAGTCTCAGTGCCACTCAGGTTTGTCCCAGCCACCAAATCTGAGTGCTGCTGTGACCTCATATGCCAGATCGCAATGCCTGGCATGGAGAGCCAGGCCCAGCCCCACAGGACAGGAGCCACCACTGCAAGGTGAATGTGGGACAATCCCTCTGCACTAGGGCAGGATTAGGGTTTCAAAATAAGACAAATTGCAGTTGGTGGGTCACGTTAGTAAAACATTTGGGAACCACTGCTCTCATGTATCCCAAGTAGGGAAAAAACGGCACATTAAATCTTTTAACCAGGAAGGCAGTACAAAAACCACCCAGAACCATTAGAAACCAGCCTAGTGGCAACCCCAGTTCAAACTATGATGATTGGGACCCTCCCCAACATTGTGGCTGACTGCAACACTGGGGAATGGGGACAGGGCACCAATCATCTAACAGAGATCCTGCTGGAGGAGGAACAGGCTAGCTATCTGTCTTAGAGTCACTACAGCGTAGAGCTTGTGGACTGGGCGACAGAGAGTCAGAAAGTGGCCTGCTCACCCCTCCCATCTTAAATTTCTCAAACACAGAATTGAGGCAGATCACAAAGGCAGAGAGAAGCTGGAAGGAAAGCAGGAACATGGAGTCCATTTACCTGAACTCATACTCCTCCAGATCTGTGCCTTGGCCCCAGCGCTTGCCATGAGACATGCTGCTTGTCTGATGTCTACTTAGCAGGGTAGCTGCAACTTATTAAGCCTCTTATCCCGCTGGTGAAGGGTCCCATGAGTTACTAGGATTGAAAGATGCCTGTCACAAAATGGCCCTGGGTCCCTTTGTAGTCACTGCAGTACCTTATGAGCCACTACAATCCCGCTGCTCACACCACAACTGCAGGACCCTGCAGCAGGAGTTCCTATCTCACCATAAGGTAGGAGACTGGGGCTGAGAGAGAGATGGTGTTAGTGGAGGGGCTTTTCTGAGCTCCGAAAGCACAGCATCCAGCTAGGGGAATTGGAATTGCATAGTATGATGTCACAGACAGCAACAGTCCAGATTCCAGACTGAGGAGCTTTCAAAGTCAGTCACCAATTTGACTGGACTGTTGCTGTCTGTGACTGTTTTTCACTCTTAGTGTTTTATTGTTATACGTTCTTTGTTACTTAAAAAGCTGCGTTAAACCAAAA
>NW_020664409.1:11263991-11329630 GCF_002925995.2 Terrapene triunguis
GGGGCTGTCAGGGGGTGGGGAGTGGTTGGATGGGGCATGGGAGTCCCAGGGGTCTGTCTGGGGGTGGGGGTGTGGATAAGGGTTGGGGCAGTCAGGGTACAGGTAGGGGGTAGAGTCCTAGGGGGCCAGTTAGGATGGGGGGAGGGTCTCAGGAGGGGGCAGTCAGGGGACAAGAGGCAGGGAGGCTTAGGTAGGGGGTGGAGTCCTGGGGGGCAGTTAGGGGCAGGGGTCCCAGGAGGGGGCAGTCAGGGGACAAGGAGCGGGGGGAGGGTTGGGGGTTCTGAGGGGGGGAAGTGGGAGGGGCAGGGGCGGGGCTAGGGCAGGATGGGGCGGGGCTAGGGCAGGACAGGGGCGGGGCTCCTCCCATCCTCTTTTTTGCTTGCTGGATTATGGTAACCCTAGACAGGGGAGTATTTCTCTGTTGGGTGCTCTACTCTGTGCAGACAATAAGAGGTGCAAAATGAAGAGACTCTGAAATTCTAAATCAGACCCGCTGAACAAGTAGGACTGGTTCCCTGGGAGCTGCCAGAAGAAGCCTTCTCCATCAGCGACTGGAAGAGAGACTGTGGTGATTGCCAGAGGAATAGGAGACAAAGAGAATACAGCACCAGAGGAGATGAGAATGGTGTGGGAACCGTGGAATAAGGAAGAGCAGAAAAACAAAAGCAACACTTTGCACTTCTATAACACTTTCCATCTAAGGACCTCAAAGTGCTCTGCAAACATCAGTGAACTGACTCTCTCAACGCTGATATGAGATGAGTATTTTTATTCACATGCTTATGCTATGGTATTGTAAAATGGGAAAACCAAGGTATGGAAGTTAAATGACTTGCTCAAAGTCACACAAGAAGTCTGTGACAGAGCTGGAAGATCTCTTGCATTGCATCCTAGTCCTAATGAGAGGAGGAGAGAACAGAGAGCAAGGAAGGGTATGGAGAGAGGCAACGGAAAGTGAGAAAGCAAGTGGATCAAAAATCGTGGATCACAGAAAATGGGGGAGGAATGGAGAGGTTAGAAGAGAACAGAACAGGACGGACAGTAAGGAGGGGATAAGAAGACATAAAATAATAGTTAAATGGATGGAAAGAGAACTAGAGAAAGAAGTTGTGAGGCTAAATTCATTATAATCCTGGTGAACTCAGATACCATTGCGTTAAGTACTATAGAAAAAAAAACAATAAATAAAACGAAAAGCAAACAAAAACCTACCCACAAATACACAAGAATATCCTGCCTTAATATCAGGCACAGAAGATAACTACAGGTGTGAACTGTTGCAGATCTCATAACTTCAGGGCCTTCAGGGCCATTTTTTGCTGCATTTAGCAATGGTCAGCTAATATAGATGGTGCCATAAAAAAACATTTACTGCTCGTAGCAGCTATATATTTGTTGTATTTCCTGTTTTGTTATAGGGAATATTGTAAGTACTGTCAATTACTGCTGCATGTAAAAAAAAAATTTCTCTCTCCAAGCAAATGGTAGCAACTACAGGATTGGGAGCCCAACTCTGAACTATCCGGGTCCCCTCAATGAGGTGTGAATTCTACCACACACACACCAATCAAATTCATCTCAGTGAGATGTGAACTCTAGTCTAGTTAAGGCTATCTAAATGCCAACTTTATTAACCACAGTCACATTTTAAAATTATTTATTTTAAAAAAGAAGGAAATTAAATGCAGAAGACTACCACATTAATGCAACATTTAAGCTTTCATCAATATAAAATGACAGGATATGCAAAAGTTTCTGCAGCAATATTAAATCAACTATATGTACATCTTGTATATTTTGGAGTATACAATTTATAATGGACAGAAACATATATAAACTACATTTTTAACCAGCAAAACAGGAATAGGAAATAATATATATATAAAATATGTCCAAGTTAATGTTGCTGTAGGAACTAGAGCTTTTATTTCTCGGTTTATATTTTCTCTCAACTGTGCTATAACTTGAACATTTGCATTAATAGATTTTTTCCGTTTAATGTACTAAACAAACACACACAGAGAACATATACTCAAATATATGCTGAATAATTGATATGAAGCTGAAAAGTCTCTGTGAAAGACATCCCAACCACAAACAATTGATGTGCTCAAGGATGATATACTTTCTTGGATTTATTGACTTTCATTCCAAGAGAAGAGATTATAAATTTTTTTATATCGAATATGAACTGTTTATTCCACACTGTTTAATGATGATGCAGAGAGTGTCATATGTGAGAAAACTGCCATTAAATGTTAAATAACAGCACTGAATGAAGCTCCATGTTTTCCAGCTGACTTGTGTAGTAATTTATATATTTCCGTTTTGGAATAAAATTTAATTTCTGAAGACACAATATATTAGGCCTGATCCTTCAAACTCATATTCACATGCTTAACTTTAAACATGAAATCAGTTTCACTGAAGACAATGTATGCATGTGTGTGATTGTAGGATCGGGGCCTATTCATGACAGCATTTAATCACATGTTTCACTTTAAGCAAACATGCACTTGAAGTCTTGTCCACATACAGAAATTGTACCATGTACACTAAAGTGGTTTATAAATTGATTTAATTAAATCAGTGCATCTCTCATGTGGGGACACTTAAATCAATTTAGGAGTGCCTGGCACTGATTTAACTTAAGTTTATTTTTTATCAATTTAAGCTAAAATCAGTGTAAGGTAGTCTTAAATCGATGTAGTTACATTGGTACAACCTGTGTGAGTAGACAAAGGCAGAGTCCCATTGATGTTCCATTTAAAAAGATAATCATGTGCTGTCCTGAATAGGAATGGGGTTAAACACATGCTTGAGTGCTTTACTAAACTGGGGCTTTAAATTGGTAACCCTTGCGCGCGCGCGCACACACACACACACACACACACACACAGGCCCTCACTGCTTCCCTCCCAGTGTAGCTTCCCATACTTCCTCCTGTGAAAACCTTCCGAGTAGCCCTTTCACCACAGACTTCTCAGCGGCCAGGTGTGCTGATGCAAGTGGCCATGTTATGTGCCACCCCAGCTCCTTATTCCAGCTATAAACTGACAGAAAGCATAATCTGATAAGCCAATTTGGTCACTGGTGGAAAACATGTGGGGATGAGCCTGAAACACAGGCCAGATACCCTGTCAGAAACGGGCTGTAGGGATGTTCATGCACTGACCCGCCCATTCAATAAATCCATCTCTTCCTTCCAACCCCGTATCATCTCCCACTTCCAGTGCACAAAAGAGAGAATTTGACTTAATATATTTGGAAGTTTCCTTCAGGATAAGAGTCCTATAATGTAATATATTTTTTAAAAATTCACATTTTAGCACAAAAAGACTATCAAAGTATCTGTTTAAAAAAGTTAGATTCATCAGTATGTTTAAACTGATTTACAATTCCCACTCTGGGAGCAATATCTCCGGAGACTAATATAAGTTAAATAATTGACTTGAGGTAAGCCAGAAGGGGGTAAAAAAAGACTACTTTTTATTTCACTGTCCCATTCAACCTCAAAAAGGCTATCGATTTACCAATATTCTTCACTAACAAATGCATGCTACACTTCAAATGTCTGTTCTCCTAAGTTACTGCCAGAATCCCTATAAATATGAATCTCCTACAATTTACCTTTCACGAGAACACATATCAGCTGCTTCACAGCATGAAAAGCACAAAAAAAGGCATTAGGAAAACATTTCTATAGCAAACCAGACTGATACTGCGTTTACATAGCAAAAGAAAACTATTACACTGCAGGCAGTAAAAGCCTCATTTTAGAGATCTTGGGGGGAAAATAACTTAATTCACTTCTGCCCATGCCATTGGAGAACTGTTACATTTTTTCCTGTCAGAAATAAAATGAACATTTCACCACCTACTGCTTAAAATCGCCAATTAAAGCTATTTAAAATAAAAGTCTATATTATTCAGAAAGTCAGTGTGTAAATAGGAACATAGAAACTGCTTTACTGGGTCAGATTCATAGTCCAGCTAGTCCAATATCTTGTCCCTGACAGAGGTCAGCACCAGATGTCTTAAGGCTTAGAGGAAAATGCAAGAAACCCCTCAGTAGGCTGATGTGGAATAATCTGTCCCCATGATGCTCTCATCCTAATCCCTAACAATTAGAGACTGGTTTATGCTCTGAAAAATGCAGTTTTATATACCTTCCAAAATTTGTTAGCATTAACCACTTGTTAGCATTAACTATTATAACTCTGGATATTCTTAATATCCATATAAATGTCTGATCCATTTTTGAATCTTGCTAAATTTTTGGCCCCAACAAAATCCAATGGCAATGAGTTCCACAGTCGTGTAAAAGAAAGCATTTCCTTTTATTAATTTTGAATTTGCCACTTTTAAATTTCACTCACTATCCCCTTGTTCTTGTGTTATGAGACTGGGGGAACAAAAGTGCCTAATCTATCTTCTCCACACCATTCATTATTTTATATACTTGATTATTTTATATCATGTCTCCTCTTTTCTAAGGTAAACAATCCCAATTTTTTCAGTCTCTTCATATGTATTTTTCCATGTCCCTAATCACATTCTTTTTCCTTCTTGGAACCTCCTCTAAATCTGTAATATCCTTTCTGATATGGGGTGACCGGTAGTGCACACAGTATACCAGTACCAGCAAAACTAGGTCATACCACTGACTTACATAATGACATAATATTTTTCATATTAGTCTCCATCCTGCTTTTTTGACCACAGATGCACAATGAAAAGAGGTCTCTATTGAGCTGGGTACAGTGATTCCCAGGTATCCTTCCTGAGCTGATACAGTTAACTTAGAATTCTGTAAGGTATATGAGTTGCACAACCTTTTCCCACCAATCTGCATCACCTTGTATCAATACTGAACTTCATCTACCATTACCTTGCCCATGCACATATCTTGGTTAGGTCCCTCTACAAGTTCCTTACAGACTTCTCTTGACTAACCTAAAAACTTCATCATCTGCAAATGTTGCAACCTGACTGCTCATCCCCCTTTCCAAATCATTAATAAATATATTAATCAACATCAGAACTAATATCCTGCTGTTAACTTCTGCCATGGTGAAAACTGACCATCCAATCCTGTCTCTGCCAGTTTTTGATACATGACAACAGTTTGCCTCACCTCATGATTACTTAGTTTTTTCAGTAGACTTTGTTACAGTTCAGGGCAACTGCACCTGTATTTCCCCTCAGTGGTCCAGCAAGGCCACCAACTCTCAACTTCCAGCTCCCCATCTGTTGCCTTTCTTGAGTCAAAAACCACATCTCACTCCCTTCTGACTGGCATATTTCCCAGCTGCACAGTGTTATTCCCAGCAAAGACAGGCTGCTCAAGCACACCTACTTGCTTTCTCTTCAGAGACAAATACCTGTAATTACTACAATTCTAAGTTACCCACACAGCATATTTTTATGCAAACCGATGTATAAGGTAAAAGCACTACAGAGAAAACATTTTTAAAACAATAAAGAACCTACCCACAAGCTAAAAAGCTTACCAGAGATCACCCCAACTCTAACACAGGCTCTGGCAGGAGCAGTCCTTCAAAACCCCACCCAAGGGGTTTCCTTTGTGGTCACAAGTTCATCACAGCCTCAGCTCAGAACTAGCACCCAGTCTTATGGGGCCTCAGTAGGTCATGTCTTTCCAATCCTTCCATAAGGACTGGGGTCCTCTGTGGACCAGGGGTACTGTCCTTTTGCTGGATCAGGAAGAAGGCCTTGAGCCAGTTTAAAAACCAGACTATTTATCCAAAAATCCTTTCTTTGTCTGTTGGTCCCTAGAGTATCCACCTCGCAAAGGGGATGGCTTCAAAGGACAGATGACAGAGGAAGTACGTCAGCATCCCCCTCCTACTAGAGAAAGTACACACGCCACAATAACACATACACAATTGCATTTTTAATACAATGGACCCCAAAGGTATTAACCCTAACTCCATAAGGTTTATCTTAAGTCCATAACATTTGTTCATGATATTACAGGATACTGTCAGTCTGTCACAGCCTCTTCTGAGGATATGTCTACACTGCAGCTGGGAGTCTGCCTCCAGCCGGGGGAGACAAACACACACTTGCTTCGCTCCAAGTAACGCACTAAAAACCGAAGTGTGGACGTTGCACCATGGGCAGCGGCACGGGCTAGCCACCTGAGCTCAGGCTTATACTCTGGCAGCTAGCCCATACCGCTGCCTGCGCTATGTTACACTGCTAACTTTAGCACAGTAGCTCACACAGAGCTCACAAGCGTCTGTCTATGGGCTGCAAGGCACGCTGCCAGCTGCAGTGTAGATACATACCCTGAGGGATCTTGTCACAGGCCTTTTGAATTTATAAACCAATTCTCTTTTATCCACTACTTTATCATCATCACTATTTATTTGTACGTATTACCACACTGACATTTCCAAAGAATTCTAGCAGATTAGTGAGACACATTTTTCCTTTGCAGCAACCATGTTGGTTAGACCCTATTTAACTATCTACAAGCTGGGTGCAGACATTACCCCAGTAAATCTAAAACCTTTCTGCAAACCCTTGTAATAGAAACAGAGCCTGAAAGACTCCATGAAAGAACAGCCACAATGGATTTTAATTTAGTTCTTTAGCAAACAAAACACAAGAATATTTTCTATGCACACCTTCAGTGCACAGAAACACAGATAAGCAATTGGAGACTAGGAAAGATATGTCATACGTTCAGATCAAGATGACATAGAGTTTATGGTAACTTACTACTTAGAGCTTTTACGGTGTAATGCCTATTGCTTGTTGTTAGTATGTTAATAGCCCCTAATCCTGTGTAGGCCCCAGAGCCCACAGAAAGCCCTATTGAAATCAAATAGTGTTTTACCCTTACTTTGAATTAGGATTGCCAATTTTCTAATCCCACAAAACTGAACACCCTAGCCCCGTCCCTTCTTGGGGCCATGGCCCCTGCCCCACCCCTTCTCCGAGGCTCTGCCCCCACCCCCCGCTCACTACATTCCCCCTCCCTCGGCAGCTCGCTCTCCCCCCACCCTCAGTCACTTTCACTGGGCTGGGGCATGGGGTTGTGGTGTGGGAGGGGGTGAGGGCTCTAACTGGGAGTGCAGGCTTTAGGATGGGGCCAGAAATGAGGGGTTCAGTGTGCGGGAGGGGGCTCCGGGCTGGGGCAGGGGGTTGGAGTTCGGGAGGGGGCGAGGGCTCCAGCTGGGGGTGCAGGTTCTGGGGTGGGGTCGGGGATGAGGGGTTTGGGGTGCAGGAGGGAGCTCCAGGCTGGGGGGTGGGCAGAGGGGTTCAGGGTGTGGAAGGGGGCTCTGGGCTGGGGCACAGGGTTGGGGTTCAGGAGGGGGTGAGGGCTCTGTCTGGAGGTGCAGGCTCTGGGGTGGGGCTGGGGGGTTCAGGGTGCAAGAGGCGCCTCTGGGTTTGGGTGGGGCTCAGGTCTGGAGCAGTGGGTTGCAGGGCAGGCTTACCTCTGGCAGCTCCCAGTCAGCGGCACAGCGGGGGGGCTAAGGTAGGCTTCCTGCCTGTCCTGACTCCGTGCTGTGCCGTGGAAGCAGTCAGCAAGTCCGGCTCCTAGGTAGAGGTGTGGCAGGCAGCTCTGTCTGCACATTGCTCTCACCCGCAGGCACCGCCTCTGCCGGTGCCCAGCCAATGGGAGTGCGGAGCCAGTGCTCGGGGCGGGGGCAGCACGCAGAGCCCCGTGGCCCCCCACCTAGGAGCCGGATCTGCTGGCCGCTTCCGGGGCGCAGCGCGGAGCCAGGACAGATAGGGACTAGCCTGCCTTAGCTTCGCAGCACCACCGACCAGACTTTTAATGGCCCGGTCGGCGGTGCTGACTGGAGCTGCCAGGGTCCCTTTTTGACCGGGTGTTCCGGTCGAAAACCAGACATCTGGTCACCCTACTTTGAACTAGTATAAATGAATATAAAACATGCAGAGCATCAGTGAATCAGGCCCATTACATTTAATGGCAAAAGGTACATTAATGGGGCAGAAGAGCTTATATCTGCTCTGGAGTGTGGATCAAGGTTTGTCTTGGTTTTAATAGGTTATCACTACTAGACTATAAGAATTTATATAAAACACTATGATAATCATGATATCATAATGTTCTATATTTCATCTTTTAGAGAATTCTGATTGTCAGAAGCTCTCCCGAATTGTACCAGCAATTGTACCAGCAACCTGAATCACATGTACAAATGGTTGCATGCTAAAAATGTTGTGAGTGCAATTTATTACACTTTATTTTAAAGGATTTTTGTTTCCTGGTGCATTTGAATTTCCAAGAAGCAGCCTTTCATTTCTATGAAAAGAGATAAATTATCATCTTGGCTTTGGCCATGACTTGGCATATTGTGTTACACTGGAATAATGTGTTATACAATGGAAACAAATTAGTATGCTGCTCAGGTATACACTCCAGCAGAAATATTTTCATCACACTTCTTTTTTTTAAATGACTCCCCCTCCCATGACGAGAAACAGAATTTTTCAAACTTAGCTAAATAACTGTATCTGTAACTCCAGGTAATTTCTATCTCCCTGAAAGCCACTATTTTATCCAGGGAAAATATTCACTGAATACATCATCACACTTAATTTCAAATATGACTGCAAGCTAATATTTGTTATATGCCGCAGGCCATCTTAAAGTCTCAATGTTGATGATGAAATAGATTAAATTGTCTATAGCAATTAATTCATTATAATATGTCAAAAATATATTTTGATGTGCCATGTTCATACAATCAGCATACTCAAGCAGTACTGTGAAGGATTTATTTAGAGGACATGCAACAAAATGAATGCACCAAGTCTAAATTAAACATACATTGCAATGTTTACCTATGCTGCTGTAGTATAGTTAATGCTATCTTCTCTACGTGCTGCCACAGTCTCCTCTAAGTTTGATTGTGTATTTTATGCCTCTGTGGGAAAAGAGGATTTTCTTTATTTTCCAGATAATATGGGAATATTTCTCTAAAATCAGCATGTGAGCAGATACCTTTCCTAACCTGCTTTAAAACAAAAGCTACACACAGTGTAGGGTCAAAAAGTCACCCCCTTCCTGGAGTTTAGCTTTATTAATAAAGTAGTTACCAATAACAAAGTTTGGCTTCAGCCTTCTCCCCAGGTTTGGTGGTGACAGCTGCTGCTGTCACCCGAGCTTCCTGCCTCAAAACTTCTAAGATATGGTCTCTCTAGAGTGGTTCTTCTACTTCCCTTATATTTAAATAGGAAAATGAGGCACCTGCCTCAGTGAGTCAGTAGAATCCACTGAACCTTTTCCCAACAGGATCAACTCCTGGTAACAGGAAGGGGCTTTTCAAACAAACACAGCCAGACTATTACATCGTCAGAGGATCTAGGAAACGAACGGGCAGGGAAACTGAATTAACCTCTCTCTTACAGAGACAGGTGCCCCAGAACTTGGTTTAAGCACATGTGGTGCTGCAGTCACTGCTGTACCTCTTCTGTGGATTGCATAGAGGCCTTTACGTTTTCAGGACTCTCAGGCTCTTTTATGATCATTACAATCAAAAGAAAATAAAAAGGACACACAGAAGAAAATCTTACTACAAAACGTCTGCTCAGAATCCTGTGTTACGTCAAAGCAACTTCTACGTGACAAGAACAACCTTTTATTTAGAAAAATGCCATGGTTAACAATGCAAACCTTCTAATTGAAAGAATACCTGCCATCAGCTCCTCAAATAAAATTATATGTCTGGGACCATAACTAGCAGCTGATCTTAAATCAAAATCTAGCAATGCTGGCATTCTATTTGACTGCTCTTGACAGCAGAAAAGATCATACGTTAAGATGGGGGACAAGTACCAAGAAAAGCTGAAGAAAAGAAGCCATAGATAGCATCATGAAGTGACCAAAATGAAATCTGAATCTTCTAACTAAAAAGTAGAGTTAAGCTTAATTGAAAAATAAGTGTAAAAATATATAATGGAATAATAATGTAATCCTTGTTAAAATACATGACATGACTAGAAATTATTTTGAAATAGCAGTCACATGATGAGAATCATGCAGCTGCTTCCTGGCTATTCTTTCATTTGATCTGGTTGAACAACTATCAGAGCATTCAGTAATGAAAACATAATTCCATGGCTGGTGGCAAGAGGGAAGTCTGCAACTGCTTCTGAATAGTCCTTAACCAAAGACTCACCAGAAAGAGAAATGTGTTTTTACAGTCTTAGGACCCATTCCAGCAAGTCAATGGGAACCTATGTGAGTGCAGAGGTTTCTAGGAAGGGGACCTTAGAGACATTGCTTTTTCTGTTAGCACCGGACTACTGTACTTTCAGTGTGGGCTATCTAGTGTCATTTAACCACAGGCAAAGTCCCATCTTTACTGTAATGGCTATTAGAAAGGATTCAGTTTGAACTCTGAATGACACTACTGTCTGCAACCTGTGTGTCTGATCATAACATTTGTTATTATTTAATTAAATATTAGATTTTAATTTCAGCGTGAAAAAGAAATGATAACAGGATATTTTTGAAAAAGTGTTGGCGAGTCATTTTTACCCTGCACAGGCCTCTTAAGAAGCCTACATGTTATGGATCATTTTGCACATGGGCCAGTTTCTGAGGTGTGACTCGCCATCTCAAATTGTCCTGCAGTCTGCATGACCTATCAGGACAGAGTCAAGATAGCCAGCAGGCAGGGGAGAATGATCAGGAGGCTGGGCATCGGTGGCTGCATGTGTGCCTCCACCAGCAGCTACCTGCAGGGCCGACTGTGAAGATGCCTCCTCCCTAGCTGCAGGAGCTCAGTTGCAGTCATTTCCCACAGCAGCTGCCTTCAGGGCCCAGCTAAGCCCAACCTACAGACAGGCACATCTCCTTCCTCCCAGTCTCCTACCACCAGCAAAGCCTTGGACTTATCTGTCTTCACACTTGGCCTTGTGTGCCTTCACACTAGGGTTAAAGTAAGGGAAACAGAGAGGGAAGCACAGTCCTCCCTCCTTCATCTAAAATTAGAGAAAGACCTGCCCTCTCCTCAGTATAGGAAGCTCAGCTCCTTCAGAGCTCGCCCTTCTCTTTGGCTGATGCAAGTCACCAGGCAGGGAAATCTGACATGAAAGCAGCGTGGAGCCAGCTGATGCCTAGTGGGGGAGTTTCTGGGGCTCCCAGCCTTTCCTGCCAGTGGGTGGAACAGCAATAGCAACCAGTACAGAAAGAGAGATGTCCCAGGGGGGAATCCTATGTTTGTTTCCTATCCTCTAAAAGAGGCTCTGGCTTCCAGCCAGCACCCAATGTGCTAAAAGGAGAGAGAGGGAAATAGGGAGGCTGCCCCTCTTCCTCCCCTTCCCTATCTGGGGGAGGAGGAGAAGGCCATAAGAAGCCCCTGCCACTTGAAGCCAGATGCCCCAGCCTAAGAGTGGAGTCTTCCTTATGATCGTGATACGGTGTAGTCATTAAAGCCCCAAAATTATGAGTTATCACTTTAAGAATATTTCAGGCATCGAGGCCTTTTAGAGAAAACAGAACAGAGGGCTAAGAGAATAAAAACCCAATGGCTAGATTTTTTCAATAATCTGAAAAAACTCAGACTTGATACAGACTTTTGCAACGAGACTTCCCCTTTTTCCCTGACTTAAATTAATATCAAACTAAGATATTATATGATGTGCCAAATACAGAAGTAAAATGGGGAACTTGATGGAACCTATTAGCCAGGGTGGGCAGGGATGGTGTCCCTAGCCTATGTTTGCCAGAAGCTGGGACAGGGGATGGATGACTCGATGATTACCTGTTCTGTTCATTCCCTCTGGGGCACCTGGCATTGGCCACTGTCGGAAGACAGGCTACTGGGTTAGATGGACCTTTGGTCTGACACAGTATGGTCGTTCTTATGTTCTTAACCGAAAATTATAATTAAAATGTGTATAAAAGCGAACGTAACAATAAATTATACAGTTTGGGGCAAAATATTGTAAATTAATGACAGGATTTACTTCCCGGGCAATCCTGTTTGGAAAGAAAGGAGTTGCGTTCATAATGATTTTTTTTAGTTTACGTGATAAAGTGAAGAAGTAAGGCTGTTTACAATGAGAAATGCTTGTGCTATCAAGTTAGTATAATATACCTGTGCCGAAAGAGGCAATAAATAAAAGGAACTAAAACCAAACAGTGTGGTAATAAGGACACTTGACCACAAAGTGGACTAGTCAGAAATGAACTGTTTGGTAATAACACAGAGATTCAGCTCAGCCATACATATCAAGGTCCCACCATTGTTGTTAGAACAAGAATAGAAATGGTAGATTCATACAGCTATTCCTGCCTGCTGGAGAACAATAGTTCTTGAAGTGACTTTGCATTGTATAATGGACTGTCAAAACAAGTTTAAAGAGACTCAGAGAGTATGGAGGGACTAGCTAATTTGCTCTGATTAGCAAAGGGGCCCACAGAAAGCGAGTTGTGGAGGAAAGTTGCTAACCAGAGCAAATTAGCCAGTGTTCAAGGTATGTCCCAAGATGGCTGTCCCAACAGTTATGCTCTAACTTGTCTTATACAAGCTAGTGTGACAAAATGTGTAGCACAAAGAGACTGGAAAATTCCAGTCCCAGTTGTAAGAACCCAAACGCTGATGTCTCATTCCCTGATTGGATGGTGAGACAGGATGACTCATTTTGGTTGGACATTTTGAATCTTCAGAAGAAATATGGGTCACCAGCTGATTGGTCCACACCATCATCTCCAAGAAGAGAGACCAAGTGAAACCACACAGCAAAAACAGGATAAAACAGCCTGTCTCCTTCAGTACGTCGTTTCCCAAAAGCCGAAGACAACGAGAGGAGAGAAGACAGAGGTCCTGGCCTGGCCACCTGGGTGTCCTCCTGATGATATCAAGTACCTATCTTGGATAGGCACTTTCTATTTTCCAACAATTCAGGTTGCCTGCTAGTGCACCAGAAAAAGCCTATAGTCATGTCTGTCCTTTGCATTGCCTGTGTTCGCAGTGTCAGATCCTGCTGTGAATGATAACTAAACTGAAAGCTGATGACTGAGCAAAGATCTGGTGATAGTAACATAGCCTTTCTCTTGGATGATGACCCAAATCAGTCAACTGATCAATTCCTGAAACTGTGTACTTAATTAGTAAAGAAGAGTACCTGCTTGTGTATGTGATTTAAAGAACATAAAAACGGCCATACTGGGTCAGACCAAAGGTCCATCTAGCCCATTATCCTGTCTTCCGACAGTGGCCAATGCCAGGTGCCCCAGAGGGAATGAACAGAACAGGTAATCATCAAGTAATCCACCCCCTATCGCCCATTCCCAGCTTCTGGCAAACAGAGGATAAGAACACCATCCCTGCCCATCCTGGCTAATAGCCATTGATGGACCTATCCTCCATGAACTTTTCTAGTTCTTTTTTGACTCCTGTTATAGCCTTGGCCTTCACAACATCCTCTGGCAAGGCGTTCCACTGGTTGACTGCTTTGTGTGAAAAAGCAACAAAGAGTCCTGTGGCACCTTATAGACTAACAGACGTATTTGAGCATAAGCTTTCGCGGATGAATACCCACTTCGTCAGACGCATGTGGGTATTCACCCACGAAAGCTTGTGCTCCAATACATCTGTTAGTCTATAAGGTGCCACAGGACTCTTTGTTGCTTTTTACAGATCCAGACTAACACGGCTACCCCTCTGATTGTGTGAAAAAATACTTCCTTTTGTTTGTTTTAAACCTGCTGCCTATTAATTTCATTTGGTGACCCCTAGTCCTTGTGTTACGAGAAAGAGTATATAACACTTCTTCATGTACTTTCTCCACACCAGTCATGATTTTATAGAGCTCCATCATGTCACCCCGCTCCTGCCCTGAAGGGCTTAAAACAGCCCTGGGAGAGGGCTCTGGCAGGGGAAAAGCTGGGCTGATTGGGGGAAGCAGCCACAGGTGGGGCCACGCCCCAATCAGACCAGAGCTGGTGCTATAAGAGGGCTGAGGGCCAGAGCCTGAGACAGACACTCTCTCTAGCTTTGGAAAGAGAAGGACCTGGCTGTCTGGGAAGCTGAGGAGGGTACCTAGGGTGGAGCAGTGCTGGGGAAGGGCAGAGGGAGCTGGGGAGCTCCAGCCTAGCAAAGCCCCAGGCTGCAGGCCGAGTTAAGGGCCCACAAAAGGGTACTAGGGCTGCAGAGGGGCAGCCCAGATATAGGCAGAGGCAGCTGGTCCAACCCCCCTTGCTGATGATGAGTGGTTTACAGACTGCAGTCTGCCCCAGGGAGCGGGAGCTAGATGATGACTGGCAGTAGCCACTGAGGCAAGGTGGAGATAGGGGGTTGGGGGTTCCCCTGGGAGGGGAGACCCAGAGTAAGTGGATACTGTGGTGGGCAGAACCCCTGGGCAAAGGGCACTGGAGTCTGGGAAGGACACGGGGCCAGCGGCAGGCGAGACACTGGCCCGCAGAGGGCACTCTGGGCTGGAAGAGCTAATTCCCTGGACAACCAGCAGGAGGTGCCGCGCTGGTGAGTCGTCGCCCCACCACACCCCCCTTAATCATCTCTTTTCCAAGCTGAAAAGTCCCAGTCTTATTAATCGCTCCTCATACGGAAGCCATGCCATAGCCCTAATCATTTTAGTTGCCCTTTTCTGAACCTTTTCCAATTCCAATATATCTTTTTTGAGATGGGGCGGCCACATCTGCACGCAGTATTCCAGATGTGAGCGTACCATGGATTTAAAGACTATCATAGAGTTACTGTGTGTGTCTTTGTTTTGTAACAGGTGCCAATCAAGACTATTGTAAAGTAGCCTGAAAACTGAACAAGTTAGTGTTGTTAACTAAGATTGTAGAACACTGTATATGGACGTGTGTCTACCACAGTTAATGATTTCATACTGCCTTTCAAGTTCTAGGTGTATACATACATAAATGAAACCAAGTGTGCAAGCTTCTTGAACTGCACTCAGTCTATACAGTCTGTTATAAATGTAGTAATTTATTCTAGATAGTTAATCAGATCCTGGGGCTAATATGATTAATTGGAAAATAGGTTAAAAGGGTTGACTACTATAGATCCATTGGGAAGGAGACCTTGGTGAATTGGCGTGTAAATAATTGATTAAATTGTCTTGTGATCTAGCTTTGGATTGTTCTTACTCTTGTTAGCAAACTGGAGCTGATAACCAATTAGCAGAAGTGAGGCCCTATTCTGAGGGACTCTTATTCAAAAATCCAAACAAAGTCACCTTCCCAAGATAGTAATTGAGTATAATTGTTGTTTTCTATTGTGGTCATGTGATTTGATTCTGAAAATCTGAATGGTTATTTTGACCAGTTTTCTAGTCTGTTAGTCAAATCAGAGTCCAATACTATTTTTGCGTTCTTGTATCCTAAACTATTAGTTGCTATTATTAAGGATATTTAATAAACTGTATAAAACTACATTCAACTCTCAAGTCCTTTTTCTTTAGTTAAGCAATCGAAATTAAAAGAACCCTAAGAAAGGTTGTACAGATAATCAGTTAAGCAGTTGCTTAATTAAGGTTTTGTTTTATACCTTATCTTTCTTACAATGGTGTCTACGTGAATTCAGGAACCCACCTAAAGAAATATCTCCAGAACCAGAACCCTTACTTATGAAAATCCTCACTCCAAACAAAACTGACACTATCAAATCACTGGGTCAGAGTTACATGGATCAGAGAAGACTGTGTACACTGACTCCTTAACTTGGAATCAGGAACATCTCGTCCCAGAGGTTCAGGTTCAATATACCAAACAGGAGAGTGGATCAATACACCTGGATTTTGAGAGCTACTTTAAGATCTCTGCATCAAGAGTCTCTCAACACCACTGAGTGCTTCTTTTCTAAGGAGAAGAAAAAGGTACCAAGGCCTCAAGTTAACCAGGATGGAACTGTCTGAACAGAAGATAATTCCTGTATTCTTGGAGACTGATCTGAGGATTTTGAGTTAGAGGTCTCCGAGCCCTTAAAAACTGTAAGCCAAACAGACAAAGTCTTCTCCAAGAGCATGGCCTCTCTTCTTGCTTTTAACACCAAGGGCAAAAACTACAAAAGTAAGAGACTCCTTGCAAGATATACCCTTCCGCAGGGCATTCCAGGTTCTTAACATCCTAGTCTGTGGCAAACACTATTTCATTAAGTGCAGTGCTTCAAGGCTTCTCCAGATCTACCATAATTAAGGCTACAATTTTGTCATGGATATTTTTAGTAAAAGTCAGGGACAGGTCACAGGCAATAAACAAAAATTCACAGAAGCCATGACCTGTCCCTGACTTTTACTAAATATGTCCCTGACAAAATGGGGAGGGAGGAGGGTCCAGCACCTTCCCCCCTCCCTCCCCATCACACACACACACACATCCCGCGCCTGCAGCAGCTGGGAGCTGCAGAGTCCCCATTGCCCTGCAGGACTGGAACTGGGGGGGTCCCCACGCCATCTCTTCTGGCGGCTGGGGAGTTGTTGGGGGCCCCTTCCAGCGGCTGCTGAGTAGCTCCGGGATCCCTTTGCTGCTGGCGGCGGCAGCTGGGCATCTCTGGGGTCCCCAGAGGCGGCCGGTCAGTTGCGAGGGGTTCTGCCGCCTGTTGGGCTGCTGCAGGGGTCCCCTGCTGTTCGTGTGAGCATGCTCAGTATACCCTAAGTAGCACATTCAGTCAGATAGCAGTTTTTCACACCGCACGGCAGCTGGTCAGCTGCAGGGCCCCCAGTGTCACGGAGGTCGCTGGAAGTCATGGATTCCGTGACTTCTGCAACCTCCATGACATAATCGTAGCCTCAACCATAATTAAATCCTTATCATCATCTAATTTAACCACTTTAACTACTACCTACTGAATAACTAGTAGTATTAAACTAAATGACATAATCAGGGATAAGAGAATTGTTATGTAACTCCTTTAGCAGTGAAAAGCCAGGACCTGAGAACAGGTAGGAGGCAGAGCCTTTGATAACTGCAGCTGGAATTTCAGAATGGTGCATCCAAGGGTGACTACCCTCTATCAGTTAAACCAAGTTGCAGATTTCAAGTCATGGCATATAGCTTTTAAGAGAGGAAATTGCAGAGGCAATTTCAAGAAAGGGAACCTATGAAGGTGGCCAGTTCTAAAAGGCAGACAGTAAAATTGCCCTTGGTCACTTTTAGTATAATAAGAAAATTATCCCTCTGTCAAGAAACAAACAGTTTGAACATGACCCATAAACAGCTGGATAATGATGTCAACCTATAGTAACATCAGTACTACAATTCAAGGGCATTAGATTCACAACAAAAATAAAGCAGCAATTCTACAACCTTCTTCTAAGAAAGATACCATTATACTACAAAGTGATTCAGAGTAAAGGGTTTCATTGATCTTTCAATGCCAATTTTCAAATCTACTCCTCAGAATCAGGAAGTACAATTTGTAAATCCTGTAAATTGCAGATGCACTATTGGATCCAATATGCGAAAGTTATAAAGCATGATGCATAATTATAGCACATTTAAACAGCAGTTTGGGGAAACATCAGAAGTTATGAAAAGTGTAATTTATTTTTGCTGACAGATATTAATTGCTCCATGTTAACAATTTTTGAACCATTATTAATAAGAAAAAATAGCACACTAATGTCTCAATAACATCTGTCCAGAGTAGATATTCTTCTAGACATAAAACAAATTCTTACACCGTAAGGGAGGAAAAGCAATTTCCCAAAGAGAACATTTATTATTAAATTTCTAAATTTCTAAATTGCTGCCATGACACAGTGGGGAAGCAAATCAGAAGTTGCCTCCAGCAAGTCTGAAGTGTGATTAGTCTCTGCAGCTATTGGCTAATTGGAGTTCTACATTTGTTCTATTCCCTCTGGGTCTAAATCATTTTGTTTTATCAGAACCAGGCAGCCAGCATGGGATCCTCTGGGACATTGTAATGTCCTTGGAGCAGGCCAGCTTTTCTTTTTTTTTTCAATGCAGAACAATGACAAAGGGATTCTGACAGTGTTTTTCCATTGGTTATGCCTGTACCCAAAACCATAAAACCCTTAGGGGCAACCCTAAGTTATTTAGCTTACATTATATATGGTATATACCAGGTTAGTCTGTCTTTTATAAATTGGGCTGAGGCTGTGAATGCTGCATACAGATACATTTGATACGTGATGATTTGATCTGGAAATTAATGTGGCAGACAAAGTACACTGAAAATCTGATGACCTCACTGGGATTTACACCAATGTGTAATTCCAAATTTTCACTGGTATAACCAAGACCGGAATCTGGCCCTGAGTGTTCAGGAACCTACATGATGTTATACTTCACCTAAATACTCACCATTATCTTGAAGGATATAAGTTGTTGCTCTTATATTTTGCTTCACTTTTGTGGGTTTGTTAGAAAAACTGATCTTCTCTTGAGTCTGTTCTCTCTTTTCCTTTCTCTTTGGAGGCTGAGGAGATGACACCATGTCTCCTGTGTCACGGGAGCCAACAGTAGATTTAGATTGGCGATCATTTCCCTAAGAAAAATAATTCAGAATTTTCATTGACGAATATAGGATAGATTTTTTTTTAAGTTTCACTGTAAGCTACCTAAGTCATAGTTTATACAGACAACAAGTATACAAACAGATATATTCATTAGCTACCAGTGCTTTTAGATGCTATCTAAAATAATCCAAGAAACCATAACCTTTCATCAACTTGTTGTCAACTCAAAAAAGAAAAAAAAGTCAGTTCATTTAACTCAATTAATGCTGTGAATTCCCGCAGGAAAATCAGGCATGCCCTCTTTGATACAAGATTCCTTAATGTGAATTAATACATGCATATACATATATAAAGTCATTGGATGTTCATAACCAATGTGATTGGTAAATAATTGATCACATGGCCAAAACTACATTTGTATGTTGTTCTCCTAAGTAGCAACAGCAGATGGCAGAGGCACTGGCAGATATCTGGCATTCGCACTGATGTTCTTCATTGTAGACACCCTGAAAGAGGCCAGCCACCCTGCTGCTTCTGAATCACTTCCCCATTTTGCATCTAGAAACTGAGCAGTGGATCTGGACCCATGTCTCTTTATGTAGACTTATTATGGCAAATTCAGAAGACATATTTGAAAGTCATCTTTGAAGGAAGGCAAAATGACACGATAATGCATATTAAAAGGCTATCTAGAAGCTGATTTTCATAGGAGCCCAGTCCTTCACAGCGCCCACTGACTTCATTTGGAGTTGTCAACCTAATAATGTTCTCTAATTAAGCAGCATGCACTTTTTCCCTTTAATTGACCACATTTAAGTTTAACACAATCTTTAGCTTGAAAAAAAATGCGACTTCCACATGTTTTTTCCTTAGTTTAAACCAGTTCACAATAATTTTTATAAAAGTTATATCATAAATATGTATGCAGAGTAGATTACATATCTCAGACACATATAATGCCATTTAGTTAAATCACAAAGGACAAGTAAATTCCACTTGGTACTTTCACTGGGTGCAGCTGTTTGAACAATTCAAACGATTTAAATCTTGGACACTAGAGGGCCCTGTAATTCTACAAAGTGTCAACGTGGGCAGAATAGACAAGGACAGCGTGTTTTTCCCCCGCTGCTGAAGTTGAGAGGAAATACCTATCTTTAACCAAAGGTCTCAGGACTGACTTCACTACAATAACCTTTGCTTTAACAAAATCCTGTATGTATTATGCACTGGCATTTTTTAATAAAAACAACATGTTCATTGTGGTTCTTCTGATTTTTATTTAGTCAATAGAAATGTCACCTCGTTTCATTTAAAGATGGCTTTTTTGTTTATTGAAGAATGGGGATATAGCCACATTTCACCTTTTCTTTCAATGCCTACAAATTCCAAAATTCATAACATATCAAAGTGCTGGTCCAAATCAGCAACAGCAGTAAAAGCGTAGGTGCCCATTAAGGCCAATGGAATTCCAATGATTTACACTAGCTGAGAATCTTGCCCCAGATAGTTAATATCAATACTGCACATTCCTAAAAAGTCTACATATATTAAAATGTCTACTATGCATCACTGTGTCAATTGTGCATTTTTTATCTTGTCTGTGTTACTTCTCTACATGGGATACAACCATAAAGTAGATAAATTCTGAATGTTAGCCATTATTCTCGTTAGCTTCTCGCTTCTTTTTTCCAGACTTGTCATGGTTAAATTAGACTAAAAAAAAATGCTAGAATGCTGAAATTCACATACAGTGACCAAAGCAAGGAAACTGCACTTTATACTAGTGTTTGTATCTTCTATTGAATTTAAACTGAATTGAGTGGAGGCTTTTTTTTCCCAATAGTTTCATATTTTCTTGGTGTTCCGTTAGTTGGTTTTTTTTGGGGGGGAGGGTGTTCCTTGGGGCAGTGGGGTGGGTGGGATAGACTACAGGGTTTATACTTATAGACTGTGGGCCTGATTTTCCACTCCCTTCAACTTCTGTGGTCATTTACCTCTGTGCACAGTGAATGCAAGCAGGGAATAAAATACTACCATTCTGATCTGGCAGCATTTATACCCACTCTGCACAGGTGTGTAGGTCAGACTAGGTGATCATGATGGTCCCTTCTGGCCTTAAAGTCTATGTGTCTGAGCCCCGGTCTACACTGGGGGGTGTGGGGGGCCGACCTAAGATACGCAACTTCAGCTACGTGAATAGTGTAGCTGAAGTCGGCGTATCTTAGGTCCACTTACCTGGCCGTGAGGACGGCGTTGAGTCGACCGCTGCCGCTCCCCCGTCGACTCCGCTTCCGCCTCTCGCGAGCCGGAGTTCCGAAGTCGACAGGGAGCGTATTCGGGGATCGATTTATCCGTGTCTACACGAGACACAATAAATCGATCCCCGATAGACCGATCACTACCCGCCCTGAGGTGTAAATGGCTTACATGGTGTAATGCAGTAGAGAATCAGGATTCCTAGAGCATGGGATAGGCAACTCTTTTACGGCCTGATTTGAAGACCATGAAAAGACTCCCACTGTCTTCCCTGGCCTTTGTATGAAGTCTTGATTGTGTATTTTCCTTAGTTGCATAAACTGAATTAAAAAATGAGTGAAAACTTACAAGGATAGTTTACCAGAATTATGAGAAATATCTCAAAGCAACAGTTGGTCTTTGGCTGTGTTTCAGAGATGTTGTACAAAATAAATAGACCATTACAGCAACAATATTTTCTGATATTTCTTTTGTCTAATTGACATGGGAATAGTTCCATATTCTTCAAGCAGTAAAAAACATACCACCAGGTGGCTCTGGGTTTTATTATCACACGTTTAATTGAAACCCAAAGGATAGTGACTTTCCATCTATTGGAATTAAGCAGAGTTAGCAGCAAAAATCTTATTGTTACATTTGCTACTTACACTCCCTTTCGATTTTCGGGATCCCACAACAGGAGGCAGTGAAGAGGCTTTGGAACTGCAGAAACAAATAATACCTTAGGATTCTAAACACGGTCTATAATGTAAACGCTATATGTGCCTTTATTATAATAAAAATGGTTTGTTTTCCTAACTATGGCAATGTAGTTAATTATTTTATCCAATCTACTATTTTACTAAGAAATCCCACTGATACTGATGTCAAATTTCTATTTACTAGGTTGAGTTAAATGCCTAATCCTTATTTTATGCAAATAAATGTATTGTAATTCCCATAATGTATACTTCAGTGGTTCTCAACCAGGGGTACATGTAGCCCAGGGGGTCTTCCAGGGGGTATATCAACTCATTTAGATATCTGCCTAGTTTTACAACAGGCTACATAAAAAGCACTAGCAAAGTCAGTACAGACTAAAATTTCATACAGACAATGACTTGTTTATACTACTCTATTTACTATACACTGAAATGTAAGTACAATATTTACATTCCAATTGATTTATTTTATAATTATACAGTAAAATGAGAAAGTGAGCAATTTTTCAGTAATAGTGTGCGGTGACACCTTTGTATTTTTATGTCTGATTTTGTAAGCAAGTAGTTTTTAAGTGAGGTGAAACTTGGGGGTACACAGGACAAATCAGACTCCTGAAAGGGGTACAGTAGTCTTGAAAGGTTGAGAATCACTGGTATATTTTATATACTGAAAAATGTGAGGAGGTATTCTGTTAATCTGTGCAAGATCCCCCCCCAGCACCTATAATTCAAAGTATCTCCATTGACTTCAGTGGAGCAATGCCGATTGATACCAACTGAGGATCTAGCTCAATATCCCTTAGGCTATATCTACACAATGAGCTAGGGGTGCAATTCCCCTGCTCGTGTACACATACTCGCGCTAGCTCTCATTAGTGGGTATGTACTTGGCACAGTTCAGCAGTGCCTCCACTACTGCTACCCATGCTACCACAACTACGCTGCTATTTATACTCACGCTAGCTCGATGAGAACTAGTGCAAGTATATGTACACAAACAGCAAAAATCACACTCCTAGCTCGTAGCATAGACATAGCCTTAGGTTATGCTTTGCACTACCTTTCCATTCGTGCCTCAAAAATGTTTTTCTCAGAATATTTTGCATTACTAATTCTCTCTGTATACAGTTCACAAAAGTCAGTATGTATTGCGCTGGAGTTAATTTGCAAAATACGAGACAAATTTTGTTCTCACATCAGTTTCTCACTGACACATCTCCACTGATCTCAGTGGAATTATTCCTGATCTACACCAGAGAAAGTGAGAGAATTGGGCCCAAATTTTTCTAAAGAATTTAAAAGATCGGTCCAATTTTTAAATTACAGTGATCCAGCAGATACCCATTATGAGCTCAATCTTGCAAACATTACCAGTGTAGTGCTTATTACCATGTATAGTCCCATGGAACTCAACGGGACTACTAATGGTAGTTTTGCAACAAGGCACACAGTGTTCATAGGACCAGTCCCTAAAAGAATACTCGTGTGACAGGGGCATTGTCTGGTCCTTGGTGTTTTCTCCTTACACAGGTAGTCAGGGGAAGGGCTGGAAGAGTGTGCAGTTGGGAAACAGAGTGTGTGTGGGGGGGGGGGGGAGAGAGAATACCTTTAAGGAAGGTCACACTCCACTCCTGGGTCATAGAACTGGCTTACAGCACCTTTTGAAAGAATGCATGCTCCGCACACCATACAAAATATAGTGGGCCTCAGCCACTGTAAATCAGCATAGTTCCATTGAAGACCATAGAGCTATGTGGATTAACACCAGTAGAGGAAAAATCTAGATGGGGAGGGCTGAGCCACATAATCTCTCTCACGGTGTTCATGTTGTGATACATAATCTCTCACTTTAATGGTACTTTTATGAGAGAAACACATCTTCCCTTCCTCTCAGTTTCCTTCCTCTCTCTGCTAATATTCTTTGTCCCCTTTTCTTTCTCATGGGCATCAACATAGGTTTTTCAAAAAATATATATACAGGTCTGCTTCTGTGTTACATTTTGTGTGTCTCAAATAATGATTTTGTGTTTTATTGGGTTTGGTTTGTAAACACAATGACTAACACACAAGGACACAAGTAATATGAAAATACACACACACATGTGTATAAAGAGAGCTTACCCCTGAGGTCTTCTTATTGTAGACTTGCTAAACAGTAGATCACCATAAGGCAACTTCTTAAACTTGTCTCTGCCCACTGCGACATAGAACTGCCCATTCTCCAGATCTGACCCACTCTGAACAAGTTTTCCATCTAAAGTATAAAGCCTGGCAAAACATTAATTGCAGTTTCAATTAGATTTCCTAAGTGCATTGAAAAGCTAGAGTAACCTATCCACTTAAAAATCATGACTGATTCTTTTCGTCCTTAATTTACTGGACTTCAAAAGCAGAGCTATAACAGTTGTCATACAAGTATATATACCGCTATACCCCCAAAGAAGCAAATACAAGGAAAGAAATATCAAACTAACCATCCACATCACAACTTGGATCAAGCCGCATGGTACTTGGGATCCAAGCAGGTGAGCAGAGAAATCTAATTTGGAATTGATCTCTCATTGTCATGGGTGAACTGTGTCAGCTAATGAAACGAGAACTATTGGGAGACAGATAGAGGGTTTCCTCTATCCGGTAACTGGAATAAATATAAGAACTACTGGATTTCTGTACTCACAGAAACTTTATTCTCTAGAGCTACATGTGATCTGTTCCACTGGCTCTCAACCTTTTTCATTCTAGGACCCTCTTTTCCATATCAGGATTCACTTCCCGTCCAGCTATATGGAAAAGGCAGGTAGGTCATCACCCCAAGATTCAGAACCCATCTTCTATTCATTTCAAGTGTGAACATAATTATGCATAGTACTTTTATTCACACAGGGTATCTATGCTGGATTGGGCTTTTTTTGTTGTGGTGGGTATTGTTAATATATTATCAGGTCACTTTTACTTTATAGTAGCGTTTCTCAAACTGGGGACACCTGGAGGTCCCCGAGAGTGCCCCGGGGGTCCGCAGGCCCCGTTGATCAACTCCTCCCCCTCTCTCCCAGCGCCTCCTGAACGCTAAAGTCTGGAGGCACATCAGGGCTAAGGCAGGCTTCCTTCCTGCCCTGGCAGGGGGTCTCTGTGCACTGCCCACTACCCGGGTGCCGACTCCGCAGCTCTCATTGGCCGGGAACTGCAGCCAATGGGATCTGTGGGGGCGGTGCCTGCGGACATGGGCAGTGCACAGAACCCCCTTGGGCCCCCCGCCTAGGAACTGCTGCCAGAGAGATGTATCAGTTGCTTTCTGGAGCCACCTTAGGTCCCAGAGTCCCTCCCGGGGTCCACAGCCTGCACCCCAACCCCCTACACTAGCCTGGTGAAAGTGAGTGAGGGTGGGGGACAGCGAGTGACAGAGGGAGGGGGGATAGACTGAGTGGTGCCGGGGCCTCGGAGAAGGGGCAGGGAAGGGGCGTGGCCTCAGAGAAGGGGGCAGGGCAAGGGCTGCATGGGGGGCCTTGGGGGTCCCCAAAAAATTTTAAATCAAAATGGGGGTCCTTGGGTTGCTACAGTTTGAGAACCGCTGCATTATAGCAAGGAACAGTATGTATAAAACAATTAAAATACCAAGAGCTAATGTCTGCGTTGTACCAGAGGGATCTTTACCATAATAATCTTGGTATATAGAGTATAGTATAGTATATAGACTATTGTGTGTACACATGCATTTACTGAGGGTGAAGGATGAAACTTGTTGCTTGGGGATTTCTATTTCTCTTCTGTCAGAATCAGCTCATTTCCAAATCTCTGAATTTTTACAAGAAAGATCACAAGGGGGTGGAGGGAATCCCTCTATACTGAACAGGTTCTACCCTGTGCAGCATGTTCCACAACTCAACAACAGGAGCACGTTTACATAATTAAATTTAACATTCAAACATCTGTATTTAAGAAGCCTTCTAGAGGGCGTGTGCATATTATCCACAAAGTGCACGTACAGCAAATGGATGCACACTATACTGACACAAACAAATATTAATTTCTCAACAAGTCCACCTCAACAAGCTTTTTTCTCAACTGATATATACAAATATGTGCAAGATGAGAGAGCTGAGCTAAGTCAGAAAATTCTGTATTTTATAAAAAAGAAAAAGCTACTTTTCCCCATAATTCTTTTTACACTAACTTCCGACAGTCAGTATTAGTCAGATGAATCCATTGCCCTTTGAAGCCAGACATACACTTGGTTTAATCTTGCATGAAATAACATAAAAAAGCACAATTTGCAAAAATACTCTGACATATTTTTGTAACCCATAATGCATCATTAATCCCCCAGATGTGGAAGTTCCTCAGTTTTCTAGGTGCAACAAATTGTATACTAACATAGATAACTTTTTTGTTCTTATTTTATATTAATATCAATCTCCACTTTTAAACTTTGCTGTTTCCTTGCATATCTAGTATGTCATCCACTACTACAAAGTATACCTAGTAGTTATTTTTTAAATACAAACATTTCATGCTAATGGCAGCACTTGAAAAAACACTTATGCTTCATTGCCACATAAAAGCCACCAGTAATGATGAAACAACATTAATGAGCAAACAAGCCCACAAAGACAAGGAAACCTAAAATCAATAAGGAAACTCATTTCTGAATTCACCTCATTGTGTTTGTTAGACCACACACTGCTTGGAGAACCTGGAAAACATCCTTCCTGCACCTGCCCCCACTCGTGGGGAGCTTGGCAGGGAGAATCAGTGACTTGATAAATGTCATGCATGAAACCACAAAACTTGGCAGCTATGTTGTTAATGATGTGGAAAAGAAAAACACCACACATGTAGTGTCATTCTCGTAATTCTGTTTTTTCTTGTTTAATAAGAAGTTATATCTTTCTGGCATCAATGGTCTCACAGGATGACAACACAGTGACTATAAACCACAGCAATTAATTTGTAACTTATTAAGGAACAATGATCACTTTACTAACTTATTTAGTATGTATTCCTAGCATTTTAAGGAACAGAATATAAAAACTAGGTTAATAGGAAACCAGAAAAGGAAAACACTGAATGATTCAAATGCCATACATAGACACCGACTCCGTGGGTGCTGAGCACCCACCGGCAGTCCCCCTATCAGCTCTCCCCCACCCCAGCCGCAACGCCTCCTGCCCACTGACAGGCCCTGCAGATCAGCGCCTTCCCCTCCCTCCTCGTGCCTCCCGCCCGCCGTGATCAGCTGTTTTACAGCGTGCAGGAGGCTTTGGGGAGGAGGGGAGAGGAGTGAGGACACAGTGCGCTCAGGGGAGGGGGTGGAACTGGGCGGGAAGAGGAGGGGCAGGAGTGGAGCGGGCAGGGCCGGCTCTAGGTTTTTGCCACCCAAGTGCCAAAAAAAAAAAAAAATGCCGCCCCTGAAAATGTGCCGCCCCAAGCACCTGCTTGGTTTGCTGGTGCCTAGAGCCGGCCCTGGGAGCGGGGGTGGGAAGTGGGAGGGTGGGGCCTTGAGGGAAGGGTTGGGATGGGGTGGGGTGAGGTGGGGGGCGGGGCCTGGGGCAGAGCCGGGGGTCCAGCATCCTCCGGCACTTTGGAAAGTCGGCGCTTGCGATGTCATGTGCATTTTTATCATCAAAAATAGCACAAAACACTGAACTGCAACCATAGTTACCTAAAGAATAATTTATACCTTTCTGTACATAATTTGGTGATTTCTTACCCCAAGTAGTGACATCAAACTGTGAGAGCAAACCTCTAATGGTTTATTAATTTCAAAACAATCTGGAGGTGAAAACAGAGGGCCAGATCTTCAGCTGCTAAAAAGTGACATCACTTCACTGGAGCTACAATTTATACCTGCTGAGGATTTGACCGAAAGAGTTGTCATGTATGTTTACATCTATTTTACTGTATATAACATCTTAGATGTCCCAAAAAATACTGTGTTTTGTGAGTCTAGTGATGTTGATAGAAACATGGAGCTGGGGATGAGGGAACTGGATGGAAGCTAGCTGGCAGAGAGTCAACCCACACAAGACTGAGGTTATACAGCAGGGGAGATTTTTTCATCTCTTATTATTTGGGGGGAGTTTCTCTTTTTGTGATACAGCTTTACAACCCGGGGGTCTGACTGACTCCCACCTGCTCCAGAATAGCTTAGTAAGCAACAGTTGCAAAGAGTGCTTCACTGGTACAGGGCTGTGACCTTTTCTCTCGGATGCAGACCTTACCTAAGTTAACCATGCCTTTCCCATCTGCAAAGTGGATTACTGTAATGTGACCTACATGGGGATGTACTGGAAGGCCACAAATTTTGTTAGTGCAGGATTTGGCAGCCTGCTTACTTCAGTGTTTCCCACAGAGAGCACATTTAATCTGTGCTCAAGGACTTGAACTGGCTCCCAAATAATTTCTAGGTACAATTAAAGGGGCTGATTTTAAGCTTTAAAGCCCTAAATGATTTGGAAACTACCTACCTGAGAGATCATCTCTCCTCTAATCGATACTGTATCAACTGAGATGAGCTGAGATGCTTGTATAACTTTGGAACCAGCTTCCCACCTTGGTCTGACAGAGATTGAGCTGGTTGACTTTCTGAGCATACTGCAGGGCCCAAGTCATCAGAAAATGGTGGGCTGTGGATAGAGCTGGTTGAAAGAAATTAGATGGGCCAGTTTCCCATTGAAAAATGCAGGGTTTTTATAATTGAAATATTTTGTGGGAACATGTCCATTTTGATAAAACGCTTCATGACAAAAGTCAAAATGTTTCATTTCAATAATGTTAAAACATTATATTTTGACTTTATTATTTTTATTTTGTTACATTAAATATTAATGTCAATGTTGTAGTGTGCTTATATATTATATTTAAAATTATATATGTCAAAACTATAAAGCCAAAACTAAACATTTCAACTGTACTGAATCAACTTTTTTGGAACTTTCATTTAAGTGGAAATGCAAAATTTCAGATTTTCATTTGATTAGGAACAATTTTTTTCAAAATGTCACAATTTCCTGTGCAACAGAAATTCAGTTCCCAACCAGCTCTATTTATAGAGATTTAAAGATATGTCAATATGTAAAGTATATGTTATAAATATACAACTTCCCCATACCTGTGCACAGCTCCACTTCGGAGGGTTACTTTTTCTGTCACCATTTCAAGAACATGATCCCACTGATTTAGTGTTTTTCTAGGGATGAAGAGGCGCACTGCTGGATTTATAAGGTCTCCATTAGCAATCAGACTGGAAGAATAAAGGAAAGTTAAATAATGTGTAGCTGTGTTTAAATAAAACTCAATAGAAACAAGAAAAAGACGATGGTGGATTACCTCCCCTAACTGAAAATCCTACTTACAAAATAGTGCATGGCTCTTGAAGTGGTTTTCGAAACCGTGCTGACACATTGATTCTACTGTGGGTAACTGGCTTCACCTGGAAGGACAAAAGTATAAAGTCATTTATTCTGTCTTTATCTTAGGACAGGACTTTTTAAAAAATGTATTTCATTTTACTTTTACCTCACTCCTCTTTTTCCAGCAGTAAGTTTAACTTCACACTACTGCCATCTGGCACTAAGTACTCTCTGTGGTACAACAGCATACTATAATGACTGGGGCCCTTCTTGGGGGAATTCTATTAGGTTATAAAATTTGGACCTTGACCTTTTGCTTTCATGAAGACCTTCCTTCCCACCCCCTTATAAAGCTTTCCTCTATCCCTCCCAGTATGCAGGAGTTATGTTGCCATAAACATACACCTGCCACAAAACCTGCACTGAAGTTCAGAGCTCTGCAGATGCCATTACTGACTTGCCAGTAAGTGCTGCTGAGTCACACAAGGGTCAACCTCCCAAACTTCACCCCTGACTTCTGACGGTGTTTCTGTCTTAGTTCATGCCTACTGGTTCGGAAAGTCAAACCTGCGTCTTCAATTCGGTATAATAGCTAAGTACCTCTAGGCCTTAGAGTTTAATAAATATTTTGCTCTTATACAGCCCTTTTCATCCAGCTCTTTTTATTATCAAAGCACTTTACAAAAGAAGGTAAGTACAAGCCTCATTTTACAGATGGGAAAAGGCACACCGAGGTTAAATGGCTTACTTAGGTAGAAGTTTGTGGCATTCAAAATAGAACACAGGCTGCCTGATCCCCAGACATCGGCATTAATCACTAGACCATACTGTCTCCCTTTTTAATAAACACTGTGTTCAGAGTGCTCAGTAGTCATGACATTAATATTTAATAGAAAGTTATCCAATGCTATCAAGCTAGGCTTCCACGTGGCATTCATCACATTCTTTCAAATTTTCAAGTAAAAAAATAAACACATAAAAGGTAAACACATCTTCTCCCCCCCCCCCAAAATCAACTAAAGGGAAGACTTTTCATCTACTATAATTCACAAATCATTGAGCCAGGTGGGCTGACAAAATCCCAAACAAACATCCAAAAATAAAGGAAAATGTATTTACAATCTCACAATACCCCAAGAAAGGGTCACAGGTTTGAAGGATTCAACACACCATACTCACAAATAGAAACATGCTTTGCAATACTTATATAGTTAGCGCAAGTTACATGCCCAATCGTAGGATGAAAAATAGCCCATGCTTTAGTCCCTTATAAGCTTTATCAGTCCTTGTCCACACATAAAAGTTGCATCAACTTAATTAATAAGCCTCGTTTCAACTTGGGGAAAACTACCATTTATATCTTCAAATGGCTTTACAAACAAACAAATTAATTCAACCTGAAAACACCCTGTAAGTATTATCATCTGCCTTGTACAGATTGGAAAACTGACAAAGAGGTTAAGGGACCTGCCAGATAGTCACAAATTTTAGGGTCAGGAAAGATTATTATGACCATCTAGTCTGATGTCCTGCATAACACAGGCCAGATAACCTCATCCAGTTATCCCTGCATCAAGACAATATTTAGAATCATAGAATCATAGAACTGGAAGGGACCTCGAGAGGTCAAGTAGTCCAGTCCACTGCACTCAAGGCAGGACTAAGTATTGTGTAGACCATCCCTGACAGGTGTTTGTCCAACCTGCTCTTAAAAATCACCAATGACGGATATTCCACAACCTCCCTAGGCAATTTATTCCAGTGCTTAACCACTCTGACAGTTAGGAAGCTTTTCCTAATGTCCAATCTAAACCACCCTTGCTGCAATTTAAGCCCATTGCTTCTTGTCCTATCCTCAGAGGTTAAGAAGAACAATTTTTTTCTGTCCTCCTTGTAACAGCCTTTTATGTACTTGAAAACTGTTATCATGTCCCCTCTCAGTCTTCTCTTCTCCAGACTAAACAAACCCAATTTTTTCAATCTTCCCTCATAGGTCATGTTTTCTAGACCTTTAATCATTGTTGTTGCTCTTCTCTGGACTTTCTCCAATTTGTCCACATCTTTCCTGAAATGTGGCACCCAGAACTGGACACAATACTCCAGTTGAGGCCTAATCAGCATGGAGTAGAGCAGAAGAATTACTTCTCATGTCTTGCTTACATCCCAGAATGATGTTTGCTTTTTTTGCAACAGTGTTACACTGTTGGCTCATATTTAGCTTGTGATCCACTATGACCCCCAGATCCCTTTCCGCAATACTCCTTCCTAGGCACATTTCCCGTTTTGTGCAACTGACTGTTCCTTCCTAAGTGGAGTACTTTGCATTTGTCCTTATTGAATTTCATCCTATTTACTTTAAACCATTTCTCCAGTTTGTCCAGATCATTTTGAATTTTAATCCTATCCTCCAAAGCACTTGCAACTCCTCCCAGCATGGTATCATTCGCAACCTTTATAAGTGAACTCTCTATCCCATTATCTAAATCATTGATGATGATATTGAACAGAACCGGAACCAGAACAGATCCCTGCGGGACCCCACTTGCTATGCCCTTCCACCATGACTGTGAACCACTGATAACTACTCTCTGGGAATGATTTCCCAACCAGTTATGCACCCACCTTATTGTAGCTCCATCTAGGTTGCATTTCCCTAGTTTGTTTATGAGAAAGTCAAGTGAAACAGTATCAAAAGCCTTTCTAAAGTCAAGATATACCACATCTACCGCTTCTCCCCTATCCACAAGGCTTGTTAACCTATCAAAGAAAGCTATAAGGTTGGTTTGACACAATTTGTTTTTGACAAATCCATGCTGACTGTTACTTATCACCTCATTATCTTCTAGGTGTTTGCAAATTGATTTCTTAATTATTTTCTCCATTATCTTTCTGGGTACGGAAGTTAAGCTGACTGGTCTGTAATTCCCCGGGTTGTCCTTATTTCCCTTTTTATAGATGGGCACTATATTTGCCATCTTCCAGTCTTCTGGAATGTCTCCCGTCTTCCATGACTTTTCAAAGATAATTGCTAATGGCTCAGATATCTCCTCAGTCAGCCCCTTGAGTATTCTAGGATGCATTTCATCAGGCCCTGGTGACTTGAAGACATCTAATTGTCTAAGTAATTTTTGACTTATTCTTTCCCTATTTTTGCCTCTGATCCTACCTCATTTTCATTGGCATTCACTATGTTAGATGTCCAATTACCACCAACCTTCTTGGGGAAAAACGAAACAAAGAAGTCATTAAGCACCTCTGCCATTTCCACATTTTCGGTTATTGTCTTTCCCCCCACGTTGAGTACCGGGCCTAGTCTGTCCTTGGTCTTCCTCTTGCTTCTAATGTATTTGCAGAATGTTTTCTTGTTACTCTTTATGTCCCTAGCTAGTTTGATCTCGTTTTGTGCCTTGGCCTTTCTAATTTTGTCCCTACATACTTGTGTTATTTGTTTTTATTCATCCTTTGTAATTTGACTGAGTTTCCACTTTTTGTAGGACTCTTTTTTGAGTTTTAGATCATTGAAGATCTCCTGGTTAAGCCACTGTGGTCTCTTGCCATTCTGCCTAACTTTCCTACACAGTGGAATAGTTTGCTCTTGTGCCCTTAATAATGTCTCTTTGAAAAACTGTCAACTGTCTTCAATTATTTTTCCCCTTAGACTTGCTTCCCATGGGATTTTACCTACCAACTCCCTGAGTTTGCTAAAGTCTGCCTTCTTGAAATCCATTGTCTTTATTGTGCTGTTCTCCCTCCTACCATTCCTTAGAATCATGAACTCTACCATTTCATGATCACTTTCACCCAAGTTGCCTTCCACTTTCAAATTCTCAACCAGTTCCTCCCTATTTGTCAAAATCAAATCTAGAACAGCCTCCCCGCTAATTTTCTGGTTTATCTACCACATATCTTTTAGAAAGACATCCAGTGTTGATTTAAAGACTTCCAGAGATGGAGAATCCACCACATAGCTAGGTAAATTGTTCCAATGGCTAGTTACCCTGACTTTAAAATGTGCATCTTGTTTTTACTCTGAGTTTCTCTAGCTTCACCTTCCAGTCATTGGCTCTTCTTATGTATTTGTCTGCTAAATTAAAGATCCTTCTCTATCAGAAATGTTCTCCCCACGTAGGTATTTATAGAACGTGATCAAGTGACCTCTTAACCTTCTCTTGGATAAACTAGAATAAGCTATTTTGTCTCTGCCAGTAAGGCAGGTTTTCCAAAGTGTGGACACCAGAACCGGACACAGTATTCCAGTAACGGTCTCATTAAGGCAGTATACATTATACATCTCCCTGCTTCTACTTGATATTCCCCTTAGACATCCAAAGATCACATTTGCTCTCTTAATCACCACATCACACTGTTGAATTCATTCAGGGTCAATAAATGGGCCCAAGTCAAAGGTTTTAACATGATCCTGTAACTGTCCAACACTAAGCGGTTTTAAACAAGATTCTGGGTTTGGTACACAGAGACTTCAGTCTGCTTTCGTACCATGGCAAACATACCGTTAAAAATATTGTAACCCTTTATTAAAAATAGAAAAAAGAAGGAAAAACAGTTATAGCGTTTGAAATGTTAAGTAAGGTTTTCATTTAAGCACTCCTCATTCCCTATCACTTTAACTGTAGAGAGCCTTTAAAAAGGGGGGGTGGGAAGGGAAACCTTGCTTGACAGTCTATCACAGTGTTTCCCAAACTTGGGACGCCGCTTATGTAGGGAAAGCCCCTGGTGGGCCGGGCCGGTTTGTGTACCTGCTGCGTCCGCAGGTCCGGCCGATTGCGGCTCCCACTGGCCGCGGTTCACCGCTCCAGGCCAATGGGAGCTGCTGGAAGCGGCGCGGGTCAAAGGACATACTGGCCACCGCTTCCAGCAGCTCCCACTGGCCTGGAGCGGCGAACTGCGGCCAGTGGGAGCCGCGATCAGCCGGACCTGCAGATGCAGCAGATACACAAACCGGCCCGGCCCACCAGGGGCTTTCCCTACACAAGCAGCGTCCCAAGTTTGGGAAACACTGGTCTATCAGATAATATTAAAGATGATAATAACTATCCTTTTGGGGAGACGAGAAGCAGTTAGTTGAAATGGGCTGGAGGTGTTGTTAAAGTCCGATCCCATTTCCTAAAAGGCAAAACAAGACACCTACAAGAGGGTAGAAAAAAGAAGAGCAAAGATAAAAAATCCAGCTTCTGTCTCTGATGTTGACTCTCACTTGCAAATCTCACTGCTGGAGAAACCCTGGCATGGCACACAGTCTTATCAGCCACTTCTCAGACCTGGCAAATTGTACCAGCATCAAGCCATTTACAGCATTGCTTTTAGCTGCCTCTTTCTAGTCGCAAAAAGAATGAGGAGTACTTGTGGCACCTTAGAGACTAACAAATTTATTTGGGCATAAGCTTTCGTGTGCTAAAGCCCACTTCATCAGATGCATGCAGTGGAAAATACAGTAGGAAGATATATATGTATATATAGAGAACATGAAAAAATGGGCGTTGGCATACCAATTCTAATGAGACTAATCAATTAAGGTAGGCTATTACCAGCCGGAGAACTCGTTAGAGTTGGTATGGCAACACCCATTTTTTCATGTTCTCTGTATATACATATATATCTTCCTACTGTATTTTCCACTGCATGCATCTGATGAAGTGGGCTTTAGCACACGAAAGCTTATGCCCAAATAAATTTGTTAGTCTCTAAGGTGCCACAAGTACTCCTCGTTCTTTTTGCTGATACAGACTAACATGGCTACCACTCTTAAATCTTTCTATTCGCAGGCTTATAGCAAGTTATGAAATACGCAGTCTTGGCTGGCTTAGCCAGACTTATTAGACAGAAGGCAAAAGGAGAGCGATAATAAAAGAGAAGAAATAAGGCAGGGAAGGAAAAGAACACGTGGGATGGGGGAGGAGGGAGGTGACAAAATCTCACATCCCAGGTTGTGTTTGGGATTTAGTTGGAGCTGGTGGAGGTGGCAATGTCATCTGGTACCTCTCTCTGGCCTACTCTGGTCAGAACATCTCTCAGGATTAGGATGAAGGTGGTACAGGGTCCCAGGAGAAAGTGGGAGTGGCAGTCATGATGGTAAAACTCACTCTTCTCCTTCTCTCCTCTCTCAGTCAGCCAGTGGCATGGTAGGCCCTCTGCTTCACCTCCACCCAGCCATCCATATTTTCCCCCAAAGTATCTTTTTGAGGATCCCAAAAAGGAGTGATGGGTGGAAAGTCCCATCCCCTCATTATTTTGTCCACCAATTAGGCCTAATTTCTGCCACACCAATTTTGGTTGATTGATTTCTGGTTCCTCACTTTTCTTCTTTTCCAGGCATAATCTTAACACAATCCTTTAGTTATAACAGTAGGCCTTTTGGTTTAGGCTAATTCAGTCTGCCTCGCTTTTTCACCTTTTCCACATCAACATGTGTTGTTGTAGGTTATTGTGACACTTTATAAACGATCTCACAGCTTTTACAGTTGCGCTCATGATTAAGATAAATGTGTAGGCCCAATTATCACAACAGCGCTTATGGCAGATAGTTATTGATTCTGATCCGCAAATTGCTTTCAGAGTCACTACTTTCCAAAATACAGTCCCATCGTCCTATATATGTGACCTACACCCTTTGTTCCCAGATGTATGACCTTGCATTTGGCTGTACTAAAACACAAATTGTTCAAGTAAGCCTACTTTACCAAGCAACCCAGATAATTCTGTAGAACTGACTTGGCCATACCATTACCGCTGCACCAATTATTGTGTCATCTGCAAACTTTACCAGCAATGATTTTATATTTTCCTCCAGATTATTGATAAAGATTTTGAATGAGGCCAAGTACAGATCCTTGAGGAAGGAACCTCACTAGAAGCACCCCCTATAGATGATGATTCCCCATTTACAATCACTTTTTGAGATCTATCAGTTAGCTAGTTTTTAATCTATATAATGTGTGCTTCATTGACATTGTATATTTGTATGTTCTATGTACATACATAGAACCTTTGTCAGCCAAATTAGTCAATAATAGAGCTAGGATTAGAACTCAGAAATTCTTGACTCTATGTTTAATCTACCAGTTCAGTACTGTCACTCAATCTCTGCACATTTTCAGGTAGCCCATTGCTTAGAATTGCATGTATTGCTATGAAAGGAAGGAGACTTGGGGTGCTAGTTACCAAAGGTCATTTCTTGAGAGATTCTAAGCATGTGTAACCCTTTGATTTTTTGCACTGGGGGTGGGGAGAGGGAGGCAGGATTTGCCTCTCCATAGCACGGGTCTGAGCGCTCAAAGATTCCATTTCCCAAACCTGCAGAACTCTTGGGATGCACCACAGATGAGGTAATCTGTGTAATGACCACTCTCCTTCAAAAACTTCCTGCCCCCTTCAGCCCATTTGACACTGACTGCTCATCACAACCACGACTGCCCCAGAAATTCCCTAAAGCAGTGGTTTTCAAACTATGGGGAAGGCCTCCCAAGGGTGGCGTGAGCTGTGTGCTTTATTTATTGTTGTTGTTATGAGCTCTAGTTGTCAGCCTCAGGTGGCTGAGGCTCATGCAGAAGGGCTATGCACACCTGAGAGGCAGGGATAAAGGGGACAGCCAGAGCTCTGCCACGTGGGCTCTCTTGCTCCTCCCCCCCAAATCCCTCACCAGAAATAAGGGTTCAATGGGGCGCTAAGTCTGCTGTGAAAAATGGTGGGTGGCGTATGTGTACTGGGCCGGGGACAGATGTGTAAATGACTACAGACACAAAGAAGGGGAGCCCAATCAAAAAAGTTTCAGAACCACTACCCTAGAGGGGCATGTCCACACCTTGGAGGAGTAAGCAGTGTAAATGACCTCAAACTGTCTGCAGTAATTGATGCTACTTTGGCGTGGGAGAATGGGAGAGGCTGAGGTAGAATTTAACAGACTGCAAAATGCTGCCCATTTAGAATAGCATTCCCCCCACTTCAAATGTGCATGAAATGACTTATCTGTACACAACAGAAGAATGGAATGTGGGCAGGAATGCCTGCCCTTAACAGAGCATAAGTAAGGGTTGAACGTTTTAGTTTTTCCTTTTCACTGTGGTCTTAAAAAGTATTATTCTGTTGTTGTGCCTAAAGTTCCAAATTTATTTACAGTCACTGAATATATTTTTGCATAAAACCTATTTATGATGTCTTTCTGGATTCCAATCTTCTATCTTTTTTTCCAACATGATGATTTTTTTCCCCCTTTGGCAGTGATGCATGTCAAAGAATTCAGTTGGTGGAGGCGTGTGGCAACCCCCTAAAGAAATTCCCATGGTTTACACAGTAACTACCATCAAAGAAGAGTGGCTG
Source organism: Terrapene triunguis (assembly GCF_002925995.2). Lineage (NCBI taxonomy): Eukaryota > Metazoa > Chordata > Testudines > Emydidae > Terrapene > Terrapene triunguis. The sequence continues at coordinate 11,301,097 of NW_020664409.1, forward strand.
GTAACATTTCAAGTGAGCTATAATATAAAAGGCAAATATGTATGTTAAAAATGGACTTAGAGCTGGCTTTGTAGTAACTAAGCACCAAAAGCAGGGGGGATAAAAATAGGTTTAAAAAAATGAAAGCAATTTTAAAAATTAAATCAATTAAAAAGAGAGATGAAACTTAAAAACAAATTAGAATCTACAGCCCCCTACTGTAGTCACTTACATGGTAAAAAAAGTTTAATACCATATAATAGACTATACTAAAATGCTATACATTCAATAGCCATGCAAATATTAAGCACAGTAGATTCATCACAGATCCCGTTCAGCCTACAATCAATTTTATTTAATACTATTAATGGAACCAAATTAAAGAGATGTAGCCTGGGACTGCCAGATGACTATTGGTCAAGGGGCAGATCCTGCCAACACTACTGAGATTAGCGCTTACTACTGTGAGCAGGCCCGTGGAAGTAGTTCACAGTAGTGAGTACTAAACTCACTAGTGACTGTGCATTTTCAGGATCAAACATACTCCCTGTCCACTCAAGCAAAGCAGGCCCACTACACAGGTCTGGCAGGATTTTGGGATTCCACAAGATGGGCCAGCATTCCTTTGGCACAGGGTAGCTGCAATCTGTGGGGACTAGCTGAGCCAGTGCGCGGGAAGCTTTTGGCTACACCCTCAGCAGGGCTAAGGAGGTTAGTGCAGCCCTAGACTCCAGAAGTGCCTGTGGAGGGAGCTGGGAAGTGAATTCCTGGAACTCCTCTTCACTAAAGCCATTTCCTGAGGTGGTCGAGGATGTCTCTTTGGAGTCTGTTTTGTTCGCCTGTACTATCTGTCTGTAAACCAGTGTGTTCCTTAATGTCTGATCTAAATCCCATTGAAATCAGTGAGAGCAAGGGTTGCCACATGTCCCAGTTTTCCCAGGGTTGTCCCTTTTTTGAGATAGCTGTCCTGGGAAATCTGTAACGGTGTTCAGGGTACACTGCCAGCTGTCCGGTTTTATGGGCTCAGGATGCTCCCCGATGGTGTTTTTTTGTACCTTAGAGCTAGCAACCCTAGTAGAAACCTCCCTATGAACTTCAATGGGCTTTGAATTAGAGCCTGGGACTTTGGGAAATCCTGGCACTCAGAAGATTCTACATTACTAGGCTGGGCAGGGAGAGACAAATGATAGCTTGTTGTGACATCATTTGTAATTAGCATAGTTGGAGCACAGAGATTTTGTAGAGGCTGCCAAATTATGAAGGATCTTGGTAATTTTTGGTGTCAGTTTTAAAGAAAAACATTTTAAGGTTCATTTTTTACAGTGTTATTATATCAGTCTTTTACCATACTAGGCTTTTGGCGGGGGAGGGAAATCTGCCATGTCGCCAGATTGCAAAAGGGAGCCAAATTGGGAATATTTTGAAGATGTTCCTGTAGCTGCTGTCAGTGTCAAAGGATCATTTACCAATGTAACCAGTGTAGCAAAGAGCTTCAAAGCCAAGAAGCCAGGAAACACTTTGAAAAGCATGCTGCTGAGGGCTAGGATGACAATAATCATACTTTAGTAGTCACTAGTCTGAATATTTAGACCCAGATCTTGGGCTGTGTTCAAAGAACAACTGATGCAGAGCATATTCCCCTCCCAACCAATGCTGGGGCTCTCAGTCCAATCTGCAGCATAAAGCAGACTGGCTTCAGTACTTAACAGTACTTGTCTATCTAAAAGACTGATTTTTGATCCTTTGGTTCCAGATTCTCCACACCTGATCCTTACGTCACTACTAATATCCTAAACATCAACATCCCAGGGTGCTCGGGAACAGAGAAAGATGTTCCACACGAAGGGGCTTTTTTGTAGGATTTCCCTCCTTCCCCAGTAATGTGGCCCTTCAACACCCTACTTGTTATATTTCCTTTTAGATTCTGGAACAGATTTCCCCTACTGAACACAAGGCCAGCAAGAAATGCATTTCAAGAATCTTCAAAAGCACCAGAAGAAGCAGATGGAGAGGCAACCACTTTTCAGACATAATAAAATAATAATAATACTTTTATATAGGACTTCTCATCAATATTCCTCAAAGCGCTTTACAAAGGAGGGCTGTATCATTATCCCCATTTTACAAACTGAGGCACAGATAGGTGAAGTGATTTGCCCAACACCATCCAGTACACCTCTGACAGAGCCAGGAACAGAATCCAACAAGGGTATGTCTACACCCAGCCGCTAGTTCGGCGGCTGGGAATCGAAGTTCTGGGTTCGACTTATCGCGTCTTGTCTGGACGCGATAAGTTGAACCAGGAAGTGATTGCCGTCGACTGCGGTACTCCAGCTATACGAGAGGAGTACCGCGGCGTCGACGGGGGAGCCTGCCTGCCGCGTGTGGACCGAGGTAAGTTCGAACTAAGGTACTTCGACTTCAGCTACGTGATTCACGTAGCTGAAGTTGCGTACCTTAGTTCGAATTAGGGGGTAAGTGTAGACCAGGCCCAAGTCTCCTGAGTCCCGGTCCAGTGCTCTATCCACTAATCCATACTGCCTCCTGGAAGTGGCTACCTCCCCCAGGGACATCAGCATGAACAGACTCTCCGATGTGTAGTTCTCTGGCCTTATATTATGAAATCATTCACTTTTGGTATCGGCTGTCCACTGCCTCTACATCCCAAAACATGAATGCATATGAAAGTTTCTTCTTTCTTTTTAATTAAATTAACCCAGTGATCCCATTTGACCTTCAACTAGAAGTTCAAAACTACAAAGGTACAAAAAACAGCACCGAAAGTACTTAAGCTTTCTGAAGTGAGTATATTTAAAAAAAATCCTTACAGACTGCTTCCTTTCAATGAACATTAGAGGTCATTTTTTCAAAGGCCCTAGGCATTGCACCTATGAGCCTTTTGACTTTCTAACAATGGGGTAATTATACTTTTACCCTATTTCTGAACATAAATGAGAACTGTGTGCATGCACACCCATTTTGCAGGTGCAAATTTGTAAGCCAACTTTGAAAACATTTCCCCAAGGTTACAATCCCAGCTGGACATTCAAGGCTCTAGCAGCATAATTCCTTGACCATTAATGAGAGCTGAGTGGCTAACATTTCATGCATCAAGTTTAAAGATTTAACCTTAAAAGCTTCAAAAACTTATTAGTGAATGCTTTTAACAGTTAATACTACTTATGATGAGATGCAAGCTAAGCACAGGTGTAGCCTATTCACTTGCTAAAAAAGCTGAAACTATTTAAGAATATATATTTATTATTTAGATTTTAAGAAACAAAAAACTGGGTGTAGCCACTTCCATCAGCTTGTTTCCCCTCATCACACCAAACCCTTCCCATCATTTAACACCTACACACCTTTTCTAATGGCTGTTCAACATTTTCAGGGCTGACTCCTGCATCTGACATGCACTCACAGCCTCCCGTCTACCTTAACAAAAGTTTCTGCAGGCAAGAACTATATGATTGGGCCCATTAACATCATATATATACTGCAAATATTAAATAACCTACCAAAACTACATTCTTCAATATACTTTGTTGCACCCAGATTTCAGTGACCCACACTTCATTGGAGAGCTAGTTAAAGAAGTGCTCTCTAATCACAAAGAACAAACCATTTAGGTTATTCCCTGGTGTGTCCAATTAATTACTGTAGTTGTTTCTGCAAGCTGATGAAACCATAAATTTCTAGCCAAGTTCCTCAGTAGGCCACTATGTTGTTGCACTTGGCCCCTGAGGATAGATACAGTGTGAGAGCGGCTAAGGGCTCATTTATTATTGAAAGGTTTGTATTTCTGCCAATAATAGACACTATGGCTTCAGCCTGCAAGTCTGTCTTTTGGGTTACCCTCTAAACAAAGAGCCATTTTATTCCCAGCAGCCTTCTCTGGTCTATCTAGAAAACAAGATAGCCCCATTTTTAAATGAGCAAATCATTAGGGAATGCAAGATGGGAACAGTTTGGGTAAAGCCCTTATATTTTTCCCTTTTACTCCAAACGTGGCACAAGTAAGAACAAAATAAAACCCTACACAGTTCTGCACGTTTGTTAAAACCAAACATGCCTTATATTAAAGGCAAAAAAGCTACATTAGCACATTAAAGGTTGCCAGTTTAAGTCCACACACAAAAATCAGAAAGTAGAAAATGTTAAGGTTCCCAGAGCAACATTAACCCACTCTAACTGCACATAAATATTTGCCGTAGTAGACAGAGTAGAAGCTTTAGTAATTGACAATACTGCACACAGTGGCCCAGGTTGTGTCTAACAAGCACTGGACCTTTTGGGGGGCAGAACAGAACTGCACTGCTCTATAGGAAGTCCTTTTGGCATTCCCCACTGTACAATGGGAACAGACCTGCTGCATTGCTCCTAGGATTCTCTCTCACCCTTATTTGGACAGTTATGCTGCATTGGCAGGTCTGGAAGGGGCAGGTCTTCCCCTACCCTCTTTGGGGTGGCTACCCCTTCAAGGTCACCACTACAATTATGCCTGACCCTGGTTCAGGTGGCAAAAGGCAGGAAAGACTCTTTGCACCCACCTCCACACTGTGCACATGCCCAAAGACCAAGCACAATCTGGCCCTGTATATGTGGAATAGGTACAGGAGAAAGATAGAAGAAAAGAATAAACCGCAAAAAGAAACACTATCTGAAATACTATGGGGTTCTGCACCTGAGTTTTGCACACCATAAGTTTTCAAGTCAGTAAGTATGTAGCCACACAAGCATGCTCACTACAGTGCTACCATTTTAAACAAAGCACAGTGTATATAGCATTACAGACACTTAAAGCCTCATAACCACATTTCTCTCATTTACACATTGCTTTTCTGTTTCACATTTCCCTAACAGCACAGTCTTAACAGCTATCAGTTCACACATTAGACCGACTTCTGCCTAGCCATTGCTAAGCCATCTCTAGGTATGAAAAGAGCTGTATTTTCTAAGAGAGCAATATATTTTAAATACACAAAACACATAAATAAGAGTAGGGTGACCAGATGTCCCGATTTTATAGGGACAGTCCCGATTTTTGGGTCTTTTTCTTATATAGCTCCTATTACCCCCGACCCCCTGTCCCGATTTTTCACACTTGCTGTCTGGTCACCCTAAATAAGAGGCTGGATGCTCAGCCGGTGTAAAACAATGCAGTTCCATTGAAGTCAACGGAGCTATGCCAATTTACACCAGCTGAATATCTGGCTCAGTGTTTGTTTAAGGCATACATTGATGTGCTCATATTTCCTTTGTAGGAGAGACCACAATGGCATAGTGTCTGGAATAGTCTGACCCCTCCGGGGCTACAAAGTTACATATTAACCCAAGTGAAGCCTTGGGTAAATATTTGCACTTATGTTAAGAAGCCAGCACCACTAGAACCTAAATCCTCTAATGCACGGTAGTTTAATTTCACTTTAATCAGCATAGTTTTATTGACTTCCATGAGAATCTGGCCCTCTTATGCTTTCATATCCAAGCTCCCTCAATTTCTTTCAAATGGGCCATTTCAAGGCAGTTTCCACCTACCACCTGGTGAAAATTGCCTAGGTAATAATGTCTTATTTGTGTGAGGTCCCAGTTTATCGTGTTAAATGATAGCACACAGCAGGACTGTACAATTTTAAGAAAGGAAGCAAAGAGCACTGTATCCAACTTAAACTTCGGGGCAATTTTATGTTATTATTTAAATTAGAATTTGTCAGTATATAGGAGCCAACCCCAGTAGTCTTGTGAAATACAGCATGGTATCTCTAATGCTTACAACCATCATGGATGTCTCTGTTATATTTCATCTAAAAAGATGGCATCTCCAACACTGCTGTTCTGTTCCCTCTAATGCCATATTTGTTCATTATTGACTCAGTCAGAAGAGTACTATTACTGAATCAACAAAATGACTTTTTACAGCACACTGGGATTTTCTTGGAGGTCTCCCATACAACTACTAACTAAACCCAACTCAACTTAGCTTCTGAAATCTGATGAGCTCACAGACCCAGGTGGTCATGGCTTCTGAAATTCAAGCATTCACAGAACACTGATTCTGAGGCCTCTAAAGTGTGTATCTTTAAGCCAAACTTTCATCCTCACTTTTTGCAGCATGACTGAGGATCATAGCAAAACCTAGGGTACTAAAGCTGGGATTTCTATGCGAGGAAGTGCCTAAATCCCATTCATTTCAATGGAGTAGGGTGCCTAACTCCCTTAAGCCCCGTTGAAAATCCCAACCAGAATGTGCATTAAACTTCTAATAAAAGCATAAGAAAAAATTATCGTCATTCTATAACAAACACTCTATATATCATTTATCCTTATACTATAGTCCTTACAGGTATTTGTTAAATATTCATAAAATTTGGCAATAATATACACATACACACACTGCTAACTAATACTTGTACTTACATCTTCCACTGTTAACTGTTAGCAAAAAAAAAAAAAATATGTTTAGCAATTAAATAATTAACTTATATATACAATCAAATTATCTATAATAAACAAACAAGTTTCTATCTATCAGACAAAAATTCAGCATAAAACACTTTCTAAGTCTATTTTTTAAGTTTTAATAGAAAGTGATCTTGTGCTCTTGAAGGTGAGCGATTGAAGCATTAGTTTAACGCTAGCATTAGAACTATGTTAATGATGAATTTATTGCTCATGAAAATGAGAAATTGACAACACTGGGTTGAGCACCACTTGTGAAAGTGAAGTCTGCAATAGCACCACATTGTTCAGGCAACCCGAGCAGTATGCAATTCAATGCCTCAAGCTGAAATCACAATTAAGTAAAGTTACTGGTATGAAGACTTTCAGCAACACTGCAGGGGCACAGGCTATATTGGCTTGGGACTCAGAGACACATTCCAAGACTTTCATGAGTGTATTAACCATTAACAGGTAAAGAAAAAAGTACCTAAGAGTGACATTTGAATCAACAGAAGACCCTGTCTACACTGGGATCAGAACTATGCTTGCTACAACTGCGTCTCTCACAGCCAGAGCCATAAAACCAAAGATGTAGCAAATGGAATATTTCTCTTTGTGCTAATTAACATGTAAGCTTATTTGTTGATTACCATATTTATAGTTTTAGAATCTATGAATGGTAAGTTATATGACTTCACTTTCCTCCTTCTCCTCTCCCCTTTCCCACACAAAGAGAGGATAGTCTAGTTACAAATAAGAAACTTAGGCCCCAGTCTAGCAAAGTACTTAAACTTCTACTGGGCTGAGCGTATAACAGGACTTTGCAGAAGGTGCTCAACACTTTGCAGAATTAAGCTCTTAATACTTGAAAATTACATAGTTGATTGCATACTATTATCATTGTATTCTGTGGTGGGACACACCAATATTTAATCAGACATGAGAAGCAGTGGATTGCTGTGAGGGAAGGGGGGGAACTGCATCTGGTACATTAGGAAGATTGATTGAGACTAAAATCTAGGCAACTTTCGTCACCTTGAGGAGAGTTAAAAATAGAATGAAAGCATTCATCTTAGCTTGTCTTCTCCTTCCAGCAAGCAACAAACATGACTGCACATCTGCGATCTGAAATCCGTGCCAAAGGATGAAAGTCTGGAGGCACCTGCATTGATTGCTACGCTGATGGAATTCATTTAATTTCTAGCTAAAACATGACATGACTAAACTGATCTTCTGCCTTGCCCTAGCAAAGGGGCTCACCTGAACAGCTCCAAGCCTTCCCTCACATACCCACATGTATGTATAAAGCCATTCTTTGGGCCAGATTCTCAGCTGCTGTAAATCAGTGTAGCTTCATTAAAGTTGATAGCACTATTCCAATTTATAGCAGCAAAGGATATGGCCCACTGCTACTGCAGTAAGTATTACTATATGTCTATGGCAAAACTAGTGTCTGTCACATTACTCATTTTACTATAGAGCTAAATCTTTTGAAATTTGAAAGATTTCAACACAGTGTTGCATACCAAACTTATCAGCTCATATAATGAGCCATGGCTTGGCCAGCTTGTTACAATGGCCAGTTTGTTAACCCAGGAAAATTGAGAACAAATGCTTGCTTTCCCTAAGGGCAGAGCTAGGGACAAAAGAACTGAAACCCCATTAACATACATCATCCTGGATGTTCAAAGCTTGTGATGCAAATGAAAGTAGGTTCACGGTTCAATGGTCAAAAGCAAAGAAAAAAAGATAAATATCACCTTTATTTTATTTTATTTTAAAAGCTATCACAGCATATGAAACAATTTTATCCACCACATAAATATAAGATTTTTATTACTGGTGTTCTTTATGTATGCTTCTTAAAGATATAGGACCAGATTCACCAGCATGTTCTAAATGTTTTGTATCATTCCATTGACCCAAAGCAGTGACCGACCAATTACTCTAGGTTTATGGCTGTATTACATCACTGGATGGTGCAAAGCAACCACAATGTACCAGTGGACCTGGCCACAATTTCTTTATCTTTAGCTAGAGGCCTACCTCTATTGGCGTGGAAATAAAGTACTCCTAGATATGTCTAGAGCTGCTAGCTCTACAAAGACACACTTAACATCCATGGGCCATATTAACTCACTGGGTTCTCTCAGCTTCCACGGATAGTCTGGCATTTGGCAGCTTACACACAATCTTCTCTCCTGTCAACCAGCACAATCCCTATTGAGCATAACTGAGCAGGAAAGAGGCAGTGCCAGGCCAATATGTATTTGCTGATTCAGCAAATCTTCCAGGCAGCCTCTGACAGCAAGGCTCCTAGAGAGCCCCCACAAGCATTTAAAGCTGCCCTCTTCCACTGAAAACCATAAAGAAGGCTCCCGCTCACCTCCAGAGTAAATCTTACCCCACAGCAGCTACCTATGTCAATAGAAGAGCATTGTCGTTTGTACGGTACCCTCTGTGCCTATGTGGGCATATCTGGCCCCATGTATGCAAGTTCTGGAGGGAAAATTCTATTATATTCAACATGTATCACTGTAAACTCCTCAAGGCAGAGATTACAGGCCAGATCTTCAGTTGGCATAAACCAGGGTAGCTTCATTGGTTTCAACATATACTGATTTACATCAGCTGAGGATCTGATTTCATGTCTCTGTCTTGTCCAGCATCAAGTTCACCGTGGATGCTTAAATAATAATCTAGATAATCACCTGGAGAAACCTCATCAGAAACTAAATACATGGGGAGGGTCTGTTATGAGGAAGGGGCAGAAGGGGCTCAGCAACTTCACTCAGATTTTTCTCCTCATTCAAAATGAATGGACAGACTGGGGGTGCCTTCTACACAGCGTATTTGCTGTCTCACCCTTTTCACCTCTGACACCCTCAGGTTTGAGCTTCATTTAAGATAAAATAAAAGGTCTTTGCCCCCCAAGGGTGCAGAGAAAAGCTTGAAGATGTGGACCATAAAGGTTCAAAAACAAGAAAGCAAATTTTTAAAAAAGTATTATTTTTGAAAATCTCTTGATTTTTAATCCAATGTCGTGTGTGTGTTTGTGTGTGTGTGTGGACCTGATTTATGATTTTTGAACACTTGGGGAAGGCAATGCTGCTTACAGAAAATGCCAGTATTTATAATTACATGGAGTTGTACCTCATTAAAGACTGCAGAACTGGACCCCAAAAAATGAAAATATAGTTCGCTTCCTTGAAAACATCAGCCACATTAATTACCTAGAAGAGACTAATTAGCTACCCTTATGTTAAACCCAATACAAAACCTAAAATCTCCATGGGCTTGATCCAAAGCCCATTTAAGTCAGTGGGAGTCTTTCTGTTGACTTCAGAGGGCTTTGAACCAGTCCATAAATAAGCTCATTACAAAGGTACATGGAATTATAAAAATTAAGATAATCTCTTCCATATACATTGCTAATGCAGATGGCAGCAGAATGATTAGCTTTCCAAAATACATAATCCCAATTAGCAGTATGTACAAACCAAAAGATACCGTCTGGTCAATTCCATACTGATTCCTACTGGTATTAGTTTGATTATGAACACTCGGAATAGTAACTATGTTTGTATGTCTTGTTGTGCTAATTACGTTACCAGGATACTAACTACCAAACAATGCCATGCAAAATTTAACTTATAAAGATGTTGCTCCAGAGGTTTAAGAAACATATCAAAGGTTTCATTTGCAAGCTTTACACAATCATGGATAGAAAACTAAATCAAAACTTTGGCATCTGTACCCTATATTTTGACAATTTCATGCTGTATGTTATACCAGCAGCAACATTTTTAATACAGTTAATTATATCCCACTTCAGAAAATGAGGAATTCCATACTCAGCCCCTGAAGCAAATTGCGAAAGAAATCAAGTTTTTAAGATGTGGAGCAATAAAGAACACTTAAGGGGTCTTTATCAGGCATATTTGTATGGCAGTATGAATGGACATCATGCATACAATTAAATTGCTTCCAAGCATACAACAATATTTTGTGTATGCTATTTTTATAACAGGAGCTGTGATTGCTTATTGCTAAAAATCAGGAAAAATTTGCTTCCGTGAGGATTAGTTTGGCCTGGCAAAGCCGATCCCATCTTCAGCTGCATTCTGAGAGCACTGAAAAATGGGATAGTTCAACCATTTCTCAACTGTTTTCAGAAGTACCTCACGACATTTTTCCTCTACTGAAGAAATGGGAATTAATTTTCAGTGATCAATGGCTAAAAATCTAAGAACCAAATCAACAGTCCACTCACAGTGTCTACGTAACAGCAACTTTTTCTCAGTGGTTAGGTGTAGGAACTATTTGTCAGGTAACCCTAAATACAAAACTTCCAATAAATACAAAAAGCATAAATACTGGAATTAATTACAAGTATTTTTCATATCGATTTACACGATATGTCATAACAAAAAGTCTACCCAGCGTTAAGGATTTAATCATATGATAAATTGAGCTCCCAATATCAGCTCCCCAAATCAAATTATTACAAATTCATCAAGTTACAAACACGACCAGTGCAGACCAGGAAGACGTATTGTACCATCACTACTGTCTATTCTGAAAGAGGCATCAAAAAGGCTCAGACAGGTAGATCCAGAGAATTAACTGTCAAACTTTATGTAGCCCTTAGTGATTCTGAAATAATTAAGTCACAACATATAAATGAAAAACGGGAAGCAGCATTCCAGGATATGACAGAGAATGGCAGACATCCTCCAAAATACCTATACACATACCTCCTCACTGTGCTTTGGAGAAAATTCCAGTGGAAAGATATCAAATGCTTCTTCTACATTCTAGCAATTACTAACCTCTGCTGGAGAAGATGTGGGCATATTGGCCACCACACACTCACCTTCTGGACCTGCCCACAGACCCACACATTCTGGTCACACACATGAAAACTCACAGAAATCCTTTGACACATATTTCAAACAAAACCTCAAACTATTATGTCCTGATGGACACACCTCCAAATATCCATAATGACAAAGAGTGATACTTGCTCAAAATATTAACAGCTACTGAAAGAAAATGCATCATTATACTATGGCGGACAAAACGAGAACCTACAAGCTGTGCAGCATGGGGTACGGGTCACTTGTCGGTTTGAACTAGAGTAAATGGTGGATTCTCTGTAACTTGAAGTCTTTAAATCAAGATCTGAGGACTTCAGTAACTCAGCCAGAGGTTATGGGCCTATCACAGGTGTGAGTGGGTGAGGTTCTATGGTGTGTGATGTGCAGGAGGTCAGACTAGATGGTCCTTTCTGGCCTTAAAATCTATGAGTCTATGAAATACAAGAAATTAAAGGGATGAAATAAATCCCAGACAGAATCTGAAAATCCTAGGGACTGTTTGAAGATCACTGGGCTCTAGCCAGTACTCTACTTTTAACATATAAGAGACAAGGACAAATGGTAACAGCCCAGAATTAAAACCACATTACCTCACCCAGATAGGACATGCCCATCCATCCACCCACATAATAATACCTGGGCAGAAAGATTCTTATCCAACCTACTACACATCTGCCTACACTATACACAAACCCTACAATACGAGTTTGTGTACCTCTCTCTCTCTATGCTCCAATATATATTGACATGCCATTTTCTTATGTGCCTGTGAATGTCTTTTTAAAATACACACAACAAAAAGAAGCTATTATAATACAAATAATAATGATAATAATAAACAGTCTCACAGCTTGCCATGTGGTCACCTTGTTCCAGAAATCCATGTCAAAAACTGATCAGTGGATAAGACAACTGAAGGATGTTGCTGTTTAGAAAAAAATCTGTCTATTAGCTTTTAAGGACAAATATAACAATATGATCAGCAATGGGCCTTAACACAGGACCACCTAAAAACTCTGGAGAATAGATGTCATTCCATATGAACACTTATAATCTTCATTTGCACTTCTCAGTAACGGCAAACTAGTTCTTTAATATTATAGTACATACTCTCATTCAAATAAGGGCTTGTGACTCTCTGTTTTCACAGTAACGTGATGTTTACTTCAGTATGTTCAAATCTCTATCCTCCATAAAATATCTTTTCTTTTTCAATTGAGTATATTTTTCTGGATCAAATAAAGCTTAAAAGAAACTGTCACCTATAGGAGTTGCAAATACTGCATACAGTTCTGGTCACCCCATCTCAAAAACGATATATCATAATTAAAAAAGGTACAGAGAAAGGCAACAAAAATGATTAGGGGTATGGAACAGCTTCCATATGAGGAGAGGTTAAAACAATGGGGACTGTTCAGCTTAGAAAAGAGATGACTAAGGGGGAATATGATAGAAGTCTATAAAAGCATGAATGGTGTAGAGAAATTGAATAGGGAGTGTTATTTACCCCTTCACATAACAAAAGAACCAGGGGTCACCCAATGAAATTAATAGGCAGCAGGCTTAAAACAAAAATAAGGAAGCACTTTTTCACAAAACACACAGTCAGCCTGTGGAATTCATTGCCTGAGGATGTTATTAAGGCCAAAAGTATAACTGGGTTCAAAAAAGAATTAGATATGTTCATGGAGGATCGGTCTGTCAATGGCTATTAGCCAAGGTGGTCAGGGATGCAACCCCATGCTCTGGGTGTCCCTAAGCCTCTGCCAGAAGCTGAGATGGATGACAGGTATGGGAATGGATCACTTGATGATTGCCCTGTTTGTTCATTACAAACAATTAGGCTTTATTCATAATAATCAAATGGTAACTATGTTGACCCACCTTCCCTCCAGAGATTAGACAGTTTAACAACTCATTTGAGATACACCTGTACTGTAGATCAGTGGTTCTCAAAGCCGCTTTGAGGGAAGTGGCGCGGGCTGAGGGATGTGCCGGCTGCCCTTCCCGCAGCCCCCATTGGCCTGGAGCAGCGAACCGTGGCCAGTGGGAGCCGCGATCAGCCGAACCTGAGGACGCAGCAGGTAAACAAACTGGCCCGGCCCGCCAGGGGCTTTCCCTGAACAAGCGGCAGACCGGCTTTGAGAACCACTGCTGTAGATCATTTTAACTACAAAAGGAACGTATTCCTTCAAAATGAATTCTACTGCCAAAAGAGAGAAACCTGGGAAATATGTTGCATCAAGGTTGTAGCTTGAGTCAGGGTAAAATGTTTTTACACTACAGTATTTTTCCCATCAGTACTGCAGTAACAGGAATGAAGGTATATTTGTTTGTGTTGGAATAAAAGCCCATAAGGGGCCTGCCAGTGTAATTTACAGCAGCCCTGAGGCTGACATACAATTTGCCCCAGAATCAGGGAGCTGCAGCTGGCTCCTTTGCATTCTCCTTCACCTCCACTACTGAGTCTAGCTAATACTGGGCATAGTTGAGAATCTGATGCCATAAAACTGTTCTTCAGACCTTTTTCCCCAAACTTCCCAGGAAAACCTCCATGTGACAATTCTGGGGGTCTGCCTTGTTATTGGGGAAATTAAGGGATGTTGAAAATTTGATTTTTGATAGGAAGCTAGCTTCACCCTTAAGCACAGAGGAGCTACCACAATGCTGGGATATGGCAGATGTCTTGTTATTTATCTATCGGGATAAATGAGAAAATGGTGGGGAAGGAGAAGGAGGGAGACAGCAGTTGGTGCATGAATAGGAATCCTGATCCACATAAAAAACTTCTTACCCCGTCATTTTCACCAAATTTTCACCAACAAAATTCATCAACTGGAAATTTGGAATATTTCGACCAGTTGTAGAGGTATCCTTGTCACTGCAAGGATACAACAGGAAATACTGTCATGTTTCTGGTCTATTTTAAAAAACTGAATTTAGTTCTAAAGAGAAAGCCCTGTCAATCACCCCCAATGAGCACTCTCCTGCTGACATAGCCTGTGCACACTACTACTTATGCTGGCGTAATTTATGTTGCTCAGCGGGGTGTTTTTTCACACCCTTGAGCGACAAGTTTTGCTGACATAAGCGGTAGTGTAGAAATGGCTCAAGGCTGACTGCAAAGAGTTACAGAGGCGTCTCACAAAAGTGGGTGACTGGGCAACAAAATGGCAGATGAAATTCAACACTGATTAGTGCAAAGTAATGAACATTAGAAAAAATAATCCCAACTACACATATATAATGATGTATTCTAAATTAGCTGTTACCACTCAAGAAAGAGATCTTGGTGTCACTTTGGATAGTCCTCTGAAAACTTCCACTCAATACACAGCAGAGATCAAAAAGGCTAGGAGAATGTTAGGAACTATTACGAAAGGGATAGAAAATAAGACAGCAGCGAACCAGCTGAGCGGCGAACAGCAGAGGCTAACAGAGGGAGTTTGCCTGGGAGTTCGCCTGGAGAGAGCTCACTGAGGCTTTCATCTGCAGGTTTCTCTGAGTAGTTCCTGCAACAGCCAAGGAAGCTCTTAAGAGGACAGGGATATGGAAGGTGAGCGATCAGCTGTTGTAACCTGCACAGGTTGTGCCATGTTTGTCTTTCTTCCACAGGACAGAAGCGACTTTGTCTGTACAAAGTGCAAGCTGGTCTCCATATTGGAAGAGAAGGTTCGAGGGCTGGAGAAACGAGTATCAACACTGCGTTGCATAAGGGAAAATGAAGATTTCCTGGACAGATGTCAGGAGATGCTTCTACGGCCACAATGTTCTGAAGATTCAGAGCAGGCACAGCAGGGACAGAAGGATTGTGAAGAGGTTTGGCAGCATGTGACCTCCAGCAGGAGAAAGAGGAGCGTCCATGCACCAGCAATGGAGATACAGGTGAGCAATCGTTTCCATGTTCTCTCCACAGGTACTAATGCGGAGAGTGGACTAGATGACCCATCTGAGGGAAGGGAGCAGAAGGAGACTCCACCGATTGGAAGGCAAAAGATGCACTGTCCTAGGGATGGGGGTTCCACGACCACCACTCCCAAGAGGAGGAGGAGGGTGGTGGTGGTCGGGGACTCCCTCCTCAGGGGGACTGAGTCATCTATCTGCCGCCCCGACCGGGAAAACCGAGAGGTCTGCTGCTTGCCAGGAGCTAGGATACACGATGTGACAGAGAGACTGCCGAGACTCATCAAGCCCTCGGATCGCTACCCCTTCCTGCTTCTCCACGTGGACACCAATGATACTGCCAAGAATGACCTTGAGCGGATCACTGCAGACTACGTGGCTCTGGGAAGAAGGATAAAGGAATTTGAGGCGCAAGTGGTGTTCTCGTCCATCCTCCCTGTGCAAGGAAAAGGCCTGGGTAGAGACCGTCGAATCGTGGAAGTCAATGAATGGCTACGCAGGTGGTGTCGGAGAGAAGGCTTTGGATTCTTCGACCATGGGATGGTGTTCCAAGAAGGAGAAGTGCTAGGCAGAGACGGGCTCCACCTAACGAAGAGAGGGAAGAGCATCTTCGCCAGCAGGCTGGCTAACCTAGTGAGGAGGGCTTTAAACTAGGTTCACCGGGGGAAGGAGACCAAAGCCCTGAGGTAAGTGGGGAAATAGGATCCTGGGAGGAAGCACAAGCAGGAGAGAGCAAGAGGGGAGGACTCCTGTCTCATGCTGAGAAAGAGGGACGATCGATGAGTTATCTTAAGTGCCTATACACAAATGCAAGAAGCATGGGAAACAAGCAGGGAGAACTGGAAGTCCTGGCACAGTCAGGGAACTATGATGTGATTGGAATAACAGAGACTTGGTGGGATAACTCACATGACTGGAGTACTGTCATGGATGGATATAAACTGTTCAGGAAGGACAGGCAGGGCAGAAAAGGTGGGGGAGTTGCGTTGTATGTAAGAGAGGAGTATGACTGCTCAGAGCTCCGGTATGAAACTGCAGAAAAACCTGAGAGTCTCTGGAAAAAGTTGAGAAGTGTGAGCAACAAGGGTGATGTCGTGGTTGGAGTCTGCTATAGACCACCAGACCAGGGGGATGAGGTGGATGAGGCTTTCTTCTGGCAACTAGCAGAAGTTGCTAGATCGCAGGCCCTGGTTCTCATGGGAGACTTTAATCACCCTGATATCTGCTGGGAGAGCAATACAGCGGTGCACAGACAATCCAGGAAGTTTTTGGAAAGTGTAGGGGACAATTTCCTGGTGCAAGTGCTGGAGGAACCAACTAGGGGCAGAGCTTTTCTTGACCTGCTGCTCACAAACAGGGAA
This sequence comes from Terrapene triunguis, assembly GCF_002925995.2. Lineage (NCBI taxonomy): Eukaryota > Metazoa > Chordata > Testudines > Emydidae > Terrapene > Terrapene triunguis. Next base: position 11,317,661 of record NW_020664409.1, read on the forward strand.
GAATTAGTAGGGGAAGCAAAAGTGGATGGGAACCTGGGAGGCAGTGACCATGAGATGGTCGAGTTCAGGATCCTGACACAAGGAAGAAAGGAGAGCAACAGAATACGGACCCTGGACTTCAGAAAAGCAGACTTTGACTCCCTCAGGGAACTGATGGGCAGGATCCCCTGGGAGAATAACATGAGGGGGAAAGGAGTCCAGGAGAGCTGGCTGTATTTTAAAGAATCCTTATTGCGGTTGCAGGAACAAACCATCCCAATGTGTAGAAAGAATAGTAAATATGGCAGGCGACCAGCTTGGCTAAACAGTGAAATCCTTGCTGATCTTAAACGCAAAAAAGAAGCTTACAAGAAGTGGAAGGTTGGACAAATGACCAGGGAGGAGTATAAAACTATTGCTCAGGCATGCAGGAATGAAATCAGGAAGGCCAAATCACACTTGGAGTTGCAGCTAGCAAGAGATGTTAAGAGTAACAAGAAGGGTTTCTTCAGGTATGTTAGCAACAAGAAGAAAGTCAAGGAAAGTGTGGGCCCCTTACTGAATGAGGGAGGCAACCTAGTGACCGAGGATGTGGAAAAAGCTAATGTACTCAATGCTTTTTTTGCCTCTGTCTTCACGAACAAGGTCAGCTCCCAGACTGCTGCACTGGGCAGCACAATATGGGGAGAAGGTGACCAGCCCTATGTGGAGAAAGAAGTGGTTCGGCACTATTTAGAAAAACTGGACGTGCACAAGTCCATGGGGCCGGATGCGCTGCATCCGAGGGTGCTAAAGGAGTTGGCGGATGAGATTGCAGAGCCATTAGCCATTATTTTTAAAAACTCATGGCGATCGGGGGAGGTCCCGGATGACTGGAAAAAGGCTAATGTAGTGCCCATCTTTAAAAAAGGGAAGAAGGAGGATCCGGGGAACTACAGGCCAGTCAGCCTCACCTCAGTCCCTGGAAAAATCATGGAACAGGTCCTCAAGGAATCAATTATGAAACACTTAGAGGAGAGGAAAGTGATCAGGAACAGTCAGCATGGATTCACCAAGGGGAAGTCGTACCTGACTAACCTAATTGCCTTCTATGATGAGATAACTGGCTCTGTGGATGAGGGGAAAGCAGTGGATGTGTTATGCCTTGACTTTAGCAAAGCTTTTGATACGGTCTCCCACAGTATTCTTGCCGCCAAGTTAAAGAAGTATGGGCTGGATGAATGGACTGTAAGGTGGATAGAAAGCTGGCTAGATCGTCGGGCTCAACGGGTAGTGATCAATGGCTCCATGTCTAGTTGGCAGCCGGTTTCAAGCGGAGTGCCCCAAGGGTCGGTCCTGGGGCCGGTTTTGTTTAATATCTTTATTAATGATCTGGAGGATGGTGTGGACTGCACTCTCAGCAAGTTTGCAGATGACACTAAACTAGGAGGCGTGGTAGATACACTAGAGGGTAGGGATCGGATACAGAGGGACCTAGACAAATTAGAGGATTGGGCCAAAAAAAACCTGATGAGGTTCAACAAGGATAAGTGCAGAGTCCTGCACTTAGGACGGAAGAATCCCATGCACTGCTACAGACTAGGGATCGAATGGCTAGGTAGCAGTTCTGCAGAAAAGGACCTAGGGATCACAGTGGACGAGAAGCTGGATATGAGTCAACAGTGTGCTCTTGTTGCCAAGAAGGCTAACGGCATTTTGGGCTGTATAAGTAGGGGCATTGCCAGCAGATCGAGGAACGTGATCGTTCCCCTTTATTCGACATTGGTGAGGCCTCATCTGGAATACTGTGTCCAGTTTTGGGCCCCACACTACAAGAAGGATGTGGAAAAATTGGAAAGAGTCCAGCGGAGGGCAACAAAAATGATTAGGGGTCTGGAGCACATGACTTATGAGGAGAGGCTGAGGGAACTGGGATTGTTTAGTCTCCAGAAGAGAAGAATGAGGGGGGATTTGATAGCAGCCTTCAACTACCTGAAGGGGGGTTCCAAAGAGGATGGAGCTCGGCTGTTCTCAGTGGTGGCAGATGACAGAACAAGGAGCAATGGTCTCAAGTTGCAGTGGGGGAGGTCCAGGTTGGATATTAGGAAACACTATTTCACTAGGAGGGTGGTGAAGCACTGGAATGCGTTACCTAGGGAGGTGGTGGAGTCTCCTTCCTTGGAGGTTTTTAAGGCCCGGCTTGACAAAGCCCTGGCTGGGATGATTTAGTTGGGAATTGGTCCTGCTTTGAGCAGGGGGTTGGACTAGATGACCTCTTGAGGTCCCTTCCAACCCTGATATTCTATGATTCTATGATTCTATAAGAAAGAAAATATCATAATGCCACTATATAAATCCAGAGTGCACCCACACTTTGAATACTGTGTCCACTTTTAGTCGCCCCATCTCAAAAAGGATATAGTGGAACTGGAAAAGGTTAGGAGGAGGGCAACAAAGAAGATCCAAAATATAGAGCAGCTTCCATATGAGGAGAGACTAAAAAGATTAGGGCTGTTCAGTTTAGAAAAGGGACAACTAAAAGGGAGGTATGATAGAAGTCTATAAAATCATGACTAGTGTGGAAAAAATGAATAGAGAAGTGTTATTTTCCTCTTCCCACAATACAAAAACCAAGGATCACTCAATGAAATTAATAGGCAGCAGGTTTAATACAAAGTAAACAAGAGGAAGTACGTTAACCTGTGGAACTCATTGCCATGGGATGTTGTGATGGCCAAAAGTATAACTGGGTTCAAAAAAGAACTAAATAAATTCATGGAGGATGCGTCCTTGGCTATTAGCCAAGATGGTCAGGGATTCAACACCATGCGTAGGGGCTACCCTAAACCCTTGACTGCCAGAAGCCAAGAAGAGAAGACAGGCTTGGAGCACTCCAGCTGCCCTGTTCTGTATACTTCCCCTGAAGCTTTGGTACTGCCCACTGTAGCAGGCAAGATACTGGGCTACATGGACCATTGGTCAGACCCAATATGGCCGCTTTTGTGTTTCTTTTGTGCTGAGGGATGAGGGCGCCTGACCAGTTCCATCTTCTTTCTAAGAAGGCTTAGGAAGAGGCAGAACTGATGGGGAGGGCAGATGTTTTCTCACCCTCCTCAGCACAACAAGAAGAGGCAAGGCAGTGGCAGTTGTCTTTAGAAAAAGAGCTTCCCTTACCCTGATGGTAGCCAGGAGCTGCTTGTGAAGCCACCAGTAAGCTCCTTGGTCAACATTTAGCACTAGGCAGCCCTGATCTGGATGGGTGCTCTTGTGGCTAGTGGAATACAATTAATTAATTAATTAATTAATTAAACAAAATATAAAATAGCTTCCTCTGCTTTTTTCCTTAAGCTCTCAGAAAACTGAAAAGGTAGGCTCTGATGAGTGCATTTGCAGAAGCTGAGCCATAAATATCTTTCCTTACCAATTTTGTCCCTTTCCCTTAGGCAAGTACTGAATTTTTTTTAATGAAACAAACTAGGAAGGCTTTATTTATGAAATTCTATTTAAATTAATGCTTTATCATACCAAACCATCTTTGTGGAACAGCATCAAAAATTCCCACACAGTGCTAGGAATAAAAATGCATAGCAAACAGGGAGAATAAAAACAAAATATTGGTTTTTGGTCCCCTACCTCCTCCCAAAATGTATGGTTTATTTTTAATTCCATAACAATGAAGTGGTATATTAGCAAAAAGTAAAACAGGACTTGCTTCATCAAAAAGCTATTTTACACAAATAAATCTGGAGATTAAAGTTCTTGGCAGTAACCCTTTAAAGGAGATTTTCTAATGAAATGTTAATGCATTAAAAACAGTTGGTGCCATGTAGCTGCTCTTCATATCCCTAGATGAACATTTACAGATTATTTGGTTTAATTTTATTTTTAGACTCCTATACTCAAATACATTAATTACACAGAATTAAACAGCTAGCTATGTCTGCATTAGATACTCTGAAGATAACAAACAGAATCCAAAGTGCAAGTAAAATGCAAATTGAGATATGGGAAAATACTTGAAATATTATGTGAAAGCAAACAGTTTATTTTTAAAATGTAATGTAGTCAAAAACCCAACTATCTATCCAAAGATAGTTTGATGGAAAATTTTCAGCCAGCCCCAACCAGAGCATCCAAGCTCACCTGTACCTTTTGAACAGTGACAATATAATATCAAGTAGGGTAGGGTATTCAGTCTTTACCACTTCCAATATTGTGCAGAACCTAATGTGTTCGGCAATGGTATGATCCTGTGGGATGAGAGTCCACGTCACTCGGATATAGAAATAACTTTTTTTTGTTATATCTCAGCGACATTTCTTTTTACAACTCCTGGCTAATGAAGAACATCAATCCCAGGAACTATCCTTTCAGAAGTATAAAGCACTCTTAGTAGTGCAAATAGGGGTTTAATGTATGTCACCTGGGGTAACAGACACTTAATAATGAGAGATCCTCAAAGTTGAGCAGTATTAGCACCCGACAGACATTTGGTGTGATGCTGTGATATTCTTCATCATCCAAAGGATGTAAAATGTGACACATTCTGTCTGCTAAAAAACTATTTTAAATGTTGTATGTGAAAATCTGTGAGTCTTTTACCTATTATTACTACAAGTAACATCTAGGAGTACTATACATGAAATATTTTTTCAGTTAACTTACATTGCACATTGAGCAGCCCTTTATAGGAAAGTATTTTCACTATCTCCCTGTATAATCAGTTGGTTCTTTTTCCCTGTTATTTGTTAGTCTTAATGTAATGGAGTGGCACCCATGAGCACCCTTTCTGATTGGGTGTGTCTGCAGTCTTTAAACAGTCCTGGCCCATATCCCCAGGGTTTGTTCCCTGAAGGCAATGGTTTCACCCTCTTGGTCTCTTCAGGCCCCAGCTCTCCAGCTGGGCCTCTTAACTGTTCAGTTCCCCTTCTGGGGATTTATTGCTGTACGATTATAGGCCACTTTCCCAGTAGCCTATGTGGGGAGGACCTGCCTCTCCTCCCCACCCCCCACTACTCCAGGTCCTGCCAGGGACCCTAAGAATAGCAGCCACATGCTGCCACGTCCCTTTAATGAAACTATTTCAGTTCCCTGGACCACTTCCCTGCAGCCCCAGCCTTCACCGATGTGTCACCCTTTCTGTAGGGCTGAAGTCTTGTATTCAGTCCCAGCAGCCCTCCAGAAGTTCCTTCTTGCTCCCCTGGTCACTGCCAGTACTGAGCTGTCCATGGTGCTGCATTTCCCTTTGGTCAGCCAGGAGCACCAGCTGCACTCCTCTGGCTCTAGCAAGGAACTGACTCTGGGCTGCACTGCAGCTCCTTTTATAGTAGCCTGCAACCCTCTGATTGGCTAGGCCTTCACAGCCTCTCTAGGCCACTCAGAGGACTTAACTCTATTGCTCCTTTCCTGGGATGGGTGTGGCAGGACCCTGAGGCATCCAGCAAGGGGTTTCTGGGCTTAGTCCACCCCGTCACACCTTTACACAGCAAAAGGGAGAGAGAAGCAATTTTTAAAATAAAAAAAAAATGAAATGAAATACTGACTTGACCTATGCCGAGGGCCTATATTGTGTCCCTGAGGTGCATACATAACTCTTAGTAACTTTGCACAAGAAAGAAGTTGCCACAGTGCAAACATGGACTGTGCAAGCTTTCCCACACCATTTGTCAATGAAGCCTGTTCCTGACCTGCGATATCTTTATTATTCCAGTGAAGGGTCTCTTCTGAGCAAAGTCTGTGAATCTGGCCGAAATTAGTTGACTTGTTTGTGGTTTGGTAAGGTGGACAAATGGAAACTACGATGAAGCCATCCCACTGATTCTCAGTTGTGATCCAAATCAGAATGTAAAATTCTTCTTAAAGGGTAAAAGGCTTATGCACTTACCCACTGGGGCACTTGTCTTAACCTCCAACTCGCGCACACAACACAATGGTGCAGAGTAATGTGAGCTGAAATTGTTGTTTTTCAAAACAGTTAAGCATCTATCTGATGCCATATTTACACTGGGGCACTGCAAGGAACAAAAAAGAATTCCTCCCACATCTCAAGGGTGAGCTATGCATTGCTGGGTCAGAGAAAGTAATTTGAAATTTTTTCTGTAAATATATTTTCACTGTGATGTATGACTCCTGTTAATTATTGAAAGCATTGCATGCCTAATTCCCATTGTACATCACTGAAAAGGTGCCTAAAGATTCCCTTCTTAGGCTATGTATACACTACAGCTTAAGTCAGTATAACTTACTCACTCATAGGTGTGTGAATAAGCCACCCCTCTGAGTGACATAAGTTACACTGTCCTAAGCGCTGGTGTGGACAGTGCTATGTCGGTGGAAGAGCTTCTTCTGCCGACTCAGCTACCAGCCGCTCGTGGGGGCTGGAGTAATTAAATTGATGGGAGAGCTCTCTCCTGTCAGCTTAGAGCATCTGCAGTAGCAGCACTACAGTGGTGCAGCTGCAAGTGCTGTAGTGTAGCCATAGCTAGTCTGTGTATGGCCCTTGGCCATGGAATACACTACCACTAGATATCAGGATGATTACAAGTTTCTCTACTCTTAACGCCGGTGCAAGATACACCCCTTTTAAGCAGGGCTTTTCCCAGTAGTGGAGCAGTGTAACAGCCTTTGCAGACTGGAACCAGGTGAGTAGGAAGCTCAAAAAAAGGCGGAGCATTAGGTTCATTTTAGGGCATATTCTGGTGTGTTATAATGCTTACTCCTGTATCTAGGGTGAAATCCTGGCTCCATTGAAGTCAATGACAAAACTCCCACTGACTTCAGTGGGGCCAGGATTTGACATCTAGTGCCTAGAAGCAAAGGTGCTGTGTGCATTAGAAATGCAGATAGATATAAAAACTGGTGAAGCAGCATTATTTTCTCACTGATGCAATTATTGTTTACTTTCTGTTACAGATTTGATAAGAAAGACCTTTACTGATTCCTCTTGGAGTTTGTTTCATTTCCTTGTTAGGTTAAAACGCCTATTCCCAGCAGTCACATGTCTCTTACATAAGCCTTAGAGGTCAGTGTAGGACTATAGGGCTCTCGGGAAAATGAGAGTTCTGCTTTGCAAAAAAACAACAACAAACAAAAAACACCAAAGGTTTTGGAATTTGGTTTCATTCTCTTGGTCTCTCTTTGGTTTTGACCAGAAATTCCATTATGGACCTGAGAAATCTTCCAGACAAAAAGTTTTGGTTTCCCGACCAGCTCAAGAAGGGTGTCCATATTTTTTTCTAAAATTTGTCAGCCAGAACATGGAAAACTGATTTTTTTTTCAACAAAACTTTTTTCATTTTCATCAAAATTTTCCACAGCAAAGAGCTTCATTTTCTAATCACATCTAATGATGACAGCAATAAAATGTTTGTACTGATGCTTTATTTTATTGCTAGACCTGCCAGCTGTCAGAGCTGAAAGGAAGATAACCAGTTCATCACAGTCAGAATTAAAATGTGGGAAGTGTGGATGGGGCTAACGGCCACATCAATAACATCTTCATAATGTTGAAGAACTTGGTTTTGATCATTTCTGAACATGAGATACCAAAGCACAAACCGAAATTTTCAATACGAAATGTAGAGATGACACTAGTATTAATGTTAGATTTTTTTAAAAATAGTTGAGTCTCATTACCTCATTATTGACTTCTGCAGGCTTTTTCTTTGCCTCTCCTATGTCCAGATAGCTTGGGGAAGAGAAAAGAATGGTATAGGTTACTTATAGCTGCATTTAATCTCAACAACAAATATTTTTTCTTATATTTAATTAAATTAGCATGAGTGAAATAAGATGTAGAGAGTTTTCACTTATATAATTATAACCAAAGTTTTATACTGAAACAAACTGACCACTTGCAGCACTGAAAAGAAACCATGCCACAATCGCATAAAGTGCTCTTAATTCAGGTTTCTAATTAAAAAGTTTACCAGATGCCTACAAGTCAGAGACCGATACAAAAGACAGAGGAGGAGTCACCAGCTAGAGTCAGGAACCCAGTCCTGGTAAAAAGCACAGCCCCTCACTAATCCAGTTCTTAGAAAGAGGCTCAGTTACTACTGTGATGAGGGACAGTAAATAGATTAGATGTATAGGTGTTGTGCTAGGATTCCTGTCAGGGTGCTAACTCTGGCCCCTGCTCCAGGATTCCATCTTTCTGATCAGCCTCTAGTACAGAGGTGGGCAAACTACGGCCTGTGGGCAACATCTGGCCAGCGGGACTGTCCTGCCAGGCCTTTGAGCTCCTGGCAGGGGATGCTAGCCCCCACCCCTCCCCTGCTGTCCTCCCTCCCCCGCAGCCTCAGCTCACCGTGCCACCAGCGCTCTGGGCAGCAGGGCTGCGAGCTCCTGCCAGGCGGCGGGGCTGTGAGCTCCTGCCGGGCGGCACGGCTGCGAGAGCTGCCAGCCTGCCCTGGTGCTCTAGACTGCACGACGGTGTGGCTGACTCTGGCCGGACGGTGCGGCTGCCAGGCCTGGTGCTCTGAGCAGTAAGGGGGCAGGGAGCGGGGGCTTGGATAAGGGGCAGGAGGTCCCAGGGAGCAGTCAGGGGACAGGGAGCAGGGGGGCTGGATAGGCATGGGAGTCCAAGTACTGTAGTGCAATCTCTTTATCATGAAAGTTGAACTTACAAATGTAGAATTATGTACAAAAAAAACTGCATTCAAAAATAAAACAATGTAAAACTTTAGAGCCTACAAGTCCACTCAGTCCTACTTCTTGGTCAGCAAATCACTCAGACAAACAAGGTTGGTTACAATTTGCAGGAGATAATGCTGCCCGCTTCTTGTTTACAATGTCACCTGAAAGTGAGAACAGGCATTCGCATGGCACTGTTGTAGCTGGTTATTTACATGCCAGATGCGCTAAAGATTCATATGTCCCTTCATGTTTCAACCACCATTCCAGAGGACATGCTTCCATGCTGATGATGGGTTCTGCTTGATAACGATCCAAAGCAGTGTAGACTGACGCATGTTCATTTTCATCATCTGAGTCAGATGCCACTAGCAGAAGGTTGATTTTTTTATTTTATTTTTTTTTGGTGGTTTGGGTTCTGTAGTTTCCGCATGTGTTGCTCTTTAAGACTTGTAAAAGCATGCTCCACATCTCGTCCCTCTCAGATTTTGGACGGCACTTCAGATTCTTAAACCTTGGGTTGAGTGCTGTCGCTATTTTTAGAAATCTCACATCGGTCACTTCTTTGCATTTTGTCAAATCTGCTGTGAAAGTGTTCTTAAAATGAACATGTGCTGGGTCATCATCTGAGACTGCTATAACTTGAAATATATGCAGAATGCAGGTAAAACCAAGCAGGAGACATACAATTCTCTCCCCAAGGAGTACAGTCCCAAATTTAATTGACGCATTATTTTTTTTAACGAGCATCATCAGCATGGAAGCATGTCTTCTCGAATGGTGACCGAAGCATGGAAGGGACATACGAATGTTTAGCATATCTGGCATGTAAATACCTTGCAACACCAGCTACAAAATTGCCATGCGAACGCCTGTTCTCACTTTCAGGTGACATTGTAAATAAGAAGCAGGCAGCAGTATCTTCCGTCAATGTAAACAAACTTGTTTGTTTTAGCAACTGGCAGAATAAGAAGTGGGACTGAGTGGACTTGTAGGCTCTGAAGTTTTACACTGTTTTGTTTTTGAGTGCAATTATGTAACCAAAAAAAAATCTGCATTTGTAAGCTACGCTTTCACAATAAAGAGATAGAATATCAAGATTGGAAGGGACCTCAGGAGGCCATCTAGTCCAACCCCCTGTTCAAAGCAGGACCAAGCCCCAGACAGATTTTTGCCCCAGATCTCTAAATGGCACCCTCAAGGATTGAACTCACAACCCTGGGTTTAGCAGGCCAATGCTCAAACCACTGAGCTATCCCTCCCTCCTGCACTTAAGTACTTGTATGAGGTGAATTGAAAAATACTATTTCTTTTATGATTTTTACAGTGCATATATATGTAATAACAAAATAATATAAAGTGAGCACTGTGCACTTTTGTATTCTGTGTTGTAATTGAAATCAATATTGAAAATGTAGAAAAACATCCAAAAATATTTAATAAATTTCAATTGGCATTCTATTGTTATAAGTGCGATTAATAGCAATTAATCTTTTGAGTTAATCGCATGAGTTAACTGCGATGAATTGACAGCCCTAATTAAAACCTATATTCCCACACAAAAAAACGTTGATAAGGTGACATTTGAACTGCAGTACGCATTGGTTGTTTGTGTGAAAGTAGAATGAATTATATTGTTAAAATAGAATGGATTAAAGAAATGCTGTATGTTCCTTTAAGCAGGAATAAGGAATGTTGAAATATAGTTGTCAGGAAGAGAAACATTAAGGTATGAAAAAATGGGTCCACTTAAGCTGATGGTGCGATATTAACAGGAGATTGGTAACAGTTAGTAAGGAAATAAGATATGTATGTCTAACCCCAGGTAAACTTATCAGTTCTGCTTCCTTTTGTTATCTTGTTAAGTTCGGGCCCTTTTATCTGTATAAATAAGATAGTTTGAGTCTTGCATGGTACTCACATTATCTGGGTGTATTAGCAGAGTGCTTTGCTAATAAACAGAGTGGTCTGACAAATTGTGAGTCCTGAGTCTGACTTTGACAACTGCATATTGCCTTTCAAGAAAATTAGAGTTAAAAAAAAAACACCTCGTGCTTAGGAACTTGGGGTTGGACTCCTTGAACAAAGCACCCTAACTAACTTAACTCTGCCCACATAGTTATACGCTGAAAAACTAAGAAAAATATAGGTCTCCGATGTGTGCCAGGCACCAGGAGCTGAGAATGCACAGCGATTTTGGCTATAACTCTGTGCAGGAACGTGCAATGGTGCATGTGCTGGAGCCCAGGATGCTGCAGTGGGTAGTTGTATCTCAACACAGTGCTTCGTTTTGGCACTTCCTGCAGAAGTTAAAGATGAACTAGCAGATGGCTGGAGTTCAAGTGTCTCCTTTAAGCTGTCTTTGCCAGGAGCATCAGATTCATTGGCAGCTGGTCAGTGTTCAATACAGGGTTTTCCCCATTAGCACTTCCAGTTGGAAGACACACATGCATCTGCAGGCAATCATCACTCAGTGCAGGGTCTGCCCAGTGGCATTTTCTGCTGGGAGTTCCACATGCATCTGCAGGTGAGCTGAGTTTGGTAGAGGGTCTCCTCAACAGATTTTCTTGAAAGCAGTCACAAAAGTATTGGTAGATGAGCAGAGTTTGATACACATCTCCCATTGGCACTTTCTGCTGGGAATCCAGGATGCAAGCATAGTCTCCCAAAAGCATTATTGCTCTGTGGTCAGTGGCTGGGATCTGATGTGTCAGTGAGTCAAAAAACTTCTTGTGGCAAAATTTCAAATTAAGGAAGTCTGCATAAAAATGACGTTGCAATGAAAAAACACCATTAACCTGGAAATAGCGATGCCAAAGCACCAAGGCTCTAGAGCAGGGGTCGGCAACCTACGGCACGCATGCCAAACACAGCACGCGAGCCGATTTTGAGTGGCATGCAGCTCCCTGCCGCGGTCCCGGCCCCCAGCCCCACTCAGCCCCCCCGCCCACCGCTCTCCCCTGCGGGGGCAGGAGGCAGAAGCTTGGTTCTGCGGCAGCCAAGCTTCCCCACTCCCCCACTTCTTCCCCCAGTGGTGCTTTCCTGCCCCGTCTCCTCTCCGTCCCCCGTCTCCTCTCCGTCAGCTGATGGCCCGAGCGAGGGGGAGGGGGAAGAGCGGCAGCGTGCACACAGCTCCGTAGAGCAGGCAGAGAGAGGTAGGTACGGAGCCTGGGGGAAGGGGGTGGAACAGGGCATATCCCTTCCAGCCCCCTGCCATGAGCCGCTCAGGGCAGGGGGCTGGGAGCACCCCCACGAGCCGAGCACCCCAGCCTTCTGCCCTGCATCCCCCAGCCCTCTGCCCTGAACCACCCACACCCCAACACACACCCAGCCTTCTGCCCTGCACCCCCACACACCCCCAGCCCTCTGCCCTGAACC